>NW_027507791.1:100200313-100765450 GCF_037356315.1 Lithobates pipiens | reverse complement strand
CCTCTCGATCTGCACCCTCTTCTTCACTCTCTGCTATGTGCACCCCCAAAGACACTACCACCAACAACACGACCACCACCACCACCACCACATACCTTCCGCTTGAGTCACTGGAATTATTTTCCGATCCATATCAAGAGGACATTTCTGATGCGCAGCCACTCTTGGTATTGGATCAGGAAGAGGAGGTAGCAACAAGCGCTACTCAGCAGTCTGACGCCAGTACCCAGATCAGCCCAAGGAGGAGGTTGGTCCCCGGTGTTGCTGCCTACTCCGAGATCTCTACTTATAGCGGTGGGGAAGGTGACGTTGATGATGACGTGTCTAGTGATGTCACGTGGGTGCCCACAAGAGAGGAAGAGGAGGGGAGTTCAGAGGGAGATATGGACCAGCAGATAGGGAGGAGAAGCAGCAATGACTTACATTGCACAGCAGGGACAAAGCAGACTGCAAATGTATCAGGAGCGAGTCATCGACCATGTACGGTCACATCTGGCGCTCCCAGGACACCGGCACATGGCTCCGCAGTGTGGGCTTTTTTTAACGTGTCCGCTGCTGACAATAGCGTTGCCATCTGCAATCTTTGCAGTCAACGCGTTAGTCGCGGTAAGCCCAATACTCACCTAGGGACGACCGCCTTAAGAAGGCACATGAGCAGCCATCACCGAGCCCAGTGGGAGCAACGGAACACACAAAGCCACACTGCAGGCTCTCACCGTCCAGCCTCGTCTTCTACTTCTCCTTCTCCTCTCTCCTCACAATTGTCCTCCACTCCACCTTCCATCACGCCAAGCTCACATTTTTCTGCAAAAAGGCAGGCTTCCGTGGGCCTAATGTTTGAGCGTAAAAAAATGATGATGCCGGATAACCCTCTTGCCCAACGGTTGGCGGCTGGCTTGTCAGAACTCATAGCCCGCCAACTACTGCCATATAAACTGGTGGACTCGGAGGCCTTTCGCAAATTTGTGGCCATTGGAACACCACAATGGAAGGTCCCAGGAAGGAAGTATTTCTCAGAGAAGGGCATCCCAGAGCTATATGGCCATGTTCAGCGGCAAGTGAATGTATCTCTGGCACACAGTGTCGGTGCCAAGATACATCTGACCACAGACACGTGGTCTAGCAAACACGGGCAGGGAAGGTATATCAGTTTTACTGCCCACTGGGTGAACCTTCTGACGGCCGTCAAGCATGTAACCCGTGGCACCCGTGTAGATTTGGTTTTACCGCCACGGATTGCATGCAGGCCTGACTCTTCTTCTCCTCCTCCTACTCCATCCTCCTCCCTCTCCTCCTCAGCTGCCTCCTCCTTTTCCGCTGCTAGCGTCTCTTCCACTGCACCGCCCAAGCTCCCCAGAACCTATTCCACATGCCAGGTGAGACGTTGCCATGCCGTGCTGCGTCTGTTGTGCCTGGAAGCAAAGAGCCACACTGGCCCGGCACTCCTTTCAGCTTTGCGTTCACAGGCAGATGAGTGGCTAACACCGCTCAATTTGACAGTTGGTAAAGTGGTGTGTGACAACGGTGCCAATCTGCTTAGCGCATTGAAACAGGGCAAAATCACGCACGTGCCGTGCATGGCACACGTCTTAAACTTGGTCGTGCAGCGATTCCTTGTCAAATACCCTGGGGTCCAGGACATCTTGCGGCAGGCAAGGAAAATCTCGGCCCATTTCAGAAGATCTTACACGGCCATGGCTCGCCTTGCTGACATTCAGCGGCGACACCATCTGCCGGTCAGACGTCTTATTTGCGATTGCCCGACGCGATGGAACTCAACCTTCTATATGCTTGATAGGCTGCTCCAGCAGAAACGTGCAGTTAACGTCTACCTGTATGAACTCTGCGAAAGAAACGGTTCTGGGGAGCTGGGTTTTTTTTCACCGCGCCAGTGGCTGCTCATGCGCGACACATGCAGACTTCTGCGGCCATTTGAGGAGATCACCAAACTGGTCAGTCGCAGCCATGGCGCCATCAGTGACATGGTACCTTATGCCTTCTTTCTGGAGCGTGCATTGCGTCGTGTCATTGATCAGGCTGTGGAGGAGCAGGAGCGGGAAGATGAGGAAGTCGCAATGCTGGATGAATTCCCAGGGGGGGCTACTCTATCTGAGACAAGTCAACAACAGGAGTCTGATGAGGAGTCAGAGGAGGATGGTGCCGGGGCGGATGAGCAGGAGCAAGAAGAGCATGCTTTAAACCTTTCTGGGATCCCTGTTGTGCGAGGATGGGGAGAGGAGAATGAAGAGGACGACATTATCCTGGATGATGAGCAGGAGCCAGGCCACCACACCGCTTCCACTTTAGTGCAAATGGGGGCCTTCATGCTCCAGTGTTTTAATAGGGACCCCCGTATAAAAAGCATGAGGGTCAAGGACCAGTACTGGGTGGCAACGTACTTAGACCCCCGGTACAAACACAAAATGGCGGAAATGTTACCGCCGTCGCAGAGGGCTGTCAGAATGCAGCACTTCCAGGCCTTGCTTCGAGAAATGCTGCATTCTGCTTTTGCGTGCGCTGGCAGAGGAGCAATTCCCACTCCCAGAGAAGGATTTGCGGGTACCAATCCAACAGCGCCTGCAAGAAGAGGCCGGTTTGAAGATGTGTTGGTGACTTCGGATATGAGGTCATTCTTTCAGCCGACCCATCGACAGGTGTCATCCGGATCCAGCATCAGGGAACGCCTAGACCGTCAGGTGTCCGACTACATTGGGTTAACGGCCGATGTGGACGCTCTGAGGAGTGATGAACCCCTAGACTACTGGGTGGGCAGGCTTGACCTCTGGCCAGAGCTTGCCCAATTTGCAATCGAACTGTTGGCTTGCCCCTCATCCAGTGTCCTGTCCGAAAGGACGTTCAGCGCAGCAGGGGGGATTGTGACCGATAAGCGTACTCGCCTAGCTCACCACAGTGTTAACTACCTCACATTTCTAAAAATGAATGAGGCATGGATCTCGGAGGAATTCAACACATGTGACCAGTAGACCATGTATATGTCTATAAACTATTTTTTTAATCAAGCACACAGACCTTCTTAATTCATTTGGCTCACTTCCTTGACCCAAAAAAGCACACCGTACTATATGCCCCTACCCTCCTCTTTGAAGAGGTTGAGCGGTGTCATATTTCTACTGGGGCTGCTTATGATATCCCTGTGCTGTGCTGACTTCCTCCTGGGGGTTCTTATTATGAAGGGATCACACTATCCCTGTGCTGTGCTGACTTCCTCCTGGGGGTTCTTATTATGAGGGGATCACACCATCCCTGTGCTGTGCTGACTTCCTCCTGGGGCTGCTTACGGTGCTGCTGTCAGTGCTGTATGTCACGGTGCTGCTGTCAGCGCTGTATGTCACGGTGCTGCTGTCAGCGCTGTATGTCACGGTGCTGCTGTCAGCGCTGTATGTCACGGTGCTGCTGTCAGCGCTGTATGTCACGGTGCTGCTGTCAGCGCTGTATGTCACGGTGCTGCTGTCAGCGCTGTATGTCACGGTGCTGCTGTCAGCGCTGTATGTCACGGTGCTGCTGTCAGCGCTGTATGTCACGGTGCTGCTGTCAGCGCTGTATGTCACGGTGCTGCTGTCAGCGCTGTATGTCACGGTGCTGCTGTCAGCGCTGTATGTCACGGTGCTGCTGTCAGTGCTCTGTATTACGGTGCTGCTGTCAGATGCCTCTATCACGGTGCATGTGTCATTCCGGTATGTCACGCTGCTGGTGATCATCTCCTGCACCCTCTTCTTTGCCTACCCTGGTCCCTGACCTTCCCTCTCCTCCATTGCCTTCATTAGCTCCATAGTCCTGAATTGTTAGAACAATTTCCCAAATAAAATAAAAATGCTTGTAGTTATCGATCCCAAATTCACCTCATACATGTATTATGTCATTGTCCAGATGGTGGGACTACGTTTTACCCCCTAATAATTACCACGTGGCCGCAAATTCGACATGAAGGTTTGCAAAGTTCGCCTCCCATTGAAGTCAATGGGGCCCGCGGCGAACGGTCGGTTTCGCGAACGTTTGGGTCCGTTCGCATTTCGCGTTCGCGAAACGTCCCGTCGGAAGTTCGTCCATCACTAGTAACTATCACACGTGAGTGTAATTGCTATCATTGCTGCTGTTTTTACTATAGTAAAAATTACTACACTATGAGACTTTCATCTGTGTCTCCTGTGGAGTCATTTTTTACATTATAGCTCCTTCCTGAGTAGCCATTGGAGTTGGTTTATGCCATTAGTGGAACCAATCTGGTGTTCCCAAAGCATTTTTTGACCATCCTGTAAAAAGGGGTCAGACAGCTCTGGTGAGTGGCCATCTTCATACTGAGCACTTGTGGTGGAAGATCTAGCAGTTTATCTCAGAGTATTCAGTTTTGGTGTTAGGAATCATTCACTTATTGACTTTATGCTTGACAACCAGGCCTCTGTATAGGTGACTGTTTCTGCCGTTACCATACTTCGCTACATTATTAGGGAAGTATAATAATAAGTATAATAATTGTCATTTACCTCCGGCTCCACACCCCTTATGACACTTTACTAAACTGTACATACTGCTGCCTTCCCTGGAATTGACCCTGGCCTGCTATACGAACACACTTCTGCCTAACGCTAAAGTGTACGTATCTCTGCCTGCCCTGGAACTGACTCTGGACTGTTTGACCATGTTTTTTTGCCTGTCTCTTGGACTGATCTTTTACCCTGCTATGGTAGCGGGAACACAGGGCCTCACATATGTGAGGGGCTCCAGAATAGTTTTTCTGGATGAAGAAAATACATTTTTTAGTTTTCTTATTCCCGGGTTAGGGTCTGAAGATTCGGAGGCTTTAAAAAGATTTGGGTGGGAAAATCCTCTAGCCCTGTCCCTATTATTTCCTGGTCTGCTACCTGTACTATGGACCATGTTCCTGCTTACTACCAGGACCAATACTTTGGCACTGCTGGCAATATCTCTACCTGGAATGTATATGAATGGTATCCCTATCTGTACTGACTATGGACAATATTCCTGCCTGCTGCCTGTCAATTCCATTCAATGTCGCTGACCACATCCCTGCCTGCTGCCTGGATCAGGGCTCTACTCCTGTGGACAACTGCACTACTAAAACCACAGGTAATCTTTTGTTTACCTTTTGCTCAGCAGAATGTATTTTGGGGTGTAATTCTTGGTATGTACATGCTATGTGTTAGAAATAAGAAAGGCCTTCAAAAACATGATAGGTTTTCAGGAAATTAGATGCGTAATTTATGTCCCTAGAACACCTGATGGTTCTCCTTGGATTTTTGGCCTCTGTATGTGGCCAGGCTGTGTAAAAGTGTCACACATGTGGTATTGCCATACTCAGGAGGAGTAGCATGTATTTTGGGGTGTCATTTTTGCTATGTACATGCTATTCTTATAAATGGAATGGACAACTTTTTGTAAAAAAAAAAGGGTTTACATTTTTTTCCAAAAACTTCTGGAAACAAATAAACCATTCAAAAGACTCATTATGCCTCATATATTATATGTTGGGGTATTTGATTTCCAAAATGGGGTCATTTTGCGCGTGTTTTTCTTTTGTCCTGGTGCTTCGGGGCCTTCAAAAGTGTAATAGGTGGTTGAGAAATGAGATGTGTAATTTATGCTCCTAGAATGCCTAAAGGTGCTACTTCAATGTCACACATGTGGTATGCAAATGGCATGTTAGAGAAATAACCTGTTATCATCACAATTTTGTGAAGAAAAAACATCTTAATTTTGTGAAGAATTGTGGGAAAAAATGACAACTTCAAAAAACTAACTATGCCTCTTACTAAATACCTTGGAATGTCTACTTTCCAAAAGGGGTAATTTGGGGTTTATATATACTTTCCTGGCTTCTTTGTGTCTCACAAAATGAGATAGGCCTTCAGTACATCAGTTGTGAACAATTTTCAATGATTGGCACCATAGCTTTTAGGCTGGGTTCACACTGCTGCGGTGACGAGAATCGGATGTGATTCGCACCGCACTGCAGTGCAAATCACATCCGATCTCTGTGCGAATTCTGAATTTGCATCGCACCCGGCCCAAACTCGCCCAGGACCCTTTTTTTGGTCCGCAGCAGAATGGGATCGCATGGGTGTTCACACCATGCGATCCGATTCCTGTCCCAGTTTGCAGATCGCACTGCGATATGCGAACTGATCTGGGGGTGCCATTTCACTGACACTCCCAGCAGTTCGCATAGGGCAATGTGAACTGCCGCTGGAACCCGCAGCGGATTTGCAGCATTCCCGCATTGCTGCAATGTGAACCCAGCCTTAGACTCTATAACTTTCACAAAGACCAAATAATTTACACTGATTTGTTTTGTTTTGTTTTTTTACCAAAGATATATAGCAGTATAGAATTTGGGCAAAATTTATGAAGAACAATTACTATTTTGCTAAATGTTATAACAGAAACGAAGAATGCATTTTTATTGCAAAATGTTCATTTTTTTAATTATTTATAGCACACAAAATAAAAAACCCAGGAGGTGATCAAATACCACCAAAAGAAAGCTTGATTTGTGTAAAAAAAAGGGGCAAACATTGCATATGGTTACAGTGTTGCATGACTGAGTAATTGTCATTCAAAATATGAGAGCACCGAAAGCTGAAAATTGGTCTGGTTAGGAAGGGGGTTTAAATGCCCAGTGGGCAAGTGGTTAATCTGCTTGATATCTTGGTGCCAACCTCTGCCTGCACATTGTCCATTCGCTGGCTGCTGTTTACACTTGTATATGATCATCCGTTGCTGAGGTGGCTTGTCTGACCCTGCATCCAGTTATCTGTCTGTCTTGCTCTGCATACTGCCTGGTGACGCCGGTCCTCCATTCGCTGTGTGTCTGCATCTACTATTCCTGCCTCCATCTGCTGCTTCAACCATCCAGCCCAGCTCTGGTGACGCACCTGCCACACACCTCTGTGACCAAAGGAAGATCTTGCAGTCACTTTTACCTCACCGTGCTCTCGTGGCCACTGTTGCAACTCCAGTGTCCCTTGAGCCAGGGAAATACAAGAGTTCTCCATCTACACATCAGGCTGTGCCACAAGGTACGCAACAGGAAGGCCTAGTCCCTGTGTCCCGGAATGACTCCCACATGCACAGGAGTGATGTCATCCCACGCTGGCCAATGAAGATGGGTGAAAGCTGGCAAACAGGAGAAGATGCCAGCAACTATTTATCCCTTTAGTTCTCTATTCTTTGTTTCTTTTAAAAGTGTTTATTTTGTTTTTCATAAAGATTTTGTTTATTTTGTTTTGCATAAAGTACAGTAGTGCTAATGAGCTCAAGTATTGGTGTAAGTAACCAAGATTAACAGGCAAAGCACAAGGAACAAGAAAAAATAAGTCATACACACATGACCTGCTCTCCCCCTGGGTCTACAATGTGAGTAGTAGAATAGTACCTTAGGAGACAAAATTTATAGAAGGCATATCAAATTAAGAAATCAAGGGTGAGTTCAACACAAATGGTTGTGAACCTTCAGCCTGCATAGTTTAGTAGGCGGTATTCAGCTTGGTTTGCTCATTCTCAAACAAGATCTGCTCAATAGGCCGGGGATCCAGTGTAGGAGTTATGGAGCCAAACCGAGTAAGGTATGTTGTATTAATAGACACTTAAGAAAAATTTGTTGGTAATATCTGCATGGGACCGTAGATCTTCAAAAGAGAGGATAGAGCTTCCGGTAAAGAGGTGTGAAATGTTACCAATCCCCTTGGAAGTCCACCAGGTAAAGTTTGGATGGGCTGTAAGTTCTGTAAAAGCTTCCTGCTTGGCCTACAGCAAAAATGACAGCCCGGCGGGAGCTCTGTCATTCTGGGCGGATGTCATATGATGTCCTCCCCAGATCGCTCTTCACGGGCTGTGCTGCGACACAATCTGTCACCTGCTGTGTCCATAAGACTAAGCACAGCAGATCACATGACAATTGTACACATTGGATGGCTTCCATTCATTGTGTACTAATATGTTTATCTCTGTGATTGCTCAGAGTGATGACTAGGGATGAGCCGAACACCCCCCGGTTCAGTTCGCACCAGAACCTTCAAACGGACAGAAAATTCTTATGAACTTTAGAACCCCATTAAAGTCTATGGGACTCAAACGTTCGAAATTCGCTAATTTTAAAGGCTAATATGCAAGTTATTGTCCTAAAGAGGGTTTGGGGACCCGGCTCCTGCCCCAGGGGACATGGGTCAATGCCTAAAATGTTTTTAAAAATGGCAGTGCAATGCAAAGAAAAGTTTTGAAAACTGCCGTTTTTTTCGGGATCACTGATTTTACGATGCTTAAAGTGAAAAAAAAGTGAAATATTCCTTTAAATATCATGCCTGGGGGGTGTCTATAGTATGCCTGTGAAGTGGCACGTGTTTTCCGTGTTTAGAAGAGTCCCTGCACAAAATGACATTTCTAACGGAAAAAAGTAATTTAAAACTGCTTGCAGTTTTAATGTAATGTCTGGTTCCAGCAATGCGGATGAAAATCATTGAGAATCATTGGGCCTTGTACGGATATTAACCACTTCCCGACCGATGTACGTCGACAGAATGGCACGGGCAGGCATATTGGCGTACATGTACGTCCAATATTCGTTGCCGTCGTGCCATCGGGAGCGCGCCGCCGGCGGCGCGCTCCCGCGCTGGTCGGGACCCCCGTGAGTCCGGTCGCGGGACCCGCGGACTCAATCGCCGCGGGCATCCCCGCGATCGTCTCACGGAGCGGCCGAATGGAGGAAATGCTGTATAAACAACATTTTTCCATTCTGCCTAGCAACTAGTGACGCTGATCTCTGCTCCATGTGATTGGAGCAGAGATCAGTGTACACTAAATGAAAGCCCAACCCCCCCACAGTTAGTAACACACCCCTAGGAACACTTAACCCCTACACTGCCACCCACTGGTTAACCCTTTCACTGCCAGTGTCATTTACACAGGAATCACTGCATTTATATAGCAGTGATTACTGTATAAATGACAATGGTCCCAAAAATGTGTCAAAAATGTCCGATGGGTCCCCCACAATGTCGCAGTCACAATAAAAATCGCAGATCGCCGCCATTACTAGTAAAAAAAAAAATAATAAAAAATTATTAATAAAAATGCTATAAAACTATCCCTATTTTGTAAACGCTATAACTTTTGCGCAAACCAATCAATAATCGCTTATTGCGATTTTTTTTACCAAAAATATGTAGAAGAATATGTATCGGCCTAAACTGATGGAAAAAAATGTTTTTTTATATATTTTTGGGGGATATTTATTATTACAAAAAGTAAAAAATAATTCGTTTTTTTCAAAATTATCGCTCTATTTTTGTTTATAGCGCAAAAAATAAAAACCGCAGGGGTGATCAAATACCACCAAAAGAAAGCTCTATTTGTGGGAAAAAAAGGACGTTAATTTTGTTTGGGAGCCACGTCGCACGACCGCGCAATTGTCAGTTAAAGCGACGCAGTGCCGAATCGCAAAAAGTGGTCTGGTCTTTGACCAGCAAATTGGTCCGGTCTGAAAGTGGTTAAGGGGAACCCCGTACCCAAATTAAAAAAAGGAAAAGCGTGGGGCCCCCAGGCCCTATATACTCAGAACAGCAGTATACAGGCGGTGCAAACAAGACAGAGACTGTGTAGGTTTTTTGTGTTAAGTAGAATCTGTTTGTAATTTTGAACTGGTACATTTTTAAAGTGTAGCTCCAGTCAAAAAAAATCTATATTTAAGCTTTTTGGAAAACATAGGGAAGGGTTATCATCCCTGTATAATTTTGTTTGCTGTCTGTCTTTTTTCATCTCACTTCCTGTTGTCTCTTTCCATTTGCAAGTAGGAGACATTTGTAAGTTGGATGTTTGAAAGTAGGTTTCTGCCCTATATGCTCTGCAGAAAGGTGGGCCTAAGGTGTTGGTTTTGCCACAACACTGTAAGCCCTCAAAGTGACTCTTGGTGGGTGCTGGAATGCCCTGCTGTGAACTATTATATCAAGAATTGTAATTACATGCCATTGTTGAACAGTGCTAGAAAAATTAGGCCTTTGGTGGTGCTGGTGTTGGTGGTGCTGGTGCCACAACACTGTAAGTCCTCACATTTACCTTCGGTGGGCGCTGGAACGGGCCCTGCTGTGAAATATTATATCAAGAATTGTAATTACATGCACCTGTTAAACAGGGGCTGAAAAATTGGGCCTTAGGCACTGGTGCCAAAACACTGCAACACCTCACAGAAACTCTAGTTGGAGAGCAGGAATGAGCCCTGCTGCAAAGCATTGCATCAAAAATTGTAATTACATGCCCCTGTTAAACAGGGGCTGAAAAATTGGGCCTTAGGCACTGGTGCCACAAACCTGCAACACCTCACAGAAACTCTAGTTGGAGAGCAGGAATGAGCCCTGCTGCAAAGTATTGGATCAAAAATTGTAATTACATGCCCCCGTTAAACAGGGGCTGAAAAATTGGGCCTTAGGCACTGGTGCTGGTGCCATGACACTGCAACCCCTCACAAATATTGTAGTTGAGTGCAGCAACAACCCCTCCTGCAAAATATTGCAGCAAAAATTGTAATTACACGCCCCTGTTAAACAGGGGCTGAAAAATTGGGCCTTAGGCACTGGTGCTGGTGCCACGACACTGCAACCCCTCACAGATACACTAGTTGGAGTGCAGGAACGAGCCCTGCTGCAAAGTATTGCATCAAAAAATGTAATTACATGCCCGTGTTAAACAGGGGCTGAAAAATTGGGCCTCAGGCACTGGTACCGGTTAAACGTCGCCCAGAACCAAAAATGTTCTTCCAAGCTATCAGCAGGATCATGGTGGAGGAAGAGAATAGTCAGTCAACATAACAGGATAGTCACTCAGCATCAGCATAGGCAGTCTTGAAGGGATGTGACATTTAAAAAATATATATTTGGTTACATCAGCTTCAGGTGCTTGGTAGCTGGTGGTGATCCAAGACTAATTCATCTTTATGAAGGTCAGTCGATCAACCGATTTGGTGGACAGGCGCACCCTGTGATTGGTTACAAAGCCTCCAGCAGCACTGAATGTGCGTTCTGTAAGAATGCTGGATGCAGGACAGGCCAGTAGCTCAATTGCATACTGTGCAAGCTCTGGCTAGTGATTCAGCCTCAAGACCCAGTAACCCAGAGGATTTTCGGTGGGAAAGGTGTCCAAGTCTGACCTTGCCCCTAGGTATTCCTGCACCGTGTAAATCAGACGCTGGCGATGGTTGCTGGAACCGATCATACCTTGGGGCTGCGGACTACAAGATTGTCTGAACGCATCGGTCAGACGGCCACCTACTCAGCCTCAGCAACACGTTGTCCAGGACCAGGAATTTGTAACCTCCCAGTCTCTGGGAACGCGTTGCACAGACCTTTCTGCAAGGCCTCTCGGAGATGTCTCATCCTCTGCTCCCTCTGCGACTGCAAGATAAGGTCCGCAACCTTACCCTTGTACCGTGTATCAAGGAGAGTTGCCAGCCAGTAATTATCCCTCTCCTTGATCCGCTGAATACGAGGATCCTTCTGCAGGCTTTGCAGGATCAGGAAGGCCATGCAGCGTAGGTTAGCTGAGGCATTCGGTCCGGAGTCCTCTGGGTCACTAAGGACGACATGATCCGCAGCCACCTCCTCCCAGCCACGTACAAGTCCACGGGTTTTTTGGGACTGTAAATCATCCCTAAAAGACTGCTGATGCTGAGTGCCAGGCTCCACCTCCATGCTGACACAATCCTCCTCCTCGTCCTCTTCCTGTGTGATCGGCGGGACAGCAGGAACACTGTCTGGATAAAGGGGGCTTTGAGAGGCAAGGAAGTCCTCCTCTTCCTGCCTCTGTTCTGCCTCAAGTGCCCAGTCCATTATTCCATGCAAACCAAGCTCCCCTGACCCTGTCCTGGTGCCGTAGTCGTACAGGTACTCATTGATGGACCTCTGCTACATGTGCAGCAGCTGCAGCATGGCCAACATTGAGTTCCACCTGGTGGGCATGTCACAGATAAGGCGGTTCTTGGGCAGGTTCCACTCCTTTTGGAGCGCAGCCAGCTGAGCACTGGCATTATATGACCGGCATAAATGAACACAGACTTTCCTGGCCTGCCTCAGGACATCCTGTAAGCCTGGGTACCTGCCCAAGAACCGCTGCACCACTAAGTTAAACACGTGAGCCACGCAGGGCACATGGATCAGTTGTCCCTGTCGGAGGGCGGAGAGGAGGTTGGTGCCATTGTCGCAAACCACCATTCCTGCCGTCAACCACCTCTCAGCCTGCCCCTGCAGAGCTGACAGAATATCTGCCCGTGTGGCTCCTGTCCCCCAAGCACACCAGCGCAAGCACGTCATGGCATCTTTTTGCCTGCGTACTTGCGTAGCCCCTTGAACGCCTATGGAGCACCACTGGTTCAGAGGACAAAGCACAGGAAAAGGCCATGGAGGAAGAAGAAGAGGAGGGGGTGGAGGAGAGAGGTGTGTCACAACCAGTAGTAGCATTTTGGAGGCGTGGTGGCAAAACAACCTCCAATACTACTGCGCCTTGTCCTGCATCCTTCCCAGCTGCCAGAAGAGTGACCCAATGCGCCTGTTGGACCATGAGTCCGCAGTAATATGCACCTTACCGCTGACCGCCCTGTCCAGCGAGGCAGGGACATTGCCTTCCCCATGCTGGTAGAGAGCCAGAATCGCCTTCAGTGAGAAATAGTGGCATTTGGGAACATGCCACTGAGGAACCGCACATTGCACAAACTCACAGAAGGGGGCCGAGTCTACCAACTGAAAAGGCTGCAGTTGAAGTGCTAGAAATTTAGCCAAGCTAGCATTCAACCACTGGGCATGTGGATGGCTGGGAGTGAACTTCTTTCGACGGTCCAGCAGCTGGGGCAGGGAAATTTACCTGGTACATTTGGACACCGGTGTACTGCTAGCAGAGTGCCCGCAATTACTTGGCTGTGACACACCTAATTCTACACCTTCATTCCTCTCAGTGCAGGTTTCAGAGAGGACTGAAGGTACAGTGGGGTTGGAGATCCCAGCTGATGAGGACCAAGGTGAGGTCCGCTTTGTTCTTTGGTGTGGGTCTTTAAGGTATGCTTACCAACGAACTACATGGCAAGTCAACATATGTCTGGTCAAGCATGTGGTGCCCAAGCGACTGATCTTTTGGCCAGGCGAGATACGCTTGAGACATATGTTGCAAATAGCAGCTGTGCGATCTCATGCACTCGTCTCAAAAAAGGCCCAAACTAAAGAACTTTTGGAATAACGCAGAGAGGCAGCCCCCTTTTGCAGGTGGCACAATACACTGACTGTAACTGCTGCAGCTGCCTGTGGTATAGGACTAGAACAACACAAGCAATTGGGGGTAGCTTCAGGTGTACACTGTGCAGATGGCACAATACACTGACTGTAACTGTTGCAGCTGCCTGTGGTATAGGACCAGAACAACACCAGCAATTGGGGTAGCTTCAGGTAAACACTGTGCAGGGGGCACAATACACATACTGTAACTGCTGCAGCTGCCTGTGGTATAGGACCAGAACAACATGAGCAATTGGGGGTAGCTTCAGGTGTATACTGTGCAGGTGGCACAATACACCAACTGTAACTGCTGAAGCTGCCTGTGGTCTAGGACTAGAACAGCACCAGCAATTGAGGTAGCTTCAGGTGTACACTGTGCAGGGGGCACAATACAGACTGTAATTGCGCTAGGTTCACAAGAAATGAAGACTCTGTCCCTGTCTATCTGTCTCTCTGTGAACGCGCAGGCGGCCTTATATAGTGTGGGGCGTGTACTAAACCCCCTGAGCTATAATTGGCCACAGGCATCCTGCCTGTGGCCAATTATTGCTCTCCTCGCTGCTGGTGATGTGATTGGCCAAGCATGCGGGTCACAGTGCATGCTTGGCCAATCATCAGCCAGCAATGCACTGCGATTCTGCAGTGCATTGTGGGCCATGAGCGCCACAAGAATATGGCGCGAACGGCCCACAAAGTTCTGGCTTCTCCGAACGGGCGAACAGCCGGTGTTCGAGTCGAACATGCGTTTGACTCGAACACCGAGCTCATCCCTAGTGATGACATGGTACAGGCAGGGTTAATCGCAGCCCATCTGTACCATTTGATTAGCTGTGGCCAATCACAACAGTAAGAACTGAATTAATGGATTTCATTCAGAAAAAATGATGGTTTATAACAGTGATATTCACTGTTATAGAGGCGTTTAATAAAACCCTTAAGTCAATGCTTAAAAGGGTTGTGCAAAGAGATGGCAAAGACTGGGACTGTCTACTCCCAGCATTGATGTTTACTGTTAGGAAGGTACCTCAGACGTCCACAGGGCTTTTCCCATTTAAGTTGGTGTATGGGCGAAGACTGCTTGATTTGTTATAGGAAACTTAGGAAAGCGAGTCCTCTATCCATAAGACAGTCGTTAAAAGTATAACCCAGAAGAGAGAGAGGTTTGCTAAGGTGACAAACACATGCAAATGCAACAGGAAACACAAAGAAGGGTGTACAACTGGTCTTTCAAGCTTAAGCAGTGCCAGGATGGGTTTGGGTGGCTGTGCTCATACCTACAGAAAACAAGTTCCTGGCCAGGTGGTAGGGGCTCTTTGCGTTGATGTAAATCTGCTGAAACCCTGGAAGGACCAAGTACAGGTAGTTGCTCTGGCTAAGGTTAGTTAAAAGCCCCCTGTAGGGAAGAACTCAATCCTAGTTTTCACCTTCCTGTCCAAGCCACAAACACATCAAGTATAGGCGTTCTTACAGAGGAATAGAGAGACGTTCTCAGGACTGCCAGGTCTTACCAAGGTTATCGAAACCTAATGCAAAGGACCAAGTAAAAACCCCCCAGACATCCCCAGAGCACTTTGGGGGTTATTTACTAAAGCTGGAGCATGTGAAATCTAGTGCAGCAATCAGCCTCCAGGTTTGATTGCCAAAACGTAATTGAACAACCTGAAGTTAGAAGCTAATTGGCTACCATGCACAGCTGCAAAAGATTCTGAGTACACCAGTTTTAGTAAATCTCCCCCATAGTGTCGTTATGATGCTGTGATATCCCACAGCTATCACATGGTACCTGGGTCAATCACAGCATCATGTACTGTGTGATTAGTTGTAGTCAATAACAGATCACAATAATAAATAAATAAAAAGAAGGAATTTGGAGTTGTTAGCAATAGTTTTAGTTATAAGCAATAGTTTTAGCTGTCATGAATGGCTTTCATTCATGACAGCTTGATTACAGTTTATACTACAAATGATAATCAAGCTGTCATGAATGAAAACCATTCATGACAGCTAAAACTATTGCTTATAACAAAAACTGTTGCTTTTTTTTTTTAAAGAGCGTAGCTACCCTCTCTTGCTCACTCGCAAGATGGTCTAGGGACTATTGACTATTGATGTGTAATGTTTTAATAGCCGTGGTTTACTACCACTTTAAGTAGGGGGTATGTATGGATTATTTTTTAAGGATATATTTTTGTGTCAGTTTAAAGCAAAAACCCATCGATAAAACTGTTTCCCAAAACAGCTACATTCAAGGCATGCCATGAATAACTGTCATAGATGTCTGTACTCTCAACCGAACTGTAAAGCCAACAAATGTTTGCAAATGATCACGTGCAGCACAGTGATTATTGCAGACCAAACAGAGGCTAAGATGGCAGCTTTCTTGGTGTAATGGATAGTAGTGTTTAGTTCCACTTTCAGGCCCCTTTCACACTAGGACGGGAGGTGCGTAGGCGGTAAAGTGCCGCTATTTTTAGAGGCACTTTACCATCGGAATTGCGGTGCTATTTGGCCTCTAGCGGGGCGGTTTTACCCCCTGCTGCCCCATTGATTTCAATGGGCAAGAGCGGTGAAGGAGTGGTGTATACACTGCACCTTCACAGCTCCAAAGATGCTGCTAGCAGGACCTTTTTAACTGTTCTGCTAGTGCACCGCTCCAGTGTGAAAGCCATCAGGGCTTTCACATTGGAGACAAAGCAGCAGCTGTTTCAGAGTGCTATTTTTTGTTTTTTTTTGTGCTGTAGCGCCTGCAAAGCGCCCCGGTGTGAAAGGGGTCTAAGTGATCTTTGAGGCCCTCAAATGGCTGGTGCCATAGCTGGTCATATATGCAGCACCATGACAACTGCAAGTCTAAATAGTGATAATAATAAGGCACAAGTAGTACAATCAGTGGCAGCTGCTCAGCCTGCACAGTTGAATGACAGGCTGAAGCGGTACTGATCACTCACTGCGTTCACTCAGCAAAGGAAGGGGCCAGTAAATTACATATTTACAGCCTCCTTCTCCCCCTCTCCATTCTGAAACGTCCCCCGCAGCAGCTGGCGGGAGAGGAGGGAAGTCATCCCTCAGCAGCTACAAGGATAGAAGGGAGTGGGGCGGGCAACAGGGAAAATCTCCGCTGTATGGGGTGATTAGGGTGTGCTCAGGGATACCTGGCACACTCTGTGCTCATGCCTATGTCTGCAGCCCTCTCTTCTTTGCATCCATTCAAATTTCAGAATTTATACAGTCTGATAGCAGAGGCAGCAGACAGGAATTACACTTATGCTGGCCATACACAATACAATTTAAAATTTCTTTAGCTTTACCTTCAACTATGTAGAGCAAGGTCCTTCCTGATTGCATACAAATTTAAAGTGTTTAGGTTTAACCTCATATTATATGGCTTTGGTAAATATAAAGGAAAGTTGTATAATGTATGGACAACCTTAGTATTCTGGATTGAGGCAAGTATGCACTATAAGAAGATATGCTTTGTGTATATTTCATGTCAGAGGCTTACAACTACTTTAAAGAGGAGCTTCAGTCTGGGCAAAAAAATATATAAAAGTCAGCAGCTAAAAATGCTGTAGCTGCTGACTTTTCATATAAGGGCACTTACCTGTCCACGAATCCAGTGATGTCAGCACCCCAAGCCAATTTGTCAATCAGCATTGGATGCAGGCGCTGGCATCTTCACTAAGGGAAACCGACAGTGAAGCCTTCAGTTTCCTACTGTGCATGCGTGAGTCGGGCTGCACTTTCTGAATGATCCCACTGTCTTCTGTGACCTATGTGTGTCCGAGAAGGCAGCAGGGGGGAGGAGGGGCCGGAAATACTCAAAGTTCACCACAACAATCTTACCTGGAAGTGGGAGTGGGTACCTGCTGTCAAAACCAGGTACCCGCTTCCTCCAAAAAGTGCCAGATGTGGCAGGGGGGGGGGGGGGTCAGAATAAGCAGAGTTTCCCCTTTTGGGTGGAGCTCCACTTTAAGCAGAATTTATGAGATTGCTAGAATGCTTGTATGATCTGCTTCTTTCACAGCAAATTTCAGGGATTCCCTTGAGATATCCAGTATCTTCTAAAAGCTGAAATTAGGATTTTGGTGTAGTGACTTGTTAAAATATTATTCTCCCCTTTCATTAACCTGGAATTCCTTAAAGCTGAACTCCAAGCAGACAAAAAAACACCAATGAATGGCCGTTTGTAATAATTAAAAATTACAGCATTTTAAATAGAGCTAGAGTATTTCTAGTACAACAGAACTCAGTTGGAGATGGTGGGGTTGCAGTAGCAGCCACTCAGATGCACTGCATGAAAATATACTCACAGGGAACGTGCTGACAGGAGGAAAGAGCAAAGGAATGAACTCTTGCCCTTAGCTGTGATTAGTCAATGAAGGAACTGCAGCAGAGAGGTGGCCAAACCATATATTATAACTGCAGCTGTGCTGTCCACCTGGGCTACGTAAATCTCAGAAATTGATAAAAAGACATACAAATTCTTTAGCAGATTAAAAGACTTCCATATATAACTTTCATATACACGTATGATAGCTGCTAGAATTTGATTTTACATTTTAGGGATTCTGGGGTGAGTCGCAAATCATTTGGTCCCTCTCACAGAAACACAATTGTATAATTTCACTTTAAGTAAAGATGGATACTAGGCATATATAAAACAATCTAATATAGCACTCATAATCATTATTACATGATTTACTTTATTTTTAAATACAAACCTTGCAAGAACCTGAATTTGACTCAAGGTCAGCTTCTTGCAGTCTCAGTATAGCAAAGCTAGAGTGTGAGAGGAGAATAAGGAGCCAAGCAGTTCATGTGTTGACAAGAAGCATGCTGATAGGAGGATAAGGCAGAGAGAACGAGAGATGAGCTCATCGTTGTGCTGTTTTTCCATTCACTGCCCAGTCTCAGTTTTGTGTAGACCCAGGATGACCTGGGCCCGGAGTGGTTGAATGATGTTGGCCCTCGGACTAGGGACATCTATCAGCAGAAAAAGTACTGCAGGTGAAATTTCTTGATTTAAGCTGGTTTTGTTATTTTGTTACTCAATGGACTGTTATTTTATTACTCGATGGATTTTTATCGTGTTATTTTTGGCTGAAGTTCTACTTTAAAATATGTAGACAAAAAAAGCTAATTTAATTTTTTTTATTATAGTCATAAAACTGCAAGCTGTTCAAGTTTATGAAACAAAAAAAAAAAAATCAGTGTTCATTTTACAATATTTATCTATGGATGTTCATTCTTTAGAGAATTTTTTTTCCTGTTATATTCTTTTTTGTTACATATGTGCTCTAGTTGCAAAATAGTCTGCCCCATTCTCCAGGACAAATGCTGTCAATCTAACATAAGCTGCTCCTTTCCCAGGTATCGCCTGTGTATTTTTTATTCCTTGTGAATAGGAAATGGCTTAAAGGGCACCTGGTTTCTCCAGGTCCCAGGGGCAGCTGTCTGGCCAGTGAATACCCGATTATTTCTTAACATGCTTTTGGCAGAATCTGTTTTCTTCATTTGCCTTTTCAGCAACATTTTCATTGACAGACTCTGGATATCCAGTTATAGAAATGTTGTCCATCCAAATTGTGAACAGGAACAATTGAGTTTTCTCTGTGGCACATGACTGTGGGAAAGTCTTCTTTAGCTATTCAGGCAATTTTCGTGGCGTTGCTCTGAAGAGCAGACATTGAGGAGAGCAAAAAGTACAATTAAGGAACAGAGCTATTTTGCTATTGAGAGTGTTAGTGTAGCCGTCTTTCTTATGTCATTTTTTAAGTTAGAGAATTAATAAAGGAAAAGAACCTTGCAGCTTTAGAGGTCCAGGAAAAAAAAAAAGAAACCTAAGAAAAGCTAATAAAAAAAAACTTTAAAACACACTTTTTATTTCTTGGGTGGTTTGTTACTTCAGCTTAAAAAAAAAAAAAAACAGTCGATAACACTCTGAGCCCTGCATATTTTATGGCATAATTCCTACAAAAGGGATTTGACCTAAAAGTTGTTGAGCACGGATGGGATAATTATATCTGCATTTTGTGTGACATGCTTGCATCAGGCTCTTCTAATAAGATGCTTGAATACGAGGAGTTCTTTTTCCTGAGATGCATCTAACGAACAAATTGTAATCTTCTAATCAGCTGTGTGGGGAATAAAGCTCTAGCAAAAAATGTAATTCTCTTCATGAAAAGGCCTTTGTTCTGTCTTCCTTGCCCTTATCACACTGGATTTGTCTAGCTTTGTTTTAGCTTACGTAGAGAAGATGGTCATTGTTATTCTAAGTGGATTAATATTTTGGGATCACAGGAAGTAAAAAAAAATTCTATTTGTGGAGATATATATATATATATATATATATATATATATATATATATATATATATATATATATATATATATATATATATATAAATATAAAAGAAGAAAACAAAGATATTTTCTATTGTTTTATGTATTGATGAATCAGTGAAAGGCATTATACTATGGCATTATCCAATAATGCAATTTTATTCTTTTGGTTTAAAGCCTGCTGTGTATTGTAAAATATGTAAAAAATCAAACATTTATTTTTAGAATAAATAACGTTCTTGTTGCCTTTTTTTTTTTTAGATTTTTATGAAATTTATCTATCATAGTCAGGGCAAGGTTTGGGATCATGGGCAAAAAAAAATTCTGCTGTCTTAAGACCCACCCACAAAAAGGCCACATCCAAAGCCATGCTTACTGTTCACATGTTTACATGCGTTATACGTGTTGGTGTGGTGTAGTGCTATTTATTCTTAATGGCACCTCAATGCACCTTGCCAGCACACCACAACATATGTTTATGCACTGCTGTTAAATAAATAGGCTGCCTTAGGCCCCATTCACACCTCAGCGTTTTGTAGCTTGAAGCCTGAAGCTACAAACTGCTGGAGGGGAAAAAAATCAATTATTCTCTATGGAGATGGTTCACATCTCCACTCCAAAACACCTGAAGCCAGAAGCTATAAAATGCCTAAAGCTCAAACAAGTTCTGGAACCTTTTTTTTAGGCAGATTTGGGTGTATTTCTTCTTTTTACATTGGTGACCTTTTGCCTTGCACAAAATCGCGTCAAAACGCTGTAAAAAATGCCGCAAAATCGCAGCAAAATTTTCTGCCTAAAAACGCTACGCTCAGGTGTGAAAATGCTATGCTCAGGTGTGAATGGAGCCTTAGAGAAAAAGATGTTTACATAGCAATTCTACTTCTAACATGTTTGAAAAAAAACTTAACCAAGAACGCAAACCCCCCATATATACAAGCTGCGTAACCAAACTGGTAACTTGGTCACTCACCCCTGAGAGGTCCTAGACATTTTCTCGTCTTTTTACAAAGATCTTCTTTCGGGTCCCCAAACTCAACCCCCTCATACCTCAATCAACTGGCTTGACAACATACATCTCCCTACCCTCAATGACCAACAAGCTTCCATTCTCAATGATCCCTGCACAGATCAAGAAATCATGAATATCATTAAATCACTTAAAACTTCGACTGCTCCTGGCCCAGATGGTTTCACTTCATCATACTATAAAAAATGTGCACCTTTACTAGTACCCAGACTAACTAAGCTCTTCAACCATATCCTTATGGGTGGCCATTTCCCTGAAGATATGCTCCTAACAAACCTATCTCTCATCCTCAAACCTCTCAAAGACCATTCCCTCCCTCAAAACTTTTGCCCTATCTCAGTCCGTAACAATGACTTGAAAATCTTTGGCAGACTTCTCGCAGACAGATTGGCATCAGGTATCACGTCCCTTATTCACATTGACCAATCGGGATTCATACCCAGTCGACAAATTACTGATAACATTAGACTTGTTACCAACATAGTTCAAGACGCTAATCTTTCCTCCAACCCGGTGGGCCTTCTCAGCCTTGATATACACAAGGCATTCAACAGTGTAAACTGGTCATACCTTAACCATTTACTCCCTAAATTTGGCATCACAGATAAATTTATCCATGGTTTTAATGCTCTCTACCACCTTCCCCAAATCAGAATTAAAATCCCAGGCCACAACTTAGACTTCTTTTCCTTAAGCAGAGGCACTAGACAGGGCTGTCCCCTCTCCCCACTTCTATTTGCTCTAGCAATAGAACCCCTAGCACAAGCCATAAGAAATAATTCAAACATCAATGGATACAACAAAGGTTCAAACGAATTCAAACAAAGCCTCTATGCAGATGATGCTTTATTATTCCTCACAAACCCCCTTACATCTATACTCAACCTCATATCTGAACTTAACTCCTTTCGCAAATTATCAGGTCTAGGCATTAACATCAACAAATGTCCTTCATATTAATCTCTCTTCTAACTTAACCACCAGCTTACACAAACATTTCAATTTTATATGGTGCACCAAGTCATTCAGGTATCTTGGTGTCCACATTACATCCCATTACAAATCATTATATAAAACAAATGACACTCCACCTTTTCTCGCATACTGGCTCTTCACTCAAAGTTTGGTCCACATATCATATCTCCCTCCTCAGTAGCATCTGAGCCTTTAAGATGACTATTCTTCCCAAACTATTATACTACTTCCGTGCTCTACCCATCAATGTCCCCAAAAATAGAATAGAAGCCCTTCAAAGAAAGGTTAACCGATTTATCTGATCAAATAAGAGACCAAGATGTAGTTACTCCCTCATGTTTAGGCCCCAAAACATGGGCGGCCTCCCTAATATCTGGCACTACTTTATGGCAACTATTTACACAAATAGCCCAATGGTTTGCCCCTACCCCATACCTCCCATGGCTAAACTTCAAATTATTCTCTATTTCCCCATACCACCTACAAGGCCTATTATGGTCTAACCTAGACCACCACCACAAACTCCTTAAATTAAAAAAACATAGTTGCCCACTCCCTCCAAATATGGCTCAAAATCAATAAAACCTTTAAATTATCCTCAGACACTCCCCCTCTAGCATCCTTTTTAGGACACTCCAGACTATTACAAAACCATAACTCCTTCCTTCACTGGCATAACAATAATCTGACCACCTTGAGGTCGTTTATCTCAAACAAGATGTTCCCTACTTTTCCCACACTTCAATCCAAATACAATCTCCCTTCCTCCGAACTCACAAACTACCTTCAAATCAAAAACTTCTATACAGAACATTTCTCGTTAGTCATCCAACCCCCAACGAAGGTATTTGAACACACAATTTCTCGAGAGATAAAGGCTTGATTTCCTTGCTCTATAGATATATCAACAACACTACGTTGCCTGAAAAATCCAACCCAATGCTACAATGGGAATCTGATTTGGATAGTACTATCCCCATAGAATCCTGGAACACTATGATTGGCAATTTCCACAAATGCAATCTAGCAGCCTCTTTTAGAGAATCGCCAACGAAACTATTCTCCAGATTGTATTTGACCCCCACAAAAATCCACTCCTTTTACCCATCAACCTCTCCTTACTGTTTCAGAGGCTGCACTGAATCTGGCACATATACTCATATCTTCTGGAGCTGTAAGAAAATAGAATCTTTGGCAAAAAACAGCATCAACCTCTCAACAAAAATTTGCATACTATATGCAAATATCCCAGACATACCTTCTCCCTGTGTTAGACTGATTCACTCCCTACTCAGTTCTATCCAATGGATGATTGCTCTTAATTGTAAATCTAACAACCTACCCTGGCCTCAGGTACTAACTAGGATGGAAAGGCTTAAATTATCTGAGAGAATTCATCACACTCTAAATGACAACATGTACACTTTCAATAAAAAATGGATGTACTGGACAAACGATTAAACTTTATACTATCATAATTTGTTAATCTTCCACCACCGACCACCATTTATTATATTTGCCTACTTTCTCATTCCACCTCCGGGTGTCTACATCCTGTTGATACCCAGCATCTTGATGTATGTGGTTTTGTTGTATTTTCTGGCGCATAGCTGGCTATACTCTTTTTTTACACCTGTAGAACATTATTCAATACCTGTTCAGTGTTTCTAATGTGCATTACTCTATCTTTAACCACTTGGGATCCGCGCTATTGCCAAATGACGGCATTAGCGCGGACCTACATTTGTACGAGCGGCCTGCGCGCCCTGTGATCGGCGAGTCCATGAGACTCGCCTGATCACCGATCCATGCAAGGGGTCGATCCCGACCCCTTATCACGTGATCAGCTGTCAGCCAATGACAGCTGATCATGTGATAGAACGGAGCCGGTAAACGGCTATTATTCCTCCTCGCGCTGACAGCGCGAGGAGAAAAAAAAAAAGCCGATCACCGGCGGCCGTGATCGGGACATCAGTCCCGATCACGGCCAGCAATACAAGCAACCACCTGCCCCCTGCCAGTGCCCACCTGCCCCCCGCAGTGCCATCCTGAATAAAAGTAAGTGCCCCCCGTCAGTGCCCATAGTGCCCACAGTGCCACCCACAGTGCCACCCCACAGTGCCACCCACAGTGCCACCCACAGTGCCCACAATCTGCCTCAAAGGTGCTGCACCCCAGTGCCGCCCATCAGTGCCCAGCAGTGCCGCCCATCAGTGCTCATCAGTGCCGCCCATCAGTGCCCAGCAGTGCCACCTATCAGAGCCACCTATCAGTGCCACCTATCAGTGCCCATCAGTCCCATCTATCTGTGGTACCTATCCGTGCCACTTATCCGTGCCACCCATCCGTGCCCATCTTTGCCCATCAGTGCCGCCTTATCTGTGCCCATCGGTGCCGCCTTATCTGTGCCTATTAGTGCCGCCTTAACTATGCCTATCAGTGCCCACCAGTGCAGCCTATCAGTGCCCACCAATGCAGCCTATCAGTGCCCACCAATGCAGCCCATCAGTGCCCACCAATGCAGCCTATCAGTGCCGCCTAATCAGCGCACTTCAATGAAGGAGAAAAATGACCCGTTTGCAAAATTTTATAACAAACTATTAAAACATGATTTTTTTTTTTTTTTTTTTTGCATCTTTTTTTGTTTGTTTAGCAAAAAATAAAACTCCGAGCTGTAACTAAATACCACCAAAAGAAAGCTCTATTTGTGGGAAAAAAATGATAAAAATTTCATTTGGGTACAGTGTTGTATGCCCGCGCAATTGTCATTCAAAGTGCATCAGCGCTGAAAGCTGAAAATTGGTCTGGGACTGAGGGGGGTTTAAGTGCCCAGTAAGCAAGTGGTTAAAGGATATTATCCTCACTGTTTTGTAACCTTTTCGGGACTCTTCCAAATAAAACTTTTGTAAACAAAAAAAGATGTTTAATCAGTATTAAACCAAGAAGCAAACATTTATTTTATTACAGCTTACCAATACTTACCGTATTTTTCGCTCCATAAGACGCACCTGATCATAAGACGCACCAAGGTTTTAGAGGAGGAAAACAAGAAAAAAAAATATTCCGAACCAAATGGTGTCCTAAAATATTTACCAGTGCCCATGAAATGCAGCCTTACCATTGCCATAAATGCAACCTGACCATTGCCATAAATGCGCCCTGACCATTGCGCATAAATGCGACCTGACCATTGCCATAAATGCGACCTGACCATTGCCATCAATGCGACCTGACCATTGCACATAAATGCGACCTGATCATTTCCATAAATGCGACCTGACCATTGCACATAAATGCGACCTGACCATTGCCATAAATACGACCTGACCATTGCACATAAATGCAGCCTCTCTTTGCCCACCATTGCAGCATCTTTGCCCACCAATTGCAGCCTCTGTGCCCATTGCAGCCTCTCTGCCCACCAATTGCAGCCTCCATGTGCCCACCACTGCAGCATCTTTGCCCACCAATTGCAGTCTCTGTGTGCCCACCAATTGCAGCCTCTGTGCCCATTGCAGCCTTTGCGCCCAAAAATGTCAGCCTCTGTGCCCACTGTCAGCCTCTGTGCCCACTAATGTCAGCCTCTGTGCCCATTGCAGCCTCTGTGCCCAAAAATGTCAGCCTCTGTGCCCATTGAAGCCTCTGTGCTAAAAAATTTCAGCCTCTGTGCCCATTGCAGCCTCTGTGCTCACTGTCATCCTCTGGATAACACAGCTCTCTCCTCCCTCTGTCCTCCGGCGCTCATATGTCACGGAGCTTGATCTGTGTGAATTCTGCTGATTTTTGTCTTCAGATTTAGCAAAACCATGTAGTGCAAGGTCCTGCCTGATTGCATACAAATTGAAACTCCTAAGGTCTGACCTCATATTATATGGTTTTGGTAAATCTGAAGGAAAAAAATCAGCAGGAAATCTGATAGTGTGTATGGGGCTTTTGAAGATTTGGGAGACCGAACTATCACACTTCTTTCACTCCTTGCAATGGTTTACTGCATCTACTAACTTGCTCAAAGTTTCACACTGCATGACCCACTAGGAATCTCATTTAAAATTGTTGCACTGCTGGTATTACACCCCAATCCACCTAGCCATTCCCAATTTTCTCAATTCTACTCCCCATTATGCTGGAGAAATTGTGGTGAGTTGGGAACCCTCTTGCACATATGGTGGTTATGCCCTAAACTCACTCCCTTTTGGGAAAGCGTATTTGACTTTTTCTCTTTTGTAGCTGGCGCTAGAATTGCACCTGATCCAGCCATGGCGCTCCTTTTGTTTAACTACAAATGCTGGCCTAAAAATCATCTGCCCTTCATCACCCACCCACTGCTTGGTTGTAGTCAGGATATCTATAGCAATGACTTGGAAACAGTCAGACTTTGCATAATTTTAGGTTTAGCAAAATGCTCAGAGCCAATTTGAGCTCATGTTTTTGATCAAAAATGGCCAAGGGCAATCTTTTTGTGCAAAGTGGTCGGCTTGACTTTGACACTCCTCTTATGTAATGTGCCAATCCGGTGCTACCCTTTATGTGGTTTGTAAGAAAATAAATATGCTATCCCCCAAAAAATCGAATGAAAAACTAATATAGGACAATGTTTAGGGGTGGCTGCTAGTAGTAATATGCATTCCCACAACCTGTGTGTATATAATAAATATGACATTGCTGCACCTACCTGACACCTCTAAAATCATATTTGTGCTAATTAGCACTAAGTGGACCACTTATTATAGATTATTTATTTTATTCATTCTTCTTATCTTCTACCTCTGGTGATTTTAACACAAATGTATGTACTTTGAATCCCACCATCGTTTACCTATGCACTTACCCCTGAGGAAGTCACCTGACCGGGATGACACGCGTTGGGCAGAGCTGGATGACTGACAGACAATTTTTTAAAAGGACCAAGCACCCTGGAAAAGTGGTTGTGGTTTATAGTATCTAAAGTGAAGATTGGAGGAGGAAACTGAAGTGTGAATACAATCAAGTGGGATTTGCAACAAACCCTGAGAGGGAAAGGTTTCTTGACCTGGACATTGCTCTGGTCCATTTCAAAAGGTGAGCGCATAGATGAACGTGGTGGGATTGAATTTAATTTATTTGGAAAAATATGTTTTTTTATCATGAATTTATTGTTTTGGACACTGAGAACTTTCTTTATATTTCATATGTTTGATGATTATTGTAGTAGCATTGCATTATAAGTTGGTTATTAGTGTTTAACACAGGTATAAGTCCACTTAGTGCTAATTGACAATGAAATACCTCTTGTACTGCTCGTCAGTAACGGTGGCATGATAACTCCTACTGTTCTTCTTTGGGATGCCATTCTGTATGTCTATTTTTTCTTCTCTTTGTCATTGACATATTTTTTAATAATTGAGACATATCCTGCTTAAGACTCTTGTGGTTGTTCATCTATTGTGTTCCATGTATATCATTAAACATTTCCCGACCGCCTCACGCTGATATACAACGGCAGAAGGGCACGTACAGGCAGAATCACATACCTGTACGTTGCCCTTTAAGAGGCGGCAGGGGCACGCTCCCATGGCCGCGGGAAGCTCAGTGAGTCAGGTCGTGGGTCCCCTGGACTCGATCATCGTGGGGATACCCGCAATCACCTCACAGAGTGGAAGAACGGGGAGATGCTAAAGTAAACAAGCATCTCCCTGTTCTGCCTAGCAACAGTGACACTGATCTCTGCTCCCTGTGATTGGAGCAGAGATCAGTGATGTGTAAAACACAGCCACGCCCCCCACAGTTAGCAACACGCTCCTAGGACACACTTAACCCCTAGTGGTTAACCCCTTCACTGCCAGTGTAGGTTACAAAGCAATCAGTGCATTTGTATAGCACTGATTGCTGTATAAATGACAATGATCCCAAAAATGTGTCAAAAGTGTTCGATCTGTCTGCCGCAATGTCGCAATGCCGCTATGCCGCTAAAAATAAAACCCATCAATAATCGCTTATTGTGAATAAGAATAAGAATACGTATCGGCCTAAACTGAGGAAAAAAAATGTTTTTTTATATATTTGTGGGGGATATTTATTATAGAAAAAAGTAAAAAATAATGTTTTTTTTTCAAAATTGTCGCTATTTTTTTGTGTATAGCGCAAAAAATAAAAACTGCAGGGGTGATCAAATACCACCAAAAGAAAGCTCTATTTGTGGGAAAAAAAGGACGTCAATTTTGTTTGGGAGCCAATTGTCAGTTAAAGCGAAGCAGTGCCGAATCGCAAAAAGTTTATCTGGTCAAGAAGGGGGTAAACTCTTCCGGGGCTGAAGTGGTTAACATAGTGTCATTTCTTGCCCTCCTACTCTTCATTATACCTGATTGGTCTTGTTAAGTTCTACAACTAGTTTTCTCACTGGCATGACATGTTTAAAGTGGCATTAAAGTCTTTTTTTTTTGTTTTTGTTTTTAAAATAATATACATGTCATACTTACCTGCTCTGTGCAATAGTTTTAAACAAGGCAGCCCAGATCCTCCTCTTCTCTGGTTCCTCGCCGGCCCTCCTCGCTATTCCCTTCTGCAGCTTGCTGTGGGGGCACTCAAGCAGGCACTCCCCCGTGTGTGTCATCACCCCTGCGTCTCCTGATTGGCACACTGGCTGTGATTGACAGCAGCAGGAGCCAATGTCTCTCTCTGCTGCCAAAAGCCAATCAGGAGTGCGAGTCCCCAGAGAGCCAAGGCTCTCGAGGACATCATTGGATTAAGAAGGGGCTCAGATAAGTATTTGGGTGGCTGCTGCGCAGAGAAGGTTTTTTTACTTTTTATGTAAGTTTACGATAATGTGTTGGGCTGCATTCATAGCCATCTTGGGCCACAGGTTGGATGCCCCTGATTTAGAGGGTTG
The DNA here is from genome assembly GCF_037356315.1 of Lithobates pipiens. Taxonomy (NCBI): domain Eukaryota; kingdom Metazoa; phylum Chordata; class Amphibia; order Anura; family Ranidae; genus Lithobates; species Lithobates pipiens. The sequence continues at coordinate 100,736,962 of NW_027507791.1, read as the reverse complement.
AAACAAATCATGATATTTGAGCTGTGTCTACTGGCCAGATCATCAGGTGAAAACAGAGGGAAAAAAGTCAAAAAAAAAACAAATCTAATGCAGCCACCACAGCTATCTATGGGTAAGCTACAATATATTACAATATAGTTCAGGTCCAAGGATCTTGTCACACTTGAGGACCTGCCAATGTTTGCGAATGATTTTACTGACCCACTAAAAATGAGAAGAAAAAGTGGTCAAAAATGACCACTGCAGATCCTTTCTAGTATTTTGCTTACTTCTATCCTTGGGCATTAGTAATTTCTACCTATCTAAGTTAGAAACATCCTGTAGATCTTGTTCTAACGAGAGAGGAGTATATACTTTCTTGATAAAGCGATCTTTAAGCACCATAGCCTGAGACTGGAAATCTTGAAACTTGGTGCAGTTTCGCCTTATACGTTCTGAACAATCAGATTTTCCGACAACTTTGTGCGACCGTGTGTATGCAACAAAAGTTTTGGCCAAAATCCGTCTGAAAAAATCAGACGGATTTTGTGGTCGGAATGTCTGACAGTGTGTATGGGGCATTAGTCTATTGCAGTTTTCAACTAAGCCCCTGTACACACGGTGGGAGATTTCGACAACCAAATCCGTCGGATTTTGTCTGTCGGATTTTGTCCGTTGGATCTTGTCCGAAACTGTTGCATACACACGGTCGGACTAAGTTGTCGAAAAATCCGATCATTCAGAACGTGATGACGTAATTTCATTAAGATGGGACTACGTTCAGGCTAGTAGCCAATAGCTTTGATGTAGGAATTTGATCTGAGCATGCGTGGCACTTGGTCCGATCAAAATTCTCTACACATGATCGGAGTATGTCCGATCGAACCAGTTGGTCGGAAAATATTTCCAACAAGTTGGAAAATTTGGTCCGACAGATATTCCGACGGAATCAGTCCGATGCATACCACACACAGTCGGATTATCCGACAACACGATCCGATAGGACACATTCCGACGGATTCTCCGACCTTGTGTACAAGGGCTAAGAGGGATAGTGTAAGTAAGGCCGCGTACACACGCGCGGACTGTTGGCCCAACTTTGTCCGTCCAACAGTTTGAGCGAACAGTCCGCTCAAACTTAGCATGGACGGACATGGCCACACACGACGAACGAACAGTTTGCTGAAACCGTGCGCGATGACGTGAACGGCACGTACGACGGGACGCAAAATACGACGTCCTATACACTGCATTATAACTTTCGGCTTGAAAATCCTTTCTGAGCATGCGCGGAACTTAGTTTGACGAACAAGCCTACACACGGGCGGACTGTTCGTTGAAACAAGGTTTCAGCGGACAGTTTTTCGGAATTTCCGTAAAACCTTGTCCGTCCAACTGTCCGCTGAAACTGTCCGCTGAAAGCCCACACACGAGCGGACTGTCCGCCCAAACACTGTTCAGCGGACAAGGTTGGGCCAACAGTCCGCGCGTGTGTACGCGGCCTAAGGCTTTCATGGGATCTGATTACTGGAAGCCAGCTCCTCTTCCATGACTGAGCTGCAATCTACTAAGGAACTCTTCATAGATTCCTCCATCTTTCCTATCCTTCAACCTACCTGAATATATTCCAAATGCTAGGAGTCCTACCCCTTGCTGCTGTGAATTATTTTCTTACATAGGTAGGTTGGTTGATTTCTAGAATCATGTATTTTATAACTGGTGGGCAGATTTGCAGTGTGGATACTACACCCTGAAACACATATGGGCGTTGGTTGAATGGACTCCTTCTCACTTTTCCAGTCCTGCTGTTCTTGTAACGTTTAGGTTACAATATATCCTCATCCGCCCATTTCTTTCCACAGGTGTCATTGATCATCTCACCCTCTGGAGAAGAACTCAGGGGAACTCAATTTTTCTTAGCTTAAGAGTTCTTTTATATCTCTCTATTAGAAATGGTATGTTGTGAGGGCTCTCACAGCCATGGATATCTCTTAAGATATTATTTCTCTGTAAAGTAACATCCTATGTTTTCTTCGACTTCCATCTCTCAGAAGTCAAGGGTTATGAATGTTCAATTTAAAGTGGTTGTAAAGGCTGAAGGTTTTTTTACCTTCATGAATTCTATGCAAGAAGGTAAAAAATCTTCTGCGTGCCGCTCCACTCACAGCCCCCCAATACTCACCTGAGCCTCCCTCTCGATCCAGCGATGTGCATGAGAGCCTCGGCTGTCCTGGGGGCTCCCTCTCCTCATTGGTTGAGACAGTGGGGACCATTGGACCTATTATCCACTCTGAGGTCACTGGTAACATTCACTACCATTTATTATCGCACTTTTGACTTTTACCCTTGGATACTATATCTTTTCTCTTTCATATCTCACTTCTTCAAATTCCTTTACCCACCTGATTACCCAGTTACTACATCTCAAAACCAATAACATCTCCATCGCACTTCAGTTCTTCCAGCTGACACATAGTGGGTCATTACAGCCCCGAATGTAATGTAAGCAGTTTACCAGTCCTGTCTGTTTGAAACCTCTGGGCTCAAAAGATTTATCTACTGTACTCAACATCCAACTTACTCATCAAACCGATCCCAGCAAGAATACCAGCCGCCAAGATGCAGTTTAAACAATCCTCATTGAATGTAAAAGGCCTAAATAGCCCTGCCAAACAACAAATGGCATGGAAAGAAGCACAGATGCTTAACACTTAAAGAGGAAGTAAACTCTCCCACTCTGATGCTTCTTTTCATTTAGTCCATTATAATAAGTAATTATCAAACTAAAGTCACTGTAATCCAGCCCAAATCGCATATTACTTACTGTTTAAAGAAACTTTAAAAAACCTGTTTCCAGAGGTTAGGCAGTGCCATGACAAGTATTGTTTTCTGAGTCCACAGTGGAGTGTATTTCCGCCCTTACATTGAGCACTTCCCGTACTGTAAACCAAGCCTCCTTCTCAATCCTTCTCAATCCAACGTTTCTATGGCAACCCTGCTTCCCTGTTCATAGCCGATTATCTAGTGTTTGCCTTTGTCAGTCTTATCAGCTTCAGCTGATAAGACTGCAGTAATGCTGTCTGATGCCCTGGTTTACACTGCATGTGATGTCACATGGTCACATGGGGTGTAGGAGGAAGCACTGAATGATTCTGCAGTCTCCTGGAATTTCAGTGTTGTGCCTTAGGAAGTCCTGATAATAGATAGACAAAGTACACAGACTGTGCCGTAAATCAGGGGAGATCTGCTCATGCTCAGCGACGTCATTCTAAAGAACAAAAAAGGTTACAACAATACTAAGCAAGTAAGGAGATATCTACAAGCAATGTTCATTAGGGTTTTTTATGCTGATTTACATGGGACAAAGTTGTGGGGGAGAGTTTACAAACACTTTAATCTTCTGTCTACAGGAAACACACTTTGCCTCCCAAAATCCTCCTACATTTAAACACAAAAACTTTTCTCACATATTCCAAGCTAGTGCATCTTCAAAAAAGAGAGGAGTATTAAAAGCAGTTAAAGATTCAGTCGCTTTTACCTATATCTCACAAGAATCTGACACGCAGGGGAGATACTTAGTCCTAGTATGCAAGATAAATAATGTTACCTACTCCATTATTAACATATACTTACCATACATCATACCGATCTCCTCAATTAAGAAAAAAGGGAGGAAGGTTTATCTCCTCTGCCAGGGACATTGTCAAGAAGGTCAGCTCGGTCATCCGACTGCCCCCGGAGGTTCGGGCCGTAAAGCCCTTGTTAAAGGTGTCTGTCGGCGCACGCGGGTGCACGCTAACGCAGGTGGGCGCACGCGGGTCCGCGGATGTCCTGATGGGCACACGTGGGTGCGCGTTAACGCAGATGGGCGCACGCGGGTGCGCGCTGGTGATGTTGGGCGTACGCGGGTGCGTGGAGAGATTGGTGTGCGCGCGCGTGCGCGTGGCGCGACAGCTCTTGATGCCAAAGGGGTTATTTAAAGGGACCTGTTACCTTGCCTCCTTGCTGTCTGGTCTACAGCGTTCCTGTCGTGATCCCCTTGCACCTGCCTGATTCTCGTTTACTCCTGTGACCCGGCTTACCCTGACGACTACTTGCTTGCTGCCTGCCCACGACCTTGGCTTGTCTGACGATTCTTCTGCCTGCTGATTCGGTACCTATCTGCCTGCCTGTTCCTGACCCGGCCTGTCCACGACTTCGTCCTGCCTGCTGTTCTTCTGCGGTTCCAGCCTTCCAGTATCCTGCTCTACCCGCTTGTGGGTCTGCTGTGAGAACCGTACTACAGGACACCTTCCCCACTGCCTCAGCGTGTGCATCTCCCGCAGCTCCCATCTCCTGCTGATCTCTGTTCCTGTCACATCTGCTCCTCTTCAGTACCCGGAGCCGGATCAGCCCCGACACCAGTGTCCAGCTTGGCACTTGTGCCCCTTCCGCGCTCTCGAACCTCTGTCTCCTCTACCAGGAGTTCCTGAGCCGGATGAATACGAGTAGCCGCTCCCAGCATCCGTGGGCTCAACCACCAGGTACGTGACAGACATGCAATTTTATGTGGAGATTTTAATGCAATGGTGGACGGTCAGTTGGATACCTCTTCTGCCACGTACACACGATCGGACATTCCGACAACAAAATCCATGGGATTTTTTCCGACAAATGTTGGCTCAAACTTGTCTTGCATACACAGGGTCATACAATGTTGTCGGAAATTCCAAACATCAAGAATGCGGTGACATACGACGAGCCAAGAAAATTGAAGTTTAATAGCCAGCTTAATTCTGAGCATGCGTAGAACTTTGTGCGTCGGAATTGTGTACACACAATTGGAATTTCCAATGGATTTTGTTGTCGGAAAATTTGAGATCCAGATCTCAAATTTTGTGTTTCCGAAATTCCGATGGAAAATGTCCGATGGAGCCTACACGCAGACAAAAAGCTCCCATCAAACATTTTCCATCGGAGTATCCGACCGTGTGTACGTGACATAACTCTGCGATGAACCGTTCCTCCAGAACCTTCCTGTCAACTTTTCTGGACTCATCCGCCTTCCTAGATGTCTGGCGCTGTCAACACGCCACAGAGAAAGACTTTTCTTTTTTTTCCCATGCTCATAAGACTTATACTCACATAGACCTTTTCTTGACAGATACGTTTCTTCTGCAAAATATATCTAATTAAGAAATAGGAAACATTACATGGTTAGACCATGCCCCTGTATCGATCACGGTGGGGAGGGGTGGACTGGGGACCAGAAAAAACAAATGGCGCAACAATGTCCTACTAATGTCTCAACCTGAACATAAACAACATATACAACAAGCCTTGCAAGAATTCTTTGATCTGAATGTTCCGTCTGCAGGCGACCCCTTCACACTGTGGAATACACACAAGGACTTCATTTGGGGTATTCGGATGAAACAAAGTTCTATTGCTAAAAAGTGTAGGACACAGCGGCTGAATGATATCCTGACCTCCATAAAAAAAAATAGATCATTCCCACAAATAAACACCCCATCCACACATTCTAGACCAACTGAATCAGGGCAACCTTAGAAACCTTCCCCTGGACCAACAACACAAACAGATGAAATCCTTAAAAGCTCGTTTTTATTTCCATGGCAATAAAGTTGGTAAATTATTGGCATATCTTTTATTCACAATCAGTTAAAAAGCTTTTAAATCCCCAAGATATGGCTGATGCGCACATATTACAGCTCATTATATAATCTACAACATGACCCAAGTACCCCACAACCCACTCCAGAACTAATTGATGAGTTTCTAAACGCAGTCTCTTTTCCCACTCTGTCTCCAGAAGACAGAGCAACCCTCAATCAACCGTTCACAAAAAAAAAGAGATAGTCACCAGGTCCCAATGGATTTTCATCTGAATATTACCAATTGTTCCACCATATTCTCTCCCCTCATATGGAGTAGATGTTAACGCTCCTGTGTCCAATGCTTCCTTTCCAGCCTAAATGTTAAATGTGAATATAATCACAATACCTTAATCCGGGAAAAGACCCTGTGTATGTACAGAACTTTAGACCTATTTCACTTCTTAATGTGGTTTTGAAAGTTTATGCAAAACTCATTTCCATCAGACTTCAATGCTACTTACCCAATCTTGTAAGATCGACGCTAAAAAGGAACACACTGCCCACAAGGGCTTGGAGAGTGCTGCTCACCCCAAACAGATATGAAAAATAAAACAAACTCCCCCACAAAAGTGTTTTTTAGGCAGCAAAACAATAAATGTATGACAGAATAGTATATAAAAAAAATGTTTTAATATTTATTACCATAAAAAAACAGCAATATGGCACATAGGTAAAAACATGAGCTCCACTGAACAATTGAAAAACTCAAAAATATAATAACATAAAGGCTGTATGAAAAATACAATATTAACAATGGATGTGCAGAAACAGACACGACTATTACTAACACTGTACCAGTACAACAGCAGTGAAGGTATAGTCCTAACGCGTTTCAACCCACTCAAGGGGTCTTCTTCAGAGAAATGGTCTGTTATAAAACAAAAATGTAATGAATATATACATCAAATATTAATTGTTTATGCTAGGAGTACCTAATATTCTAATATAATTTACCCGATGGTGCACATCCAAAGAGATAAAAGGAGTAATTTCAGTGATGTTCCCCTTTAGAGCGACTGCCTCAATTTCCCTCCACACATCTAGAGTGTTCATGGGGGGTGAGGTAGTAGTGTGACCTCTCGTAAGCCACGACGTCAGACCCTAACTCTCTCTCTTGGCACTTGGCGACACTGTGGTCCTGGGGATACTCTAGATGTGTGGAGGGAAATTGAGGCAGTCGTTCAAAGGGGGAACATCACTGAAATTCCTCATGAAACTTTAAGGAACCAAAGGAGAGCGGGTTGTATGGGAGTGCCAGATTTACAAGGTTATTACACAGCCACGCTTCTAGACCAACTCAGATTCTGGTTCTTACATCCAAATTCTAAACTTGCAGTCATTACTCCTAGCCAAAGCCTTTTACCCGAACCTTAAAATAGGTACTGACTGACCATTATACGATTTCAGCCTTCATATCAGCATGGAATAGCTTTTTACAATGTGGTAACCACTCTGATAACCCAGTAATGAATTCACTCACCATGAAAACGCACAAATTCATGAACCCAGATGTGGTGGTTAATAGTTGGATTGCCAAGGGGATTAGCAAGGTCTCCTTGATGCTCTGAAATGACAAGCTTATCCTATTTGAAGAAATTAATTTGAAATGTAATCTACCAAAAGGAGAATTTCTGACATATGCTCAACTACAATCCACCTTATCCCACATTCCCTCATTTATGTTAAAGCTCCCCTGAAGCATGGAAATTTTGAACCAAACCAAACCCTAAACAGAAGGAAATTTCCTTCTGGTATAATTGACTACGTGATAAACTTACCCTTTCTCCATCCAATCCATTGACTAAATGGTTGAACTAAATAACGACATTACAGACCAACAATGGCATAAAGCTATTGCAAATAGCTTTTTTTGCGATCCATCAGCCTCAAAATGTTCCACATATTGGGAGATAGCACAGAAAATATACCTTCAATGGTACTATACTCCGTACATACTTGCTAAATTTAACTCCAACCATTCCAACCTATGCTGGAGAGGCTGCGGCCTAGTGGGCACATTGTGCCATATGCTGTTGCTCTTCCCTTACATCCGTAGTTTTTGGAACTCAATCTGTAGGCTCATATTGAAACTGACGGGGATTATCTGAAGACCCAACTCAAGGCTAGCTATTCTTAATATTGGAATAGAAACTTACCCACCTGATTCATGCAGGTATTATTGGCAGCATGCTTGATCCTTGTGAGAAAGTAGAAATCTAACTCAGCCCCTAATGTAGAAGTTGTAAATCTCATCTCTGAAGCATACTACCTAGAGCAGATTATGGCATATAAGCATGGTTGTCTCTCCAAATTCCATAAACAGTGGAGTGCTTGGAAAGCCTTCCACAAAGAGTAAGAATCTCTCCCCTCCCTGATATAAAAGTCAGCTGGAGCAATGGGACTGTACCACCCACCTTTTATAACGTTTCCCCCTATATCCCCTTTCCTATTCCCCTCTATCCCTTACTTCAATGTAGGAATGCAAATATAGATATATCATTATAAGTTAATTATAGCTGAACCTGTTACTTTGTAGACTTAAAGTGGTGTTGCCACCAAAAAAATAAAACTACTTAAAATTCGTAAAAAAAAAAGAAAAAAAAATAATTGGCAAAAAAAAAATTTTTTTACTCACCTCTAAATACCGGTTGCTAGGGGGTCCCTCGTAGTCTGCCTTCTTCATTGCCCGGGCTGGTGACATCACTTCCCCTCGCGCCGCACATTCACCTGGGACCTGTCATGTGTCCCAGGTGACTGTACGGCGTATCACGGCGCCCTGCGCCGCTCGCGCATGCGCAGTGGGTGCCCGGCTGTGAAGCCACAGCCGGGTGCCCACAGTATGCATGACGGCGCCGCGAGTGGAGCGGGGAGCGAGGGGGGGGCTTCGTTCCCCCGCATCGCTGGACCCTGGGGCAGGTAAGTGTCCGATTATTAAAAGCCAGCAGCTGCAGTATTTGTAGCTGCTGACTTTTAATTTTTTTTTTTAGGGGGTACCCCACTTTAAGGTAGTACAACAGATAGACAATATTGTTTACACTGAATACTACTCTACTAATAAGCATATGTTAGATGTTTGAGAAGGTAAAAATTAAAATGTATGTTTTAATGACACAACGTATAATTACACTTACAAGACAAGAAAGATAAAAAGGCTCATCTGTTATTCAGTGGTCCATGGAGATTTCCTCAATTCCCAATCCGGGTGACGCTGCAGAGATGTGGGGCTGCAGATGGATGATTATCGTCAGAAAGTACTTCCTGTGGCTATCAGGGAGACACTGGGGCCGGCCTGGAACACTTCTGGGAGAGGGCTTCCAACAAGGAGACAACCTGGTGCTGGATGGGCGGATAGGCTACGCGTTCGGAGCAGCTGCTCCTTTAATAGGCCTATTGAATGAGCAGCTGCTCCGAGCCCATAGCCTATTCACCCATCCAGCACCAGCTTGTCTCCTTGTTGGAAGCCCTTCCCCATAAGTGTTCCATGCCAGCCCCAGCATCTTCCTGATGGCCACAGGAAGTACTCTCTGCCAATATTCATCCATCTGCAGCCCCACATCTCTGCAGTGTCACCCGGATTGGGAATTGTGTCATTAAGTTGTGTCATTAAAACATACATTTTAATACTGCACTGAGGTGGCGCTTCCCTTTTTACTCTTCTCTTGCTTACTACAGAGCCAGCTCTCTGAGGACAGCAGCCGCTTTTCTGATCAGCCATTATACTTTGTTTTAAACCCCTGAACTGCCAGATAACATTTTAATCGTTGGACTGCCAGGTTGAGTACCATGGACTTAATATTCAGTCAGCTATAATTGTCCAAATATTGTATGCATCTTTTATATTGCACTTACAGTTACTACCACATTTATTTATGTTAGATGTTTGATTACTGTTGAAATGTTGGAACACTACTTGTGCTTAGATATATTGAATTTTTCATAATCTTCTTGAGCATGTAATTCCTGTTGTTTTCTCACAATTTTTTTTCAATAAAAATTATTTGAAATAAACAATAAGTGCTTATCTTTATTACTAATATACCACACACATTTTGTCCTTGCAGCCTACTTTACAAAGTAAGTGGGCAACACAGACATGAATTTTCTTTTTTTATTATTTTTTAGTCACCTTCTTCCGAGACTCCAAACCAATTTTCAAAGCAATTTTGTAGCTTAAATATTGATATTTGCACTAAAAACAGTCATTGTGGCTATTTTTTTAACTGACAGTAAACATTTTTTGGCTCTGTCAGTAAATTGTATATGTTGTATTAGCAGAAAATTGGCTCAGTCAGTAAATTTCTGGTGTTGTGTCAGTAAATTTCACATTGGGAGTTTGACAAACCTGCCTGCACCACCTCCTTACATGACTGCTGTCCAATATGCTTCTTGAACCTTTGAAAATAAAATGAAAATACCTCCTTTTCACTAATTGAGTATTTGTAAAATCTAATCTTCCCCTCTTATGACATTACAGAGGACTGACAATTCTGAAAGTTTTCGACATTTAGAAATATATAGTACAGGGGTCTTCAAATGTTAGGACTTTAATTTGCACACTGATGAGGGTTTTTAAAATAGTAACAGTCGTACTAGTTTACATATAGAAATGTAAACGATGGGGGCGTGACCGGAAGTGCTGGGGTGAAGACGCGCCTCGGCTGAGCCGAGAAACAATCCTCATCCATCCGCCGCTCATAGGCAGGATTCTGGCCAGCGGGCACCTCAGCCTATTCCCCACGAGTCCCGGGAGCACAACCATCCCTGTATTGTTGCTCCGGACCGGCCACGAATCCCGCGATCAGGCCCGAGGCCTGCTGCATTCAGTGAGCGCCGGCCGCCATCTTGCGGCCTACAAGGACGCCGAAGCCTCCGCGCTCGCGTACCGCGGGCCGCGCGTATTGCGGTGATACGCTCGCACCCATCGGGTGTCGGAGGAGCCCCCCTAAGGCCTGGGAGAAGAATTCGGCAGAGGGGACCGGTGCTGACAGGCCGCACGCTACCATTGAGGACACACTGAAGGCTGAGGTAGGCGGTGGCCATCTTGGTACACCCAGTCCACCATTACAGACCCCTCACACTCCCAAAGGCATATCCTGCTCCCCCCCTGTACTGTATACCACCCACCCAGAATATAGTGGCCCTGGAGAGCCAAGGGATGGACATGTAATTATATATAACTTAACTGGGGGTGCATACGTGGTTGCAGGGAAAATGGCAGCATAATTCCCTAGCACTGCGCCGTCGGAACATTTCACTTGGCTGATAAGGCATATTCTACTAGCAATTCTTGTCACATCTACCCCAACTACTGCATGCGTTATTGGGCTACCGGCGGGTATGTATAATACGCCCCGGAACCGTCCCCGCAACAGATCGCAACAGAAATCCTCTCCGGTCCGGGGGAAGGCGAAAGGGAAGGGTAAGATGGCGCCCGAACCACCTGAACCTGATGACACCACACAGCATTCTGACGATAGCCTGTCACAGTTTCCCTCTAACCTAGCAAGCCCTGTGGACACTAACTCTGATGCTTTGCTACAGAAATTCCGCACCATAGTAAGGGACGAGATCACCACGGCCTCTCGCAAACTGTCTGCTGAACTGGTGAAGGGTCTTAAAGAACTAGGCCACCGCACTAATCAGTTGGAGGAACGGATGGACCTAACAACCACGGTACTGGAGGGTCATGAGGAAGAGGTGGAGAAACTGAATGCGGAACTTATAACACTCCAGGACAAACTTGAGGACTCAGAAAATAGGGCTTGCAGATTAAATTTGCGTATACGCGGCCTCCCGGAGACCATTACAGACCTCCAGGGTACAGCTACAGCGTTCTTCCAGGAGCTTGCACCTGATATTCCAACAGAACGCCTGGAATTCGACCGTATCCATAGATCCCTCGCTCCCAAGCCAACTGAGGGCCCCCCTAGAGATGTGATCATAAAATTTCACTTCTACAGAACCAAAGAACGGCTTCTCCAGGCGGCCAGAGAATTGCCGGACATTACATTTCAGGGAAACTCCCTCTAATTGTTTGCAGATCTCTCCCCGGTCACTATCGCTAAAAGGCAGAATATGAAGCCCTATCTGCAAATCTTGCAAGCCAGAAACATCCGCTATTGGTGGGGGTTTCCCTTTAAACTCTCCTTTTATCATTTGGGACTTCAGTTTCATGCCTCATCTTTGCCGGATCTGAGGCGTCAATTCCAGGAGCTGCAGTTTGACCTCCCTCCTTCTCAACCCGAAGCAGCAGTGGCCCGACCGGGTCCCTCCCGGGCCCCACCAAGATCCTCACAATCTTCACAGCATGGATCCCAAGCCCTCCGCACTCTCAAGGCTCAAAGATTTCAAGAAGCTTCTACAGACGGGCATCGCTAGAACAATGCCACTTCTGCCTTTTGCTAGTTTGTTCGTGCTTTGTTTTTGTTTTTTTCCTGCCTTCCTACAGCAGGGAGGCCTCAGGCTCTTGTACAAGCTGCGACTAATGCCACCAGGAGACTGAAGCTAGACACCTCCGAACCACGACTCTGAGAAGTGGTAAGCTAGTCATTATTTGATTACAGTCAGACTGTGCTGGTTTTCAACTTTGGACGGTAATGACCCACCTTGCCAGCTGCAGATGACTGGCAGGGGAACTGTCTTGTTCTTGGACAATTAATGCACTTAGGTAATGACTGCCGCCTCCCCCCCCCCCCCCCCCCCCAATTGCACAAGCTTTTTCAATTCCCCACTCCCTTTTATACCTTTTATAAGTTAATTATTTATTTATTTATTTATTTGTTCTCCCAATATAGTCTTTTTTCTTTCTTCTAAACGGAGTTCTACTTCTTATTTTTGTTGTCAAGGTCCTTACTTTTGAATTTTTTTTCCCTTCGCCCCTCATGGCTCTGAACTCTGTATACTGAGGCATTGGACAGCTCGCCCCCCCTTCCCCCCTTTTTTTTTTCTTCTCCCCCCCCCCCTCCCGGGCGTTTTATATGTTTTTTTTTTTGTTTTGTTTTTAATTATTATTTTCTCTTCTCCTCTCATAGTGTGAGTTAGGAGTGTGTATTTACATTATGAACTTGGCCCCTGCCTACTACTGGCCGGATGGGGTGAGGCCTTGCGCCCATCCCGCGGTTAATAGGCACATCTATTTTTGGGTTCCACTCAGATGGCGCTGGGTTCATGCTGTTTATTTGTTTATTCATGGACAGGGGGTCACCACATGCACTGACCTGTTTGCTGGGGGGGGGGGGGGAGGCGGATGGTGAATTTTTTTTTCTTTTTGCTTTAAAGTTTTTTCACTTGTTCTTGGGGTTTATATCTATGTGACATTGTTGACATGTTCTTTTATATTCATGGTTATTGTTTCGGTTAAGCCGAGTGGTCTCCGACGGACCACTGCACCCTCATGAGTGGTACTTGATCCGAACTAACGTTCGAGTCAACACCCGACCAGGTAGTGGGATGTTAAACCCACGACCCATAGCAATCTTAATGTTACAGAGTTATATGTTCACAGCATTGCATGATTCTACTACCTTTTCTGATGTGATACATTACTTCTCTCTTCCTTCTCCCTCTTCACTGTTTCTATCCCTTTCTTTCCCCTCTGGGTTCGCAGGGTGTGTACTCTGGTTCAAGGTTGATGGCCACCCGGTGCTGTCCCAATGACAATTACCTGGTTGTCCCTGAATGTCCAGGGCATGAACTCTCCCCATAAGAGGGTGAAGGTTTTTAAATATCTGCGCAAACAACAAGTTGACATTGCTTGTTTACAGGAGACGCATTTTTCTGAGACCTCTCATCCTAGGTACTTCGATGCTCAGTTCCCTCAGGTATTTTTAGCAAATGCTTCAACTAAACAAAGGGGGGTTCTCGTGGCTTTTCGGAAATCTGTTCCATTTAGTTGCACTAAACAGATTGCAGACCCTGATGGACGGTACCTATTGCTCCAGGGCACCATTCATGACACGGAGGTTACCGTACTGACGTACTATGCCCCTAATGTAAATCTGGGGCCCTTCTTGACCCATGTCTGCGCCCTGCTTATGTCCCACTGCAAGGGCACCCTCCTTCTTGCGGGTGACTCTAATCTTGTACTAAATCCCAAACTAGATAAGCATCCGCCCGAGAGAAATGGACAGTCGGCAGGGGCTAAGAAATTCACGTCCTCTTTGCAAACGCTTGACTTAGTTGACCTGTGGAGGGAGTGTCATCCACAGGGCAGGGACTACACCCATTACTCTCACCCCCATCAGGTTCACTCAAGGATAGACCATATGTTTATGCTCAGACGTCACCTTCCGTTAGTGGTATCGGCCTCAATCTTGGCTGTTCCTTGGTCGGATCATGATCCAGTGCTAGTTGTCTGCCACTCTATCCTAGATAGACCTAGGTTTTCTCCCTGGGTGATGAATGATTCCCTTCTTTCACATGCAGGGGTGACAGCGGATATTGTTAAGGCTTTGGAGGACTACTTTCGTGAAAATTTGGGCTCGGTGCAGTCTCCGGTGGTCCTTTGGGAGGCTTATAAAGCGGTGTTACGGGGTCGGATAATTGGTCTGGCTTCGGCCCGTAAGAGGGCTAGAGAGGCAAAGCAGAAAGAGCTTGAGTCCCGATTGATGTCTCTATCTGAGAAGTTTAAACAATCTCCCACCCCGGGCAACCGTAAGTTGCTGGAATTAGCTAGATTGGAGCTTGATCTGTGTCTCACTGAGGGTGCTGAGCGTGTACTACGCTGGTCCCGCCAGAGGTGGTATGTGAGAGCAAATAAGCCAAACCGTATGTTAGCTAACAGACTCCGAACCTTTGCTCCTAAATTGAACCCGATAACCCTCCGAGATCGAAACAATGTCTTATCGGGAAACCCGAAGCATGTCCTGGAGGAATTTGCGTTTCGCCTTGCAGCTATACACGGCACCAGAGGGAAGTGCGGCTCAGAGCACGGCAGACTTCCTGGAAAGCCTTTCGCTCCCATCCTTAACGGGGGCTCACGTTACCCTCATGGATAGTGATATTCAGCTCTCCGGAGTTCTACAAGCAATAAAAGAACTCAAGGCGGGAAAACGTCCTGGGCCTGACGGGTACACCGCGCTTTACTATAGGAAGCTAGCATCGGTAGTAGCTCCCCACCTGGTGGCAATGTACAATTCGGTGAAAAACGGCTATCCTCTCACCCCTGATCTTCTGACAGCAAACGTGGTGATGATTCCTAAACCGGACCGTGACCACTCATCTTGGGCCAATTTCAGGCCTATCTCACTCATCAATGTAGATATGAAACTCTTGACAAAAATCTTGGCGACTCGATTAAACTCTTTTCTCCCCCGGTTAATAAAAAAAGACCAGGTTGGCTTCGTACCACGGAGACAGGCGGGAGATGCAATTCGACGTATAGTTCAACTCCAACATGTAGACCAGGCTCGCTTCCTGGAATCCATGCTTCTCTCCCTCGATATAAATAAGGCCTTTGACTCCTTATCTTGGCCCTATCTCATGTCTGTCCTACGGCACTATGGATTTGGGACTTCCTTTATGACTTGGATGTCAGCCCTCTATGATTCCCCCCGAGCAAAAGTTAAATATTACGGATTTGAATCCCCCATGTTTAATGTCTGCAGGGGGACCCGCCAGGGGTGTCCGCTGTCACCCCTTCTTTTTGTGTTGGCACTGGAACCTCTGGCGGAGGCAATAAGAGCTCATCCGGATATCAGGGGCATAGAAATAGCAGGTTGCCCCCATAAGATTTCCTTATTCGCTGATGACATTCTTCTTTCTGTCACCTCTCCTAGAACTTCCCTGCCAAACTTACACACATTGTTGCAAACCTTTGGATCTTTCTCAGGACTCCAGATTAACTCATCTAAGTCGAAGGCATTGTCGACTAGGGATGAGCTTCGTGTTCGAGTCGAACGTACGTTCGACTCGAACATTGGCTGTTCGTCTGTTCGGCGAAGTCCGAAAATTTTGGTCCGTTCGCGTCAAATTCGTGTGGCGCTCACGGCCCACAATGCACTGCGATGGCGCAGTGCATTGCTGGCTCATGATTGGCCAAGCATGCACTGTGACCCCGCATGCTTGGCCAATCGCAGCGCCAGCAGCGAGGAGAGCCATGATTGGCCACAGGCAGGATGCCTGTGGCCAATCATAGCTCAGGCTGTGTAGTGCACGCCCCACACTATACAAGGCCGCCATCGCGGCGGCCTCGTGTAGTGTGTTGGCGTCTGAAGCAGTGGGTGTTCTGTGTACCTTCAACACAGTACACACCGATCGTTTTCGGCCGATTTTCTATCTTGCTGTTGTGTAGTGGTTATTGTCTGCGTGCCCTGACCGCAGTATACACCGCTATATTCACCTCACCTATATAGCTAGTGATCTATCTTTAATAATAGAGCTTGCAGTCAGTAGTGTTAGGAGATAGTGCGTGCTGTCTGCGTGCTCGGTACCCAGTACATACCGCTATATCCACCTACATAGCTGTTCTCTATTTGAGCCCACTTGCCATCTGCAGGAGTTATTGGAAGTTGTGTGTGCCTCCAGCACAGCACAGTATACATCTGTATATACCCCTTTATCTCTGGTGTTCTCTGGTTATTGTCTGCGTGCCCTGACCGCAGTATACACCGCTATATTCACCTCACCTATATAGCTAGTAGTAGTGATCTATCTTTTATAATAGAGCTTGCAGTCAGTAGTGTTAGGAGATAGTGCGTGCTGTCTGCGTGCTCTGTACCCAGTAGTGTTAGGAGATAGTGCGTGCTGTCTGCGTGCTCTGTACCCAGTACATACCGCTATATCCACCTACATAGCTGTTCTCTATTTGAGCCCACTTGCCATCTGCAGGAGTTATTGGAATTTGTGTGTGCCTCCAGCACAGCACAGTATACATCTGTATACACCCTTTATCTCTGGTGTTCTATAATAAAGGCATCTGCAGGAGTTAGTGGGTGTTGTGTGCCTCCAGCACAATATACACTACCCAACTGCTGTTTTACCCAACTCCCTTCAGGCCATTACCATGTCTGGAAGGCCAGCAAGGAGAGGCAGACAGGCGCGAGCCGATAAAAGAGGGCAAGCAGGCTCTGTGTCTAGAGACAACAGTGCTGGTCGTGGACGCGGTGCATTGTCATCAGCACGTGGCCATGGGACATGCTTGTCCTTCTTTTCGGCGGCTGGACATGTTGAACTGCAACATGCCAACGACTTGGTAGAGTGGATGACCAAGCCCTCTTCATCCTCCTCATCCTCTCTCACCCAGTCTCAGGGTAGTAGCAAAGCAGCTGCCAACGCATCGTCTTCCCTCCTCTCAATGTCATCATCAGTGACTCCTTCCCTAGACCCACCACGTCCACCTGAGGAGTCTCCTGAACTCTTTGAGCACAGTGTTGGGTACATGCTCCAGGAGGATGCCCAGTGTTTTGTGGGCTCTGATGATGACACTCAGCTAGAGGAAGGCAGTAGCATGAGCGCAGAGAGAGGGGATGCTCAAGAAGGACAGCAATCTGGCAGTCATGTTCCACAAGCTGTAGCATACTGCCAGGTTTGCTACAGCGATGAAGAGGGAGGGGATGATGAGGGCACTGACTCCACGTGGGTGCCTGGAAGGAGGGAGGAGGAGGAGGAGGAGGCACATGTCCAACGAGGCAGGATGCCCTCCGGGGGCCAGCTTAGGGGCAGCACACCGACTGAATCACACCGCAGAGCTCCGCCTGTGCAGAGCGCTGCCTCTGCGCGTTATTCTAAAAGTTCTTTGGTGTGGGCCTTTTTTGAGACGAGTGCATCAGATCGCACCGCTGCTATTTGCAACATATGTCTCAAGCGTATCTCACGTGGCCATAACATCAGCCGCTTGGGCGCCACATGCTTGACCAGACATATGTTGACCTGCCATGCAGCTCGTTGGCAAGCGTACCTCAAAGACCCACACCAAAGAACAAAGCGGACCTCTCCTTGCTCCTCATCAGCTGGCATCTCCAACCCCACTAGACCTTCAGTCCTCTCTGAAACCTGCTCTGAGAGGAATGAAGGTGTAGAATTAGGTGTGTCACAGCCAAGTGCTTCCGGGAACTCTGCTAGCGGTACACCCACGTCCGATTATAGCAGGCAAATGTCCCTGCCCCAGCTGCTGGACCGGCGGAAGAAGTTCACTCCCAGCCATCCACATGCCCAGCGGTTGAATGCTAGCTTGGCTAAATTGCTAGCACTTCAACTGCTGCCTTTTCAGTTGGTAGACTCGGCCCCCTTCCGTGAGTTTGTACAATGTGCGGTTCCTCAGTGGCAGGTCCCCAAACGCCACTTTTTCTCACGGAAGGCGATTCTGGCTCTCTACCGGCATGTGGAAGGCAATGTCCTTGCCTCGCTGGACAGGGAGGTCAGCGGTAAGGTGCATATTACCGCTGACTCATGGTCCAGCAGGCATGGACAGGGACGTTACCTGTCTTTCACGGCCCATTGGGTCACTCTTCTGGCAGCTGGGAAGGATGCAGGACAAGGTGCAGTAGTGTTGGAGGTTGTTCTGCCACCACGCCTCCAAAATGCTACTATTGGTTGTGACACACCTCTCTCCTCCACCCCCTCCTCTTCTTCTTCCTCCATGGCCTCTTCCAGTGCTCTGTCCTCAGAACCAGCGGTGCTCCGTAGGCGTTCCAGGGGCTACGCAAGTACGCAGGCAAAATGATGCCATGCCGTGCTTGCGCTGGTTTGTTTGGGGGACAGGAGCCACACTGGGGCGGATGTTTTGTCAGCTCTGCAGGGGCAGGCCGAGAGGTGGTTGACGCCACGCCAGCTTAAGCCAGGAATGGTGGTTTGCGACAATGGCACCAACCTCCTCTCCGCCCTCCGACAGGGACAACTGACCCATGTGCCCTGTGTAGCTCACGTCCTTAACCTGGTGGTGCAGCGGTTCTTGGGCAGGTACCCCAGCTTACAGGATGTCCTGAAGCAGGCCAGGAAAGTCTGTGTGCATTTCCGCCGATCATTTAATGCCTGTGCTCGGCTGGCTGAGCTCCAAAAGGAGTTGAACCTGCCCAAGAACCGCCTTATATGTGACATGCCCACCAGATGGAACTCAACATTGGCCATGCTGCAGCGGCTGCACACGCAGCAGAGGGCCATCAATGAGTACCTGTGCGACTACGGCACCAGGACAGGGTCAGGGGAGCTTAGTTTTTTCTCACCACGCCAGTGGGGCATGATCAGGGATGCATGCACTGTCCTGTCACCGTTTGAGGAGGCCACAAGGATGGTGAGCAGTGACAGTGCATGCATCAGTGACACTGTACCTCTTGTCCACCTCTTGGAGCATACGCTGCGTGGAATAATGGACAGGGCACTTGAGGCAGAACAGAGGCAGGAAGAGGAGGACTTCCTTGCCTCTCAAGGCCCCCTTTATCCAGACAGTGTTCCTGCTGTGCCACCCATCACACAGGAAGAGGATGAGGAGGAGGAAGAGGAGGAGGAGGATGATTGTGTCAGCATGGAGGTGGAGGCTGTCACTCAGCATCAGCAGCAGCAGCAGCAGTCTTGTAGGGATGATTTACAGTCCCAAGAAACACGTGGACTTGTACGTGGCTGGGAGGAGGTAGCTGCGGATCATGTTGTCCTTAGTGACCCAGAGGACTCCGGACCGAATGCCTCAGCTAACCTACGCTGCATGGCCTCCCTGATCCTGCAAAGCCTGCGGAAGGATCCTCGTATTCTTCGGATCAAGGAGAGGGACCATTACTGGCTGGCCACTCTCCTTGATCCACGGTACAAGGGTAAGGTTGCCGACCTTATCTTGCCATCGCAGAGGGAGCAGAGGATGAGACATCTCCGGGAGGCCTTGCAGAAAGGTCTGTGCAACGCGTTCCCAGAGACTGGGAGGTTACAAACTCCTGGTCCTGGACAACGTGTTGCTGAGGCATCGGTCAGCGGTGGAGAAGGTGGCCGTCTGACTGATGCTTTCAGACAATTTTTTAGTCCGCAGCCCCAAGGTATGATCGGTTCCAGCACCCATCGCCAGCGTCTGATTTACATGGTGCAGGAATACCTAGGGGCAAGGTCAGACTTGGACACCTTTCCCACCGAAAATCCTCTGGCTTACTGGGTCTTGAGGATGGATCACTGGCCAGAGCTTGCACAGTATGCAGTTGAGCTACTGGCCTGTCCTGCATCCAGCGTTCTTTTGGAACGCACCTTCAGTGCTGCTGGTGGCTTTGTTACCGATCACAGGGTGCGCCTGTCCACCGAATCAGTTGATCGACTGACCTTCATCAAGATGAATCAGTCTTGGATCACCCACAGCTACCAAGCACCTGAAGCTGATGTAACCGAATAATTTTTTTTGAAATACCACATCCCTTCAAGACTGCCTATGCTGATGCTGAGTGACTGTCCTGTTATGTTGATTGTCTATCCTCTTCCTCCTCCGCTGATATGTTGGAAGAACATTTTTGGTTCTGGTTGATGCCATCAGCCCAATTTTTCTGCCCCTGTTTAACAGGGGCGTTTAACCACTTGCCGCCCGCCCTATAGGGAATTGACGGTGGCAAAGTGGTTTCATAATCCTGACCGGACGTCATATGACGTGATCAGGATTATGAGCCGCTGCGCGCCCCCGGGGGCGCGCATCGCGGCGATCGTTGTTGCGGGGTGTCAGTCTGACACCCGGCAACTACGATCTCGTTAAGGGGTCTCCGACGGAGACTCTTTACCATGTGATCAGCCGTGTCCAATCCCGGCTGATCACAGTGTAAATGGGAAGAGCCAGTGATCGGCTTTCCCTCACTCGCGTCTGTCAGACGTGAGTAGAGGAGAGCCGATCGGCTGCTCCTCTGACAGGGGGGGTCTGTGCTGATCGATTATCAGCACAGCCCCCCCGAGGATGCCCACACTGGACCACCAGGGACGCCACTAGACCACCAGGGAAAAGGTAATAAAGGCCATAATCCTCCCTAGACCACCAGGGATGCCAGTCAGCACAATGGGTGCCAATCAGTGCCCATAATGGATGCCAATCAGTGCCCACAATGGGCATCACTGATTGGCATGCATTATTGTTTGGCACTGATTGGCATCCATTACTATAACACCGATGCCGCCTATGAGTGCCCACCTGTGCCGCCTGAGTGCCCACCTGTGCCGCCTGAGTGCCCACCTGTGCCGCCTATGAGTGCCCACCTGTGCCGCCTATGAGTGCCCACCTGTGCCGCCTATCCATGCCCACCTGTGCCGCCTATCCATGCCCACCTGTGCCGCCCATCCATGCCCATCCGTGCCGCCCATCCGTGCCGCCCATCCGTGCCAGCTATCAGTGCCAATTTGTGCCACCTATCAGTGTCCGTCCGTGTTGCCCATCCGTGTCGCCCATCAGTGCCGCCTATCAGTGCCACTTCATTGGTGCCCATCAGTGCCGCCTTATCAGTGCCCATCAGTGTAGCCCCATCAGTGCCCATCAGTGAAGGAGAAAACGTACTTATTTACAAAGTTTTGAAACTGAAACAAAAAAAAACATTTTTTTTTTCAAAATTTTCGGTATTTTTTTATTTGTAGCGCAAAAAATAAAAACCGTAGAGGTGATCAAATACCACCAAAAGAAAGCTCTATTTGTGGGAAAAAAATGATAAAAATTTCATTTGGGTACAGTGTAGCATGACCGCGCAATTGTCATTCAAAGTGCGACAGCGCTGAAAGCTCAAAATTGGTCTGGGCAGGAAGGTGTTTAAGTGCCCTGTATTGAAGTGGTTAAGTACAATTTTTGATGCAATGCTTTGCAGCAGGGCTAATTCCTGCAATCAAACAAGAGTATATGGGAGAGGTTGCAGTGTGGTGGCACCAGCACCAGTGCCTAAGGCCCAATTTTTCTGCCCCTGTTTAACAGGGGCGTTAAAGTACAATTTTTGATGCAATGCTTTGCAGCAGGGCTAATTCCTGCAATAAAACTAGAGTATATGGCAGAGGTTGCAGTGTGGTGGCACCAGCACCAGTGCCTAAGGCCCAATTTTTCTGCCCCTGTTTAACAGGGGCGTTTAAGTACAATTTTTGATGCAATGCTTTGCAGCAGGGCTAATTCCTGCAATAAAACTAGAGTATATGGCAGAGGTTGCAGTGTGGTGGCACCAGCACCAGTGCCTAAGGCCCAATTTTTCTGCCCCTGTTTAACAGGGACATGTAATTACAATTCTCGATATAATATTTCACAGGAGGGCCCCTTCCTGTGCCCACCCAGAGTAACGGTGAGGACTTATAGTGTTGTGGCACCAGCACCACAACCACCAAAGGTCAATTTTTCTACCACTGTTCAACAATGGCATGTAATTACAATTCTTGATATAATCGTTCACAGCAGGGCGCTCCAGCGCCCACCAAGAGTCACTTTGAGGGCTTACAATGTTGTGGCAAAACCAACACCTTGTTCCGCCATTTCTGCAGAGCATATAGGGCAGGCCCCTACTTTCAAACATCCAACTTACAAACATCTCCTACTTGCAAACGGAAGGAGACAACAGCAAGTGAGATGAAAAAAGATGGACGAGAAAACAAATTATACAGGGGTGATAACCTTTCCCTATGTTTTCCAAAAAGCTTAAAAATAGTTTTTTTGACTGGAGCTACACTTTAAAAATGTACCAGTTGAAAATTACAAACAGATTCAACTTAACACAACAAACCTACACAGTCCCTGTCTTGTTTGCACCGCCTGTATACTGCTGTTCTGAGTATATAGGGCCTGGGGGCCACACCCATTTCCTTTTTTTAATATGGGTACAGGGTTCCCCTTAATATGCGTACAAGACCCAAATAGGCTGGTAATGGGCAGGGAGGGCTACCCATGCCATTTTTCTCAATGATTTTCAACCATATTGCAGGAACCAGATATAACATTAAAACTGCAAGCAGTTTTAAATGGTGTTATTTCCGTTTAATGTCATTTTGTGCAGGGACTGTTCTAAACACAGGAAACACGTGGCACTTCACAGGCATACTACAGACACCCCCCAGGCACCATATTTAAAGGAATATTTCACTTTTTTTTCACTTTAATCGTCATTAAAATCAGTGCTCCCGCCAAAACGGCCATTTTTAAAAACATTTTAGGCATTGACCCATGTCCCCTGGGGCAGGAGCCAGGTCCCCAAACCCTTTTTAGGACAGTATCTTGCATATTAGCCATTAAAATTAGCACTTTTCATTTCGAACGTTCGAGTCCCATAGACTTCAATGGGGTTCTAACGTTCGTTCGAATTTGGGGTCCGTTCGCAAGTTCTGGTGCGAACCGAACCGGGGGGTGTTCGGCTCATCCCTATTGTCGACTAACCTCTCTGTGGAGTTACTGGGGGACTTGCAATCGGCCTTTCCTTACCAGTGGGTCTCCTCCTTGCCTTATTTGGGAATCCGTCTCACATCGACATATCAGGCTTTATATCAGGCGAATTATCCACCATTATTCAAGAAATTAACGGATATGTTGTCAGCGTGGTCCTCCTTACCTCTTTCATGGTTCGGGAGAATAACGGCCATCAGAATGGCGTACCTCCCGAAACTACTTTACTATTTTAGGGTTCTCCCCATCCCAATTCCCTCCCACGTCCTCAATACTCATCAACGTAGGATCCTGCAATTTATCTGGGGATTGTCTCGCCCCCGTATTAATAAACAAATCCTGTTCGCCAACAGAAGTAATGGGGGCCTCTCGGTACCGAACATAAGAGACTACTACGTAGCTGCTACCATTGCTCCGCTCTCTCACCTCCATGAGACGTATCAACTCCCACTATGGGCGACTATTGATCTGCTGGAGACTGACCCCGTCCCAATCTCTTCGTTACCATGGCTCCCACCTATACATCGCCCTAAGATTACAGGGCCTTGTATGATTCATACGCTGCGAGTTTGGGACTCGGTGAAGTACTCGGCGGGGCTGGCTTCTCCCCATCTCCCGCTGTTGCGACTTTTACGTTGCCCACTTTTCCCCCGGGTCTTGATCACCCAGCGCAATTCAAGTGGTGGACCATGAATGGGTTTGACGATGTACATTCCTTGCTTATCCCACTAGGATCTTAACATATGATGTTCTGCGCTCGTCACATGACATACCGCTACGAGAGTATTTCAGGTATCTACAGATCCGTCATTTCCTCCAGAGTCTCATTAAAACGCAGGACACCCCATACAGGTTGACACCGTTTGAGAGCATCTGCAGATCCAGGCCCCACCCTCCTGGCCTGATATCTATGATTTACTCAGCTCTGATCTCTAAGAGGAGACCTCCAGTGCGGTCTTACCATTTGCAGTGGGAGAGAGAGTTGGGGAAGAGGCTGGATCCAGAGGATTGGCAGGCAATGACCCTAGCCATATCCAACTGCTCACGCAACGTAGTAATTCTGGAAAATGCATATAAGGTGTTATACCGGTGGTATTATACCCCGACGCGCCTGGCTTGCTTTGTCCCATCCTGTTCCCCTCTTTGTTTCAGGGACTGTGCCCAAGAGGGCACTATGGCCCATATTTGGTGGACGTGCCCGCGGGTGTGCAGACTTTGGGTCAGGGTGTATGCATTGCTCCATAGCCTACTTCGAGTAAATCTTAAAAGGGATCCGTTTGAGGCACTCCTTGGCAAACCAATCACTGCGCTATTATGCCCAGAGCGCCAATTGGCGCAACATCTCTTTACTGCAACTAAGTTGACAATAGCTGGAGCATGGAGAACCCCAGCCCTGAGCTTCGAGGCAGTTAAGAACCGACTGAATGATGTTATGGTCAACGAAAAATTGTCTTCTGTTCTTGCTGACACTCGTGCCAAGTTCCTACGTGTCTGGCAACCCTGGATCGCGTATCATTATTCTCCTAGATTCGATGTCGCTATATTGTCAATGTAAGAACCGGTTGTGCACACCCTGTGAACCCATACTCTTCCCTTCCTCCCCTCTCTCTTCCTCGACCCCCCTTCCTTCTCTTTTTTGACCCTCACTACTCCTCCCCTGCTTTTAATTCTACAACCCTTTTAATCTACTCTTGACTCTTTTGTACATCTTCTTCTCTTCTTCTTTCTTTGGTCTTATCAATTTACAGTAGATGATTACTATGGGCTGTCAAAGTATTGTACAACAAGCTTCTGTTGCAGTCATGTGAAAACCCGGGTTCACCCGGACACAGAAAATGTTGGCATCGCTTGGGCAACAGCCTGCTTTACTTAATACTATACTGTGAAACACCTGAACTGTAATTTGTATGAAAGCCTATTGTATTGGAACGTAAACTTGTTAATTAATAATAATAAAAACTTTTGTAAAAGAAATGTAAACGATGTAGTGCAAAACGTAAAAACAAATTTCATTCACATTATATATTCTATTCCAGTGTCATAAATATGTGCAATCTTCCACAATCTTCTTCAGCTTCTTATCTTTTAACTTATGCAATATATGTGCTCTTCTCCCTTAGTTGTCCCTTATTCTCATCAAGGTTAACACATGTATTCTCAGGACCACATGGTAACTCCTTCTCTCTTTAATGTATCTTCTCACAGTTATGGATACACGCAAATAATAAAAAATATCTAGCGATCTCCGTATCGAGGAAGATGATGAACAAACTGTTGAATTCGACTCAAATTATAGCAACCACTACAACTACAACAACCCGCTGCGTAATTATATTACATATATAGTGATTCAGTGTGTGCTAGCTGCTCACCTCCTTAAATAGACCTTAATAATCATATCAAGGTCCTAAAGGCTTATATTGCTCCATCCACATTTAAATCTCCTTCACCGCTCTGTCTTTCCTTCTTTCTTTCTCAGCTCATCATCTATATACCAGGCCACATGCAAACAGAAATGGTACCAACAGTGTACTCCACTAAAAAACGTTTTAATCTTTTAAGAATTCCACTCACATTAACAGAGCATCCACAGTGCTATATTATGTGCATGCTTAAATTGTATCCATAAAAGACAGTAAGTTCATGTTAAAACATCAGGAACATATGCATCTTATGACTCCTGCAATGTGGCTCTGCCCCATAGGGGCCATAAGATGTGTATGTTCCTGATATCTTCCAGCGGCCCTTACTGGGGTGGCACTATATTTGGGGGCTTGTCCCGTATACCCTGCTGCAGCCATGTGGGGTCAAGAGAAAGCTAGCCAACTGGAGTTGTGTACAATGGTGGAGATATGTGAAAGCTAATGGATGGAAAGGAAAGTATGGCAGCTGGTGAGAAAAACTGTGTCAGAGCAAGGGGCATATCTCATCGATATGAGGACTGAGTTTAGCCTGGATTGCACCTCTACCTTGCTAGAGTGGAGAGTGGCTGTACCATAAGGTGACCAGATTTTTTAAATGAAATCCGGGGACATTTTTTTTTACTAGTAATGGCGGCAATTAGCGACTCTCTGCCCGTCACCGCCGCCGCCCGTCTCACAGCCTGTCAAGTCTTACTCTCTGGGCCCGGCTACTACTGGGTGGGGAGCGGAGGAAGACCACTCAACCAGGGAAGGCAAGGCGATGGGCAGGTGGCTGGCTGGGACTTGAGTCAAGGCAGAAGTACATGCACGGAGGAGCGGAACGGGCATGCACCCGAAACTGAAGAAATATTCTATCCGCTCTGTCCAGCACGTGATCATCAGAAAGGGGCACAGATAACGAAAAAAATACACCCCACCCCCTAAGCTAGTAGGAGCTGCAGAGTGTGTGTGTGTGCGTGGGGTGTAATTTAGATTTATTTTTTTTATTCTGTACTGACTGTCTTTTAAATTGCCCCAGCCCCTGTTCAAATGCAATCTGGGGACAGACTTGGTTCAGGGACAGTGTCCTCAATCCGGCACTGTCCCCGGAAACCAGGGATGTCTGGTCACCCTACTGTACCAGCCTGCTTTCAGAAGGACATTGTGAGTTTTATAGAAAGGGTTGATGGTCAAGTAAAACCATTGCTACCAGTTGGGGACCTGGTGGAGGATCACTCACAGGTCAGGTCAATAAGCCCAGTGTTGGTGTAAGCTGAGTTACCCACATCTGGTTTGCTACAGTCTGGTTTCTGTGCAATTGCATTCTTTCTTTGAATTATGTCCATGCTATTTTCCATAATAGACCTGTATAAGTGTGCAAGTAACACACATGCATATTAAATATTAGTTTATATTACCAAATGAAAGAGAAAAAAAGAAGAGAGAGTAGAGATAGAGAAAAAGTGGGAGCGAGGGATTAGGAGAGGAGAGTGTAACAGGGTTGGACGCTGTCACTGTATTAGGATTAAAAATTACACAGGATTAGGGATGAGTCCGATGTTCAAGTCAAACATTGGGTGTTTGCCTGTTCGCAGAATAGGGAACAATTTGGGGTGTTCGCAGCAAATTCGAAAGCCGCGGAACACCCTTTAAAAGTCTATGGGAGAAATCAAAAGTGCTAATTTTAACGGCTTATATGCATGGTATTGTCATAAAAAGTGTTTGGGGACCTGGGTCAATGCAAAAAAAAAGTTTTAAAAATGCCTGTTTTTTTGGGAGCAGTGATTTTAAAAATGCTTAAAGTGAAACAATAAAAGTGAAATATTCCTTTAAATTTCGTACCTGGGGGGTGTCTATAGTATGCCTGTAAAGTGGCGCATGTTTCCTGTGTTTAGAACAGTCCGAGAGCAAAATTACATTTCTAAAGGAAAAAAGTAATTTAAAACTACTCGTGGCTGTAATGATTTTTTGGTCCCGGAAATACACATAAATGTAATTGAAAAAAATGGCATGGGATTCTCCCATAGTCCATTACCAGGCCCTTTGGGTCTGGTATAAATATTAAGGGGAACCCCGAACCAAACTTTAAAAAATAAAATTGCGTGGGGGTCCCCCCAAATTCCATACCAGGCCCTTCAGGTCTGGTATGGATATTAAGGGGAACCCCGCGTCCACAATTAAAAAAAAATGCTGTGGGGGTCCCCCTAAAAATCCATACCAGACCCTTCAGGTCTGGTATGGATTTTAAGGGGAACCCCACGCCAAAATGTAAAAAAGAAATGGCGCGTGGGTCCCCCCAAAAATCCATACCAGACCCTTATTCAAGCACGCAACCTGGCAGGCCGCAGGAAAAGAGGGGGGACAAGAGAGCACCACCCCCCTCTGATGCTACGGGGAAGCCTGTGCATCAGAGGGGGGCAGGGTCACCCAGGGACATCGCCGTGTAGCCCCACCCTCAGTTATAAAAGAACTGTCATCTGAGAGGACGGTCATTATGGTGGGTGCCTCCCATTTTTTTTTTTCGGCCCGAGGGAGCGAGAGAAGAAGAAGATGAATTGACTTCCTGGGACATTTTTATTTTTTTAATAAAGCACTTGTCCCAAGCCGTGTCATGTCATTTTTACAATTTTCACACTCTTTTTGTGAAATGGTAGGGGTACATTTGTACCCCGTTACCATTTCACACAGGGGGGGAGGCCAGGTTCTGGTGGTACCCTTGTTAAAGGGAGGCTTCCAGATTCCAATAAGTCCTCCGCCCGCAGACCCTCACAAACACCGGGCAAGGGTTGTGGGGATGAGGCCCTTGTCCCCCTCACCATGGGGACAAGGTGCTTTGGAGGCAGTGGCAGCTGGTGAAGTTTTAGGCTGGGGGGCACCAGACCCTACCCCTTCCCGATTGGCCCCTACCACTTCTCATAAGCCACACCCCTTAAAGAATCCACTCACTCCGTCCCCTGTATTACACTTGCTTCCACTCAGTGTCAGGAGTATACAGCTCAGCATCACAGCACAAAGTATATAACCCCAGCATCACAGGACAGAGTATATAGCCCCAGCATCACAGGACAGAGTATATAGCTTAGCCTCACAGATCATGGTATATAGCATGTCTCACAAAGCATGGTATATAGCATGTCTCACAAAGCCTGGTACTTTTATGTGTATTTCCGGGACCAACACTTCATTACAGCCACGATTAGTTTTAAATGACTTTTTTTCCTTTACAAATGTCATTTTTCTCTCGGACTGTTCTAAACACGGGAAACATGCGCCACTTTACAGGCATACTATAGACACTCCCCAGGTATGAAATTTAAAGGAATATTTCACTTTTATTGTTTCACTTTAAGCATTAATAAAATCCCTGCTCCCAAAAAAAAATGCAGTTTTTAAAACTTTTTTTGCATTGATACAGGTCTCCAAACACTTTTTATGACAATACCATGTATATAAGCCTTTAAAATGAGAACTTTTGATTATTCTTGTTCGTGTGCCATAGACTTTAACGATGCTCATGTGTTGGGACAAATTTTTTGCCTGTTCTCGCATGTTCTGCTGCAAACCAAACCGGGGGGAAGGGGCGGGGGTGTTTGGCTCATCCCTACACAGGATTTTCATGGAATGCAGTGAGCTAGGGGCTCCAGCATATTGCTTTTGAACGGAGAAAACAGTTTTTTCAGTTTTTTGTGGGCATTGTAATTCCCAGATTTGGGGCCGGAGTACAGGGGCTTTGAAAAGCTTTGAGTGGGAAGAAGACTTACCCTGTTCTCCTGTGTCCAGGTTTTACCAGCAGACTGTGTGTGCAGCTGTGCACACCTGTTGTCATCAAGGCTGTGTCTATAGTTCAGGGCTCCACCCAGGAGACAGGAGATCCCCTACCCAGGCCAGAGTGGACAGTGCCATAGAGAAATGTGAGAGTGCAGAGAGATCTGAGAGAGAGGTTGAATTGATGGTAGAAACCCCTATAAAGGTAATCTTTTCATTTTGTTGAAGTTGAATTTATACTTCCTTTTTAACCTCTTCCCACTGAGGGTACGCATATATGGAGCCTCTCAGCATGTGGGCTTTAATGCTGAGAGGCCACATAAAGGCAGCTCTATGTAAACAGTTTTCTGTGCTGAGTGCACCTCCTCACGACAGTTATTAGCGGGGACCAGAAAGCTCCCGATTCATACTTACAATTGGGAGCTTTCTGATCACGTGACCACTGTGACAGCCAATCACAGCAGTCACATGACCCTAATGCCCACCTCCACCTCCCAGGATTTAGAAGCTCTTAAAGGACAGGGGGAAGTGGTTACATACATGTAGGCCAACAAGCTCTAAAAACACATTCCAGGCTGGATTCAACTTACTGGAAAGCATTACACCTTGAACGAGATACCACACATATCAAAATGAATACATAGCTCTCTGCTCTTTGCTTCTATCTTGGATCAAGTGTGCTAATATTAGAGGCACAAAAATCTATAGTTACATGGAGGATCCTATCATTTGAAGAAGGTTTAAAGATGGTGTATTTAGTATGGCCCAGGGAGAGGTATTGTGGTAAAGAATTTTGGAGTTGTGAATTCAACGGTATGGACATTTTTTCCCGGTTTGTAGAGGTCTGATTTGGAAGATGGTGAAGGTTGCCTCCATTGGAGTGAAATTGGGCACCTCGCTGTTGTGAGGATGAGTGTGGTGAATTTGGTAAAATGTATTAGTAAATTATTGACAGGCAACAAGATCATGAAAAGGATCTAGAGGTATTGTTTGATATGTCAACTTTTTGGACTTAACGCTAGAAGAAATTATTGTCAGACATTAAAGTGTTACTAAACCCACAACAGTAAAAACAATCTGTATATACAGTAAAGCATGCTTGTTATATTTACTGTGGAACCTAAGGGTTTAATCCCCGGCATTGTGTAAAAAGGCTGTTTGATCCTGTCTTCTTTGATCTACCACTGCCCCCAATCCATCTGCTGATAGTACCAAGCCCTAGGAGGCACTCTGCACATGCTCAGTTTAGTGTATATTGCTGCAGAGTTTTTTTTTTTTGGGGGGGGGGGGGTTGCATGTGATCAGGGGTCATGCAGCCTCATAGGACAGTCAGAGGAGAATGAAAACTCCTCCTACAAAGTTGTAACCAGTGCTTGGCTGTACACTGATAGAAGTCACAAGGATGCTATATACTGATAATGATAAAAGGTATTAAGCAGTTTATAGTTACTAAAATAATTGCATTTTCATGTTCTGTGTACTGTTTGAGACCAGATATAGTGAATTACAGCACCAACAGAAAGATAAAATGACAGGGTTGTCAGAAAGTAAAATTATATGAATAGGTATAGGCTTTTCTTATTTTGTACTGATTAATGTTTTGCTATTATTACTTCAGTCAACCATATTCAGTTCCCTTCACAATGTCTTTTCCTAGATACACTTGTGATTGTGTTGACTTGCAATTTTTTAAAATGACTGGTCCATTGTAAACTCCAGATTTTAAGATTAAAGTAAAACTTTACTAGATAAACTTATTTTTAATGCTTTGAACAGTATTGTAACTTATTTGTTATATTCATTTTGCTCCAGTGCAAAGCCAGTTTCTTGTATTTTTACTTCTTATGCTGCTTGCTTTTTGCTGTGCATGCACATTGCTACTTCCAGGCTTCTACTGAATACTGCACTGCAATGATGAACTTATCTTGCTGGGATAGCATCCTGCCATCCAACAATAACTCAACAAGTTCCATAGACTGGTACATTACTCTGACTTGCTAAAGAGATGAGGAGAAAGGCCAATTGTGAAGGTGCACATGTATGAGATTTTTCACCTAATATCTTCTACAGGCAGGTTTGGTATTCAGGGAGAGATAGTGCTCTGATTATAACAAGTAATGTAAATTGGGATATTATAGTCTAAATCGCAGTGCCACTGTGCATGTCGGTAAATATACTGTAACATTTACCTGCTTGCTGGAAATGAATTACAATGGCTTCATAAATGCATATCACAGTAAATTTGTCAAAATATAAAGTCACTGCAAAAACTGATTAAGCAAATAAAAGTAAACCAATATAACTTCAGCGTTAATAAAAAGTTGATTGTGCAAATTATAATAAATAATTAAATGTCCAACTCCAGTGCTGTTTAATAAAAAGTGCTCTTGTGCTTCATCCTCTGTGTTCACAAACCGCTCACCTCTGTATTTAACCCATAAAAATGTATAGGCCAAATGTGCGTTTTCCCTTATAAGGGGTCTCGGACAATGCTGTATGGCCTCATGATTCTCCTTTCCTTCTCTTTCTGATGTATACTTTAGGTGCTCTTCCCCTTTAAATGGGTAATGGCTTCAATGTTCATCACACCCAGATCCACCAGCTTTAGCTTTAGCCTGGCAGGGACATTTAGCGGAGAGCACAGAACACACAACTGGCCATGCACACAGAGGAGCGTGAGGAATCCAGACAGACCTCTCACTTCCCTAAATCTCCACAGTCTGCACCCGCCTGTCATATGATGAGCAGCATGTGAAGCCTGCTCAGCAGTATGCGGCCTGTCCTGTAATAGGTGAAATGTCCACCAGAATGTAAATTTTTGCTGGCATTATAAGAGAGAGAAGCAAGATCATTGTTAGGGAAACACCATAGAAGGTGTTTTTTTTTAAGTTTTTAATATTAATATTAAAGATGGACTTTTCAACAATTATGTTTGTGGCGGCACAGTGGTGTGTGGCGGCACAGTGGTGTAGTGGTTAGCACTCTCACCTAGCAGTAAGAAGGGTCGCTGGTTCAAATCCCAACCAGGACACTACCTGCCCGGAGTTTGCATGTTCTCCCTGTGCCTGCATGGGTTTCCTCCAGGTACTCCGGTTTCCTCCCACTATCCCAAGACATGCTGGTAGGTTAATTGGCTTCTGTCCAAAATTGGCCCTAATATATGAATGGGGGCCTTGGATTGTGGCTCCTTAAGGGTAGGGACCGCTGAGAGTGTGAAATATACAGGGAGAGGGACAATTGTAGACACTCACTCAGGTTGAACTGGATGGACTGGTGTCTTTATTCAACCTTACTAACTATGAAACTATGAAACTATGTTTCTATGAAATATTTCAACTTTAAGAAATGTCATGTCTAATACATGTTATTGCTCTTTTTTCAACTAAGACAACTGTTAAGCCTTGGCGATAAGAGATGATATGCCTGATTACAACTTAGTAAATATGGTCTCTTGGATGTATTTCTTAGCTTGTGGTTCTGTGGAAAATTCATATTTCAGTGCCCTTTACGTCTTACCTTTCAATTAAATCAGCACAAGAATAAAAATTTCGGCGTTATAATTTTCATTTTATGGGCAGGATGAGTTTAACAGCTCCCAGCCCACATGTCAAACCTTGGAGCGCTCAGATAGAAGCAGATTTCTTTCACATAAAACAAAATGTAATTTGGAAATATTTGGCTTGAAAGCTAAATTGCATGCTGGTGAGCTCCCAAGGTTACATTTGATTGAATGGGTGATAAAGAATAAAAGGAAACCATTTTCTGCTCGGCTCTGTAAAAGCCCTGAGTGGAATTTGTAAAACAAATGTTTATGAACACCAGAAAAGCAGTTCGACAATAGTAATTATGTAACAGTGACAAAATAAAGTTCATCTAATCACTACATTCAGGTCCTGTTATAATAAGACGAATAATTCTTTATTTATAAGGCGCTTTGCAATCATTAAGAGGTTATACATTATAATTACCCAATTACAATTAGCGCTGAATTTATCTGCCTCAGCAGGGTGAACGGCTGACTCAGTTGGATAAGAATATAACCAGTGATGACAGGGTGATTTTAGGTGAGCCTTTTGATCAGTTATTTTGGGGAGATTTTCTTAAAGAAGAACTCCATCTACAGTTCCTCCACCCCCTGAATCTATCTTAGTAAATAACTGGCTCCTGCCATTTTGCACATATTTCATGGCACTAATTCCTCAGCTATACTAAGCTATGTGTATGATTGTCAGCTGGAAGCTATTCGAAAACCCAGATGCGTAACATTTCCATATTACTTCATTATGTTGTTGGTACTGGGACACAAACTAGGGTGAACTCTAGTCACCTGTAAAAATGAATAACGCAATGGTCCTGCATTGTGCGTGAGGATGCGAAGAGGCCGTCTGCTACTAGGATCATCGGAGGA
Organism: Lithobates pipiens; assembly: GCF_037356315.1. Lineage (NCBI taxonomy): Eukaryota > Metazoa > Chordata > Amphibia > Anura > Ranidae > Lithobates > Lithobates pipiens. Next base: position 100,703,464 of record NW_027507791.1, on the reverse strand, counting down.
GAGCACCAGCTTCCAGGGGAGTGATTAATAATGTAAGAGTATTGCTGCTTATTCTTTAGTCTCAATACAAAAGAGGCCATTAACCCTTGCAGTGTGGGGTGAGGGGGGCACAAGTTATAAATTGATTTGCATTTTAACTTCCCTGGCAGTATTATTATGTCAGTATTTTTGAATGGCAAAGCAGTACATTGTTTTACATGGAAAGTTGTTTTATATTGTAGGCTTCAATTCTTAGGAATAACTTACTTAATTTTGTCCAAACGAGTCTAGTAGTAGACATCCCGGGTATGATAAAGTTTAAAACACAAAATCACAAATGATAATATTATAAATAATTCTAAATACATATAAAAATTAATAATATAATAATAATACATTTTATTCAATAATGTAATCAAACCAAAAACAGTGAAATTTGTCCAAACAAGGGTGCAATATTACTAGTCACTGTAATACTAGACACTGAATATTGGTTTAGTAAACATTCCAGGTATGAAACATTTTGAAACATGGGACTGCACAAAGTCCAACGTCACAATCAGGACAATGGAACCTGGTTTTCTTTCTGATTTTCTTTCCACTCATCTCACTTCGAGCAACAAACCACGCGCATCCTTGTAGGCGCCAATGGCATATCATCCATGTGTGCAGGGGGTTCACTGACGGACGGGAGAGAAGAGATGAATAAAAGGTGATGCTCCTCTTCCTGCCCCTGTTCCTCCTATGTCGGCCCGGACCGCCGACTCTCCTATCCCAGCGTGCAACTGTATTGACAGGAGATGTGTGGGCAAGGAATATGAATGATGCCGCTGTCTGAGCCTGAGATAACAAATTTAGCCCTCTGGTGGGTGAACACTGAGCTGTGCAGTGGACTGTGATTGCTGAACTGTCTCTATCTCCCTCCCTTGTCTCTCCCCACCTCTCTGTTCTTCCATGAACTTAACAAACTTCATTTCCAGTTGACACTTAGGCAGCCCATACTTTGATCACTTTTATTTTTTTTCATTCAGGCTGGATTCACACTGATACGGTCTGCCGCATTGCATGCCATTTGTACAGGAATCGCACCAGACTCCTGTACAAATGACATGCAGCTTCAGTGCGGTGCGAATTGAGCCATATATTATGCATGGCTCAATTTGCACTGGATCTGCACCAAAAATGTGCAGGACTCTTTTTTTTGTCCACACTGGAATCGGATTGCATGGATGTTCAGACCCATGCATTCTGATTTCACAAATCACAATGTGTTCTGCAAATTGACTTGGGGGCGTCATTAACTTTATATTGACTCATAGAGAAAAAAAAACATCCAATTCCCCCATCTACACATTCAAGGTGGATTGGGGAATCCTCCCACTGACACAGTGACAGAATTACCAGAGTTGCACTTGCAACCAGGTCCTGGCTTTCCACCACAATGGGGGTTTCCCACCTCCTCTTGCTGTCCTGCCCCTGGCTGATGGAGGCATACAAGGGGGGCTGGCATCACTACTGGTTCTAGACAGCTGAGCCTTTTCACCAGTCACCTAGCAGCATTGACACGACATAGCCTTCTCTGTTGACATGGTGATCGAGATGCGGTCTGGACGTTGCTCCCGATAAGATCTAATATTAAATATGATAGTGGTTTTATTGATCAGAGCCCCTGCCTTACTGGCATGGAGCCCACATGGCTGCTGAACATATTGTTGATATATATGTGATTGTACTTTTGATTCTAATAAATACCTTTTTTATGTCCACATATTAGATCCGATCGGGAGCATCCCAATTGGCATGTCAACAGAGACGGCTAGGCAGTGTCACTGCCGCTAGGCGACTGGCAGAGAGCTCAGCTGTCTACAACTAGTAATGCCAGCCCTCCTGCACATGCGCCCACCAGCCCCATAATGTATCCACCAATGGATCCTAATGTGCTGCCATGAAGACAGAGATGCTGGACCGCACTGTCAATAGGAGGAGCAAGACAGCAAGAGGAAGTTGGGAACCCCCACAGTGGTGAAACACCAGGGCCTGGTCGCAAGTGCAACCTTTGCAACTGTCAGGGTTTAGTTCACCTGCTAGTGGCACTGCGGTTCACTGGGCTGATGACTGCAGTTTCAGTGTCCACCAGCAGGTTCTGATCAGCCACATCTGGCTCCAGCTGCCAGGTGGATATTTAAAGCTGTTCCTCCCTTCCCCCAGGGCATCACTATCCTGTCTGATTGCCTCCTTGCTACCAGTTTGTGCCTGATATCTATCCTGAACCTTCCTGTGTGCTGATCCATCCTGCACCCCTCTGCTTTGCTCCCTGCTCTTGTACCCAGTCGTGTTTGCCTTCCTTGCATCCCTGTTACCTTTGTCCCTTATGTTATAGATATTGTTTATACAGTAGATAGTTAGATTCATTCGTTATTTTTGTTCTTGTTTGCTGCAGTGGTTTATGTTTTCAGTGGTTGTTGTGTGTGTTCACTGTAAATATCACTTTAATGATAAATTCATTGTTTGGTCACAGTTTTCTCGTGTAGCTATGTGTCTGGTCTCGTAAGCTGCTGATTCCTGACAGAAACCCTGGTAGTTCAGCCATTACATTGGACCCGTATGCAGTTCGCTGGTGTGCTGGTGACATATCTCTTGCTTTCCACCACCCTAGGGTGCCAAGATGGGCCCTCTGCAGAATATGTGAAAGAGTCCCGGGATCAGTGGGAAGGACCCCAGGTACTACTTACGCCTCCGATACAGGGAGATCGGTGCTTGCAAGTGTCCCCCGCTGCACTGATCATGCCTGACTGTCCCTTGTGCCCTCCTATCCCACCGGCTGTTGGTGGGAGGAGGAAGGGGCCAGTAAATATATCATTTACTGACCCCTTCCTTTTCTGAATTGGACACAGTGAGCGATTGCTACCGATTGCTCCTGTGCCTTCTGATAACTGAGCAGAGTAACGTGTTTACAATGCTTCCGTTTATGACTAGACGGGTGCCACTGTCTCCTGTTTATTCATCTTCAATGCTGAGGCTGCAGAGAAAGGGACTGGGGAATCCATGTCCTCAGTCCCTTTCTCTGTCTCAAAGGGGAGATGTTAGGGGTCTGTTTAGGCCCCTGATATCTCACCAAAGCCCAGCAACAGGGCTGATAGAAAAAAATCCAATAATTATTACAGAATGAAATTGCACAAAAATTCTAAAAAATAAAATTGTAAAAACAAATAACATAAAATAAACTATTGACACCCCCCACCTGCCCTACCAGCACTGTCCACTACCCCCCCCCCCCCCATAAAAAACATTGGGGTAAAATGAAAAACAAATTAGATTGAAAAAAAACAAAACATGGGGGCGTGGCTAGATGGCCGCCTGAATACTGAGCTCCGCTCCACGGCAGGTTTAAACACCAACCTCGGACCGACGGACCTATCCTCTCTCAATCAATAGAGAGGGGAAGGTTGTGGGACACACAGCGGCATGCCCGGACGCCGCCATCCGCCGCCACAACCGCGCCGCATGACCGAATATTTCGGCCATATGGATCACAGAGGAAGCCAAGATGGCGCCGACCAGGCCGGCCATAACACAGGCTCCGAGCCACACAGGCCAGCACAGCATAATCTGCCTCATGAACAGTCTTCAGCAGACCGGATTGTCAGAGAGGAGGCTGAGGAGATGGACAGTCTACCCCCTCCACCGCTAAACACAGGGGACATGCCACAGGAGAGAGGTAAGAGACTGGCCTCCTCCCCCTGTAATTCTCCTCACAAGGCTCACATGGCTAAAAAGCACCATGGCACTGACCCTGGCCCTGCTCCTGCTACTCCAGCCCCTTTGTCCACCCTGGCTACCATACCTGTATCTGAAAGCATGCTAAAATCCATGCTGCTCACCCTGCAGAAAGATCTCCACAGGGAGCTGCAGCTTTCCCTATCCCAGGCACATGACAGGCTGGACTGCCTGGAGGATAGAGCAGACATGACAAACTACTAGTCACCTACCAGCAGAAAATAGTTCCCATTTTATCCCCCAAAGACGGCTACAAGAAGCTGACTAATTGGGGCCTGCTCCCTATCCACACAAAGTCGCACAACTCGGAGAAACACCCTGCAGCATCACCACCTCCTCCTCGACGACCTTCAAACAGAACCAACAAAGCCTGATGTCTCCTACGAAAGACTTTGTCCCCAGCATGCGTAAGCCTGCCAGGGCAACCTTTCCAGTTTCACCCCCCCCACTGAGTTAAAGTGTGCCAAGCACACTCCAGTAAGCTCCTTTCTTTACCTATGGTATGCTACGAGTTTAGGTTATTTTGATTGTTCCTTTTTGTGTCTTTCTGTTTCATTTTTTATTATTTTTTATTTTTCTTATTCTCGCTCTATCATATCGATAACCCACTGGTGCCCAGCACCCTTTGAATGAACTGCCAGTCCCTGAGGTTTGTTTTATCTTTAGTACACTTACATACTAGACGATATCGCGGTCTCCGCCTTGCTCTATCAAGCCGGGGATCACAACTTGTAAATTGTGTGTGTTAACGTGTAAAGTTGCCATATCTGCGAATTGTGATACCTTGTTCTATACAGCTTGCGGTCGCGCTTGACAACTGTGCATTGTCTGGCATACCTTAACATTATGCCAATCAAAACAGTATCCCTTAATGCCAAGGGGCTTAACTCCCCTTTCAAAAGAAACCTCCTCTGGAAAGAAGCTTGCAGGCAACAAGCTGATATACTGTGTGTACAAGAAACACATTTTGCAAAGCCTAACCCACCCAAATGTACACATAAAAACGAATCCCACTATTTCTTCTCCAATCACGGTAAAAAAAAGTGTGGAGTAATGATCGCCGTCAATTCCAATATGACTTTTATCCCACACCAAATTGACACGGATGAGGAGGGTAGATTTATAATAATGACAGCCACGATTGACAACCACCACATAACGTTGGTCAATGTCTACGCACCCAATACATCTCAGAGGAAATTTTATAAACAACTTAAGGCCAAATTACAACTGGTCAATCATGATTCCCTAATTTTCTGTGGGGACTTTAACGACATTCCCGATCCCTTGCTAGATTCTACCAATCCTGGCAGGAAGGAAACTTCTGCCCTCTCCACGTTTATGGACACTGAAAATCTATATGATCCATGGAGATGTGCACATGATGTTGAGCGCGATTACACTTTTTATTCCTACCCTGGTAACTCTTACTCTCGGATTGACCTATTTCTCACGAACAAAAAAGCTCTTCTATCCACCTCAGAATCCCACATTGGCACAATCACATGGTCAGACCATGCACCAATTTCCCTGGTCCTGTTCCCCCAACATTGCCCCACTAGCCATTCTGTTTGGCGCATAAATTCATCCCTGCTCACCAATCAGAAATATGAAAATGAAATAAAATCCGAGATCAAGAGTTTCTTTGTGCACAACTGTGCATCGGTGGCTAATCAAGCTACAGTTTGGTTGGCCCCCAAAGCTTCTCTGCGAGGGCTTTTTATGAAATTGGGGGCCCAAGAACGCAGAAGACGAAATGCAGAAATACATAAAATTTTACAACAAATCAAATTCCTGGAATTAGTCCACAAAACCAACCCCACTAAACTAGTGTTAGACTCCCTCCGTGACCGTAGACGAGAACTTACTGAACTACTGAACCACAAATTTGACTACTACATCAAAAGACTAAAATTAAAATCATACGCCTTCAGTAATAAATCTGGAGCCTTCCTGGCCAAACAAATTAAACAGCAGCAACGCAGGTCGAAAATCCCATATCTCCTAAACTCCAAAGGAGCGCGCATGACCAGTCCCTTGGACATAGCCAATACGTTTGCATCTTTTTACTCGGACCTTTATAACCTCCAAAAGACAATGTCAGATCCTCCGATAAATACCGACGCTATAGATTCCTTTCTGTCCTCGGTTCAACTACCAACATTGACACCGACGCAACTGCAAGACCTATCCGCCCCATTCTCACAAGCCGAAATTCAGTCCGCTATCAAATCACTCCCTCTACACAAAGCACCGGGCCCGATGGATTTGTCAATGAATACTATAAGCACTTTACTGACATCCTCTCCCCTCATCTGTGCAATGCATTCAACCATTACGCTTCCTCTGGCACAATGCCAAAGGAATGTCTGGATGCCCTCATAGTAACCCTCCCCAAGCCAGGTAAACCTTCGGATACCCCCAGGGAATTTTAGACCCATTTCACTCTTAAACACAGACACCAAGCTATATGCTAAGCTATTGGCTCTCCGACTCTCCACGGTGATGACCCAACTGATCCATATAGATCAGGTGGGCTTCATCCCTGGCAGACAAACTTCAGACGGTACCCGACGATTTATTGATATTATCCAATGGGCAGAGCACACCAAAACGCCTTCTCTGCTCCTCTCTCTGGATGCAGAGAAGGCGTTTGATAGAGTTCACTGGAAATATCTAGAGGCTGTCCTACGAAAGTTTGGCATATCTGGCACGCTCCTACATGCCATCCTCTGTCTTTACACAAACCCCAGTGCACGAGTCTGGACCTCGGGAGTCATATCAGACCCTTTCTATATCACTAATGGCACAAGCCAAGGATGTCCTCTTTCACCCCTAATTTTTGCCATGGTCATGGAACCCTTAGCCCAACGAATCTGCTCTGATCCCAAAATTAAAGGCATCACAATAGGCCCATCGGAACATAAAATAGGCCTATACGCGGATGATGTGATAATTTCGCTCTCTGACCCGCAACAGTCATTGACTGCAGTGCAACAAACCCTAGATAAATTTAGCGCGATTTCTTTATATAAAGTAAATCACAGCAAATCCTTGATGCTAGCATTAGGTCTAGATAAATGAACTATCCAACAAATATCTACATCTTCCCCCTTTTCCTGGTCTAAAAACGCATCTCTAACTTATTTAGGAACTTGATTACACACAAAGGACCCTGCCCGCAAAGGCATCTCGCACATATATAAAGAACTGTCTCGACCTACAGAAGACTCAATTCAATCACAAATTCTAAAATGGTCTGCACATATTCCGTCTAGCCCACCTAACAGTGTGTGGTACCATGCTCTCTCTCTACCTGCCAAGCTCTCACACTGTACAGCACACTGGGAAGCATTGCAAAAGCTCTTCCAACACTGGTACTATACACCCGACAGACTTGCTAAGATATTCCCAGATGTATCATCTTTATGTTGGAGGGGATGCGGGTCCCTAGGACTCTTTTTCACATCTGGTGGGAGTGCCCATCTCTTAAGGACTTCTGGTCCCAAATTCGGTCCGTTCTTCACTCAATCACCCATACTACTCTGACCTTCTCACCCTTGGACCTTCTTCTTGGATTAACGATCCCATCCTGGCCCAAAAACTCCCAAACAGTGTCCACCCATATTTTAATCGCCGCAAGATTGGCAATTGCTCGAAAATGGAAAAATTCACAACCTCCAGATATCCGAGAAGTAATATCCATCTTAAATTCCAACTTTAAAATGGAACACAGTTTCTCCAAAGCTCATCTTACAACAGAGAAATTCCTCAGAGACTGGGACCCTTGGATCAACGATCCGAGAAGCGTGCAACTCACATGATATCTGGCCCCAGACTTACGCAGTGAAAAGTTCTGTTCTGTACCATGCTCTTGTTGTTCTACCTTATAGATTAATGATAGGCACACACAATACTTAAAATTGTGCAAATAGCGTATATAACCCATATTGCGTTCCACTAATATGGCCGCCTATCCTCTTCACCATGTTATTGCCTATGTTGATGTTCAATGTTTGCTCTTTCTACCAGTGATGTTGTTACTATTCATACTTCAAACCGTTGTTGACGCACACACCTATGTAATGAAGCTCTTATGTTCTTTTAATGTAACAGACTGTACTTGCATTATCGCTTCTGTAAAGCTTGTATACATTTGTGTACCATGAAAATTATTAATAAAAATGTAAGTATTAAAAAAAAAAGTGAAAAAAGAACAAAAAAACAAAACAAAACATAACATAAAAATGAAAAATTATTGACACCATCCACTGACCCATAGCCCCCCCCCCCCCCCCAGAAGCACTGTGAAAATAGAATCTTTAAAAGATTATAAAAAAATAATAGCAGGTTTTTGTTTTTTAACACCACCTACTGTGCTCTACCCCCGCCCCTCAATTATTGTGAAAAAATAATACAAAACGAAATTGTAAAGAATAATGAAAACAAAAGAATTCTGGCACTGTCCATTGCTCTATTGGCACCATCCAGTGGCCCCCAAAAAACATTTGGAGAAAAAATTATGATAAAAAATATAATTGTCAAAAAATAAAGTACTACAGACACCTTCCACTGCCCTACTGAAACCATCCTGCACATACTACCAGGGTCGGGCTGGGCCAAGGAGGCAGGGTGGCAATTTCTCCCCAGGCTGCCCTAACTAATGTTAAATACGGCCAGCGGCCACTAACTGCTGGCATTTTTTCTCTACTTTAGGAAATCGGGCAGGGGAGCAGGGGCACGTCTGTGGCGGCCGACTGGACACTGTTGCATTTCAGGATTGCATTTGCATTGTTGCCAACAGTCCCAATTTTCCCGGGACAATCCTGATTTTGGGACCCTTGTCCCGATCAGAGACCGTCCCGATTTAAGCCACTCCCAATATTTAGCACAATTTAAGCCATTGCCACAATTTGCCACAGCGGGTTGCGCACGCCACATTTTTCTTATCATTGTGTCAGGGCTGGGCACAGCCCTTCCTTCTCAGAGCTGGCCGCTCAGCTGTCGGCTAATTGCCAGCTCCTATCTCTCCACAGTTACTCAGCTGTTGATGATATCCTGCTCGTCAGTCCTGCCTACTTAAGCAGTTCAGCCTCTCTGCCTTCACCTTAGTCAACATCACAGAGACAGTCTCCTGCATTCCTTTTAAAAAACTTGCTTCACTGACATCCCTTCTTGCTCCAGATCCTGCTTGCTGTTTTAATACACTCATCTTCCGGCTCCCTGATGTTTGGCTTGTCTGACTATCCATTCTGGTTCCTGAACTCTGGCTATGTTTTGACTATGTTTTGTTCTATTTACTATTATTATTAAACAAGTGTGATTTAACTGTACTTCTGTCTCAGTCTGATTTAATGGTTTCTGACACAATGCCTAGAGCCCACTTTTTATCTTACTCACAGGCCCACTGAATTCATAATGCGCCCCTGGCAGGTGCTGACTTCTTCTCGGTAGATGGGATGTAGTCCATAAAGTGACAACCAGTCAGGCGTCTCAGGTTGACAATGCCAACAGCACGATGTCCAGCTCTATTCACAGCCATTGATGGTGTTTGGTGGTTCACAAAGATACGTTTGGCAACTTTCCAAATTAAGTCAGAATGAATCACAGGCTTGTCATTCTTCTCTTGAGCAGAATATGGCATTCCACAAGCATTGCTCAAGAAGATGCCTGAAGATCCTCTTTTAGTACTTCTTTTGCTGTTTCCCCATTGCTGGGTAGAATGTCATTGCTTGGTCAACTCTGTCGACAACTCCCATGGTGTTATTGTAGTCTATCACTACTTGTGGCTTCATGATTTCTTTCTCACCTTTCGTGCGTACCATAACAGTGGAGGTATTATGAACTGTACTCATTAGGCACACATCTTTCTTGTCATGCCATCGCAGTGCCATCATTTTGCCTTTCTTCCAGGCAACCATTTCTCCAGTCTTCAGCTTCTTATTGTGAAACATTGGTGGCATGTCACGCCAGTTTGCCCTAATGGTTCCATAGGCATCTGTTTTGTTTTGCAGAAGAAACTCATAAAGTTCAGGAGACCTATAAAATTTGTCGGTTGTTATGCAATAGCCTTGATTTAGCAATGGCTCAATAACTGCAATAATTCCATAGTTGCTGTTAGGATTAGCTCAGTGTTCGTGAAACCAGAACTTTGCTGTTTGCGCCATATTCGCGTGTCGCTCACGCCCCACAATGCACTGTGGCATCGCAGTGCATTGCTGGCTGATGATTGGCCAATCACAGTGCCAGCAGCGAGGAGAACCCAAATTGGCCACAGGCAGGATGCCTGTGGCCAATAATAGCTCAGGGGGTTTAGTACACACCCCACACTATATAAAGCCAGCTGCATGGCGGCCTTGTGTAGTGTGTTGCGGCGAAAATAGAGAGACAGATAGGCAAGGACAGTGTCTTCATTTCTTGTGAACCTAGCGCAATTACAGTCAGTGTATTGTGCCCCCTGCACATTGTACACCTGAAGCTACCTCAATTTCTGGTGTTGTTCTGGTCCTATGCCACAGGCAGCTGCAGAAGTTACAGTCGGTGTATTGTGCCCCCTGCACAGTGTACACCTGAAGCTACCCCAATTGCTGGTGTTGATCTGGTCCTATACCACAGGCAGCTGCAGCAGTTACAGTTGGTGTATTGTGCCACCTGCACATTGTACACCTGAAGCTACCCCCAATTGCTTGTGTTGTTTTAGTCCTATACCACAGGCAGCTGCAGCAGTTACAGTCGGTGTATTGTGCCCCCTGCACAGTGTACACCTTATGCTACCCCAATTGCTGGTGTTGTTCGGGTCCTATACCATAGGCAGCTGCAGCAGTTACAGTCGGTGTATTGTGCCCCCTGCACAGTGTACACCTGAAGCTACCCCAATTGCTGGTGTTGTTCTCGTCCTATACCACAGGCAGCTGCAGTAATTACAGTTGGTGTATTGTTCCCCCTGCACAGTGTACATGTCACTACCGAGGTTAGGAGGCCGAGATGCTGAGAGGGCTCCCCTTGCGGCCGAGTGCAGTGCAACCCTGGAGATGGCACAGGGATGCAGTGCCCACAGTGGCACAGGTTGCCGGGTAGCAGCAGTAGATGGAAATGCTGAGCAGACCAGTCTCTGGAGGCAACTGTGCAAGAAGTCCAAGGCAGGGTCAGGGTCAAGCCGAAGGTCAAACACGGGAGGTCAATCCGGAGGTAAGAAGGATGAATACTGAACTGGAGATCAGGAACGGAGGTCAAGCCAAGCCGAGGTCGGGTGCCGGGAGCAGACAAGGAGTATCAGGAACAAGCCAGAAGTCGGAGCCAGGAGAGTAATCGGAAGCAGGTCAAACAAGCCGGGTCGGTAACAGGAGATCAGGTAGCAGAGATAACAGGCACGGGTACTCAGGAAGAGCTGACGATAAACCAGCAATGTGATGCTGTCAGGTGAACGTTTAAATAGACCCGGCGCTAGGATTACGTCGTGAGCGCGCCACCGCGTCCGTACGCCTACGACGTGTAACGTAATGCGTTCGTACTACCCGGCGCACGCGTACTCGATCGGAGGCTCCATCAGGCGTTCGTCTGGGAATCATATTGCGTCTTCGTGGGCGCTGACGCGCGTTAACACGATCGCGTCCCACAAGGTAACTCCTATTTCCCTGACAGTGCCCCCCCCCAAGGGGCAGCCTCCGGATGCCTAAACGAGCCCATTTTTCAGGATGAAGACATCGAAACCTGTGTATGAGTCTAGGTGCATGTACAAAACTTGCAGGTTCCCAAGAATTTTCCTCAGCCGAATACCCCTTCCATTTAATTAGAAATTGGATTGTCCTACCTCTCCGACGACAATCAAGGATAGATTCGACTTCAAATTCGGTTTCATCACCAACCTGGACCGGAGGCGGAGGCACTTCTTCTCTACCTGAAAAAGGACTGGAGATGACACGTTTGAGAAGGGAGACATGGAAAACGGGATGAATTCTAAGAGAATTAGGCAAAGCAAGTTCGAATGCTACAGGGTTAATTATACGTCTAATCTCAAAAGGGCCCAGGAACTTGGGTCCCAACTTCCGAGAAGGACATGACAATTTTAAGTTCACAGCAGAGAGCCACACTTTGTCCCCTATCTTAAAGGCAGGGTTAATTCTCTTTTTCTTATCATAATGTCTTTTGTATTCCTCCTGAGCCTTCTTCATGGTATCCTGAAGCAACTGATAGTTCGTTTGGATGAGGTTTACTCTATCCTGAACGGCTGGGACCGTAGATTCAGGAATGGTATTGGGTAAGAACGAAGGGTGGAACCCGTAGTTTGCCCAAAAGGGTGATTGGTTGGTCGAGGCATGCACTGAATTGTTGTACGCGAATTCCGCGCAAGGGAGCAGGGAGGCCCAATCATCCTGGGAAAAGGAACAAAAGCATCGCAGATATTGTTCGAGCGTCTGGTTGGTTCTCTCTGTTTGTCCATTACTCTGTGGGTGGTAGGCTGAGGATAGACATATTCTAATTGATAACAACTTACAGAGCTCTTTCCAGAACCTGGAGGTAAACTGCACCCCTCTATCTGATACGATGCTGTCGGGTACACCATGTAGGCGGACAATTTCCTTAATGAAGATTTTTGAGGTATCCAAGGCGGAGGGGGTCCCTTTCATAGGCAGAAAGTGCGCCATCTTAGATAGGCGATCCACCACTACCAAGATGGTAGTGTGCTCTTCAGAAGGGGGCAACTCCACGATGAAGTCCAAAGAGATTTCCTTCCACGGTTTTTCTGGGACTGGTAGCGGCCTTAACAGGCCCCAGGGTCTAGCGTTAGACCCCTTGTTTCGTTGGCAGGTTATACAGGAATCCACGTACTCTTTACAGTCGGATCTTAAGGTAGGCCACCATAAGGACCGTTGCACAAGATCAATCGTCTTCCGCACCCCAAAATGGCCGGCCAGGGGGTGGTCGTGGAAGGTCCTTAGTACGAGTAACCTGGCCTGTTGAGGCACAAAAATTTTGTTCTGGTGCCATAGAAGCCCGTCCTGACTTCTCAAGGAAGAAGCTTCTACGTCAGTACATTGGTTAGAGGCCTGTGCTATTGAAGCCCTTAGGTCTGGTTGCATTAGCAGGAAATTCTGGGGAGACAGAATTGTACTAGGTGTAGTCTTTTCTGAGGAGTCTGGGAACATCCGGGACAAGGCATCTGCCTTGCCATTTTTTGATCCTGGACGGTAGGTCACATGAAAATGAAACCTTGAGAAGAATAAAGCCCAGCGGGCTTGTCGGGGTCTCAGACGTTTAGCTGTGCGAAGATATTCTAAATTCTTATGGTCGGTGAAGACCAGGATGGGGTGAGCGGCACCTTCCAAGAGATACCTCCACTCTTCAAGGGCGGTCTTGATCGCCAAAAGCTCCCGGTCACCTACATCGTAGTTTCTCTCTGGGGGGCTCATCTTCCGTGAAAAGAAGGCTACAGGGTGCAATAATGCCTTGGGACCTTGTCGCTGGGATAGAATTGCTCCTGTGGCCACCTCTGAGGCATCGACCTCCAGAACGTAGGGTAAGGCGGGATCTGGGTGCTGCAGGATAGGTGCGGTAGTGAAGAGGGTTTTGAGTTGGTCAAAGGCAGATTGTGCTGCTGGAGTCCAGAGAAACTTGATATGTTGACGAGTGGTCTGCGTGATGGGTGCTACTATGGTGGAGAAACTCCTTATAAACCTCCGGTAGAAATTAGCAAACCCAATGAACCTTTGAACAGCCTTCTTGTCAGAAGGAGCGGGCCAGTCTAGGATGGATTTCACTTTCTGGGGGTCCATGGCGATTCCACCTGTGGAAATGATGAGTCCCAGGAACTGAATAGATTCCTTTTCGAAGTCGCATTTCTCGGCCTTAACGAATAGTCCGTGGGTCCTGAGAATACCTAACACTTTTTTAACATGTATCCTATGGAGTTCTAGAGTGGTTGAGAAGATCAGAATGTCGTCCAGGTAGGCGACGACAAAGTGGTCCAAGTACTCCCGGAGGACGTCATTAATAAAGTGCTGGAAAGTTGCTGGGGCATTGCACAATCCGAAGGGCATGACCAAGTATTCGAAATGCCCAAATCTTGTTCTGAATGCCGTCTTCCACTCGTCCCCCTTCCGGATACGGACGAGGTTGTAGGCTCCACGTAGGTCAAGCTTAGTAAAAATGCGGGAAGTGTGGAACCTTTGGAAAAGTTCTGGGATGAGCGGAAGTGGGTAGCGGTTCTTGAGGGTGATGTTATTTAGTTCCCTGTAGTCCACGCACGGTCTCAGAGTCTTGTCCTTTTTTTCTACGAAAAAGATGCCCGCACCAGCAGGGGATGAGGAAGGGCGGATGAACCCCTTTGCCAGATTCTCATCTATATATTGTCTTAAGGCCTCAAGTTCAGTCTCGGAGAGAGGGAAAATCCGGCCGAAGGGAATGGGAGCTCCCGGCAATAATTCGATGGGGCAGTCATAGGGACGGTGCGGAGGCAAGATATCTGCCTTTCCCTTGTCGAATACGTCCCTGAACTCTTGGTACGCTGCTGGTATGTTAGGAGCGGGACTGAGCACGGGTTGGACGGTCAAACAGCTGGGCAAGCTTCTAGATTCGGGGTCCAGACAGTGTTGTTGGCAGTAAGCTGAAGTGAAGGCTATTTCTTTCTTGGACCAATCAATCCGAGGATTGTGTGCCTGAAGCCACGGGATTCCTAGGATGACAGGGAACATGGGAGAACACAGGACATCGAATTTGATAAACTCCCGATGACCAGAATCTGTGGTCGTTAGGATGGGTCTTGTTTCCCTGGTGACATGGCCGGAGCTAGGTAGGGAGCCGTCGGCCAGACGGACAGTCAGCTTTTGCTTCTTCAAGAGAAGCGGGAGAGCAAGATTTTTAGCCAGGGTTGAGTCCAGAAAGCAGCTGCAGGCCCCAGAGTCCAGTATTGCCTGTAAGTGGATCTCCTGACCTGACATCGTCAATGTGACAGGAAGGGCGATGTGGGTTGAAGCGGGTTTCGTTACCTGGAGATGACATGGAGTGCAGAGGGTGGATTTACTTGGCCTGGTGGGACAGTGGTCAATACGATGTCCTGATTCCCCACAATAGAAGCAGAGATGTGCCTGACGGCGGCGAAGCCTCTCTTCAGTGGTCAAGGGAGAGCGGAACGGGCCATTCAGAACAGAGGATGCCGCTGGGCAGGCCGGAGGTGGAGCCTGGGTAGAGTTAAAGGTCCAAGTGGTTTCAGACCGGCGTTCACGTAGGCGCCTGTCAAGCTGTGTGGTAAGTTGGATGAGTTCCTCAAGTGTTGGGGGAACCTCCAATCTGGCTAGCTCGTCCTTGAGGACCTCGGACAGCCCCATCCGGTACTGATATTTTAAAGCTGCCTCATTCCAGCCGACATCTGCAGACCAAGTACGGAACTCTACTGTATAATCTTCTGCAGGCCGCTCGCCCTGGCGGAGGGAGTACAAGGTTGCCTCGGCTGTAGTTGTCCGAAAGGGATCATCGTAAAGACGGGCCATAGCTTGAAAAAACTGATCCAAGGTACTAATGGAAGAGCTGCGTTGCTCTAGTAAGCCGTGAGCCCAGGTCTGGGGATCGTCCCTTAGTAGTGAGATGGTAAAACCCACTTTGGTCATTTCAGAAGTAAATGTCTGAGGCTGCAGAGAGAAGTACAAGTAGCATGAGTTCCTGAAGGTTCTGAATTTTCTTCGGTCCCCATGAAAATATTCTGGTGCAGGGACTCGTGGCTCGGGAGAGGTTGAGACTATAGCGCTAGGATCTTGGCCAGAGAGGACAGATGGCTCAGGAGGGTGCTGCAGACGTTCTTCCAATCGAAGGTACTTCTCTTGGAGACCCTTAATCGCTGGGGTCAGGGCCATGACTTCCCATAAGATGGCCTCTATCGGGGAGTTGCCTCTGTCGGCCTCTGGCATCTGGCTGGTTTATACTGTCACTACCGAGGTTAGGAGGCCGAGATGCTGAGAGGGCTCCCCTTGCGGCCGAGTGCAGTGCAACCCTGGAGATGGCACAGGGATGCAGTGCCCACAGTGGCACAGGTTGCCGGGTAGCAGCAGTAGATGGAAATGCTGAGCAGACCAGTCTCTGGAGGCAACTGTGCAAGAAGTCCAAGGCAGGGTCAGGGTCAAGCCGAAGGTCAAACACGGGAGGTCAATCCGGAGGTAAGAAGGATGAATACTGAACTGGAGATCAGGAACGGAGGTCAAGCCAAGCCGAGGTCGGGTGCCGGGAGCAGACAAGGAGTATCAGGAACAAGCCAGAAGTCGGAGCCAGGAGAGTAATCGGAAGCAGGTCAAACAAGCCGGGTCGGTAACAGGAGATCAGGTAGCAGAGATAACAGGCACGGGTACTCAGGAAGAGCTGACGATAAACCAGCAATGTGATGCTGTCAGGTGAACGTTTAAATAGACCCGGCGCTAGGATTACGTCGTGAGCGCGCCACCGCGTCCGTACGCCTACGACGTGTAACGTAATGCGTTCGTACTACCCGGCGCACGCGTACTCGATCGGAGGCTCCATCAGGCGTTCGTCTGGGAATCATATTGCGTCTTCGTGGGCGCTGACGCGCGTTAACACGATCGCGTCCCACAAGGTAACTCCTATTTCCCTGACAGTACACCTGAAGCTACCCCCAATTGCTCATGTTCTAGTCCTATACCACAGGCAGCTGCAGCAGTTACAGTCGGTGTATTGTGCCACCTGCACATTGTACACCTGAAGCTACCCCCAATTGCTTGTGTTGTTCTAGTCCTATACCACAGGCAGCTGTAGCAGTTACAGTCAGTGTATTGTGCCACCTGCACAGTGTACACCTGAAGCTACCCCCAATTGCTTGTGTTGTTCTAGTCCTAAGCCACAGGTAGCTGCAGCAATTACAGTCGGTGTATTGTGCCACCTGCACAGTGTACACCTGAAGCTACCCCCAATTACTTGTGTTCTTCTAGTCCTATACCACAGGCAGCTGCAGCAGTTACAGTCGGTGTATTGTGCCCCCTGCACAGTGTTTACCCGAAGCTACCCCGAATTGCTCGTGTTGTTCTAGTCCTATACCACAGGCAGCTGCAGCAGTTACATTTGGTGTATTGTGCCTCCTGCACATTGTACACATGAAGCTACCCCCAATTGCTCGTGTTGTTCTAGTCCTATACCACAGGCAGCTGTAGAAGTTACAGTCGGTATATTGTGCCACCTGCACAGTGTACACCTGAAGCTACCTCCAATTGCTCGTGTTCTAGTCCTATACCACAGGCAGCTGCAGCAGTTACAGTCAGTGTATTGTACCAACCACCTGCACAGTGTACACATGAAGCTACCCCCAATTGCTCGTGTTGTTCTAGTCCTATACCACAGGCAGCTGTAGCAGTTACAGTCGGTATATTGTGCCACCTGCACAGTGTACACCTGAAGCTACCCCCAATTGCTCGTGTTGTTCTAGTCCCATACCACAGGCAGGTGCAGCAATTACAGTCAGTGTATTATGCCACCTGCACAGTGTACACCTGACGCTACCCCAATTGCTGATGTTCTAGTCCTATACCACAGGCAGCTGCAGCAGTTACAGTCGGTGTATTGTGCCACCAGCACAGTGTACACCTGAATCTACCCCCAATTGCTCGTGTTGTTCTAGTCCTATACCACAGGCAGCTGCAGCAGTTACAGTCAGTGTATTGTGCCTCCTGCACAGTGTACACCTGAAACTACCCCCAATTGCTGGTGTTGTTCTAGTCCTATACCACAGGCAGCTTCAGCAGTTACACTCGGTGTATTGTGCCCCCTGCAAAGTGTGCACCTAAAGCTACCCCAATTGCTGATGTTCTCATCTCCCTGCAGGCCATTAGTATGTCTGGAAGACCAACAAGGAGAGGCAGACAGTCAGGAGCCAATAAAAGAGGGCAAGCAGGCTCTGTGTCTAGAGGCAACAGTGCTGGTCGTGAACGCGGTGCATTGTCATCAGCACGTGGGACACGCTTGTCCTTATTTTCAGCAGCCGAACGCATTGAGCCGCAACATGGCGAAGACTTGGTAGCGTGGAGGACCAAGCACTCCTCATCCTGTTCATCCTCTCTCACCCAGGCTCAGGGTACTGGCAAAGCAGCTGCCAATGCAGCCTCTTCCCTCGTCTCAATGGCATCAGTAACTCCTTCCCTAGACCCACCATGTCCTCCTGAGGAGTCCTTCGAACTGTTTGAGCACAGTGTTGGGTACATGCTCCAGGAGGATGCCCAGCGTTTTGAAGGCTCTGATGATGATACCCAGCTAGAGGAAGGCAGTAGCATGAGCCCAGATAGAGGGGATGCCCAAGAAGGACAGCAATCTGGCAGTCATGTTCCACAAGCTGCAGCATACTGCCAGGTTTGCTCCAGTGATAAAGAGGGAGGGGATGATGAGGTCACTGACTCCACATGGGTGCCTGATAGGAGAGAGGTGGAGGAGGCGCATCTCCAACGAGGCAGGATGCCCTCCAGGGGCCAGCTTAAGGCCAGCACATCGACTGAATCACACCGCAAAGCTCCCTTCTGTGCAGGGAGCTGCCTCTGTGCATTATTCCAAAAGTTCATTGGTGTGGGCCTTTTTTGAGATGAGTGCATCAGATTGCACCTCTGCTACTTGCAACATATGCAACATATGTCTCAAGCGTACCTCACGTGGCCAAAACATCAGCCGCTTGGGCACCACATGCTTGACCAGACATATGTTGACCTGCCATGCAATTCGCTGGCAAGCCTACCTTAAAGACCCACACCAAAGAACAAAGCGGACCTCTCCTTGCTCCTCATCAGCTGGGATCTCCAACCCCACTATACCTTCAGTCTTTTCTGAAACCTGCACTGAGACGAATGAAGGTGTAGAATTAGGTGTGACACAGCCAAGTGCTTCCGGGAACTCTGCTAGCGGTACACCCACGTCCGATTATAGCAGGCAAATGTCCCTGCCCCAGCTTCTGGACCGTAGAAAGAAGTTCACTCCCAGCCATCCATATGCCCAGTGGTTGAATGCTAGCTTGGCTAAATTGCTAGCACTTCAACTGCCGCCTCCGTGAGTTTGTACAATGTGCGGTTCCTTGTGGCAAATGCCACTTTTTTTCATGGAAGGTGATTTCTACTTTCTATCGGCATGTGGACAGGGCGGTCAGAGGTAAGGTGCATATTACCACTGACTCATGGTCCAGCAGGCATGGACAGGGCTGTTACCTATCTTTCACAGCGCATTGGGTGACTCTTCCGGCAGCTGGGAAGGATGCAGGGCAATGTGCAGTAGTGTTGGAGGTTGTTTCGCCACCACGCCTCCAAAATGCTACTACTGGTTGTGACACACCTCTCTTCTCCACCCCCTCCTCTTCTTCTTCCTCCATGGCCTCTTCCTGTGCTTTGTCCTCGGAACCAGCGGTGCTCCGTAGGCGTTCAAGGGGCTACGCAAGTACGCAGGCAAAAAGATGCCATGCTGTGCTTGCGCTGGTGTGCTTGGGGGACAGGAGCCACACGGGCAGATATTCTGTCAGCCCTGCAGGGGCAGGCTGAGAGGTGGTTGATGGCACGCCAGCTTAAGCCAGGAATGGTGGTTTGTGACAATGGCACCAACCTCCTCTCCGCCCTCCGGCAGTGACAACTGACTCATGTGCCCTGTGTGGCTCACATGCTGAACTTGGTGGTGCAGCATTTTTTGGGCAGGTACCCAGGCTTTCAGGATGTTCTGAGGCAGGCCATTTAATTTCCGCCGGTCGTATAATGCCAGTGCTCACCTGGCTGAGCTCTAAAAGGAATTGAACCTGCCCAAGAACCGCCTTATCTGTGATATGCTCACCAGGTGGAACTCAACGTTGTCCATGCTGCAAAGGCTGCACATGCAGCAGAGGGCCATCAATGAGTACTTGTGTGACTACGGCACCAGAACAGGGTCAGGGAAGCTCATTTTTTCCCCCACGCCAGTGGGCCATGATCAAGGATGCATGCACTGTCCTGTCACCATTTGAGGAGGCCACAAGGATGGTGAGCAGTGACAGTGCATGCATCAGTGACACTGTATCTCTTGTCCACCTGTTGGAGCACACGCTGCATGGAATAATGGACAGGGCACTTGAGGCAGAACAGAGGCAGGAAGAGGAGGACTTCCTTGCCTCTCAAGGCCCCCTTTATCCAGACAGTGTTCCTGCTGTCCCACCAATCACACAGGAAGAGGATGAGGAGGAGGAGGATTGTGTCACCATGGAGGTGGAGCCTGGCACTCAGCATCAGCAGCAGTCTTTTAGGGATGATTTACAGTCCCAAGAAACCTGTGGACTTGTACGTGGCTGGGAGGAGGTGGCTGTGGATCATGTCGTCCTTAGCGACCCAGAGGACTCTGGACTAAATGCCTCAATTAACCTACACTGCATGGCCTCCCTGATCCTGCAAAGCCTGCAGAAGGATGAGACATCTCCGGGAGGCCTTGCAGAAAGGTCTGTGCAACACTTTCCTAGAGTCTGGGAGGTTACAAATTCCTGGTCCTGGACAACGTGTTGCTGAGGCTTCGGTCAGTTACAGAAGGAGCGGTGGAGAAGGTGGCCGTCTGACTGATGCGTTCAGACAATATTTTAGTCTGCAGCCCCAAGGTATGATCGGTTCCAGCAACCATCGCCAGCATCTGATTTACATGGTGCAGGAATACCTAGGTGCAAGGTCAGACTTGGACACCTTTCCCATCGAAAATCCTCTGGCTTTCTGGGTCTTGAGGATGGATCACTGGCCAGAGCTTGCACAGTATGCAATTGAGCTACTGGCCTGTCCTGTATCCAGCGTTCTTTCGGAATGCACATTCAGTGCTGCTGGAGGCTTTATAACTGATCACAGGGTGCGCCTGTCCACCGACTCGGTTGATCGAATGACCTTCATTAAGATGAATCAGTCTTGGATCACCACCAGCTACCAAGCACCTGAAGCTGATGTAACAGTAATAATTTTTTTTGAAATGTCACATCCCTTCAAGACTGATGCTGAGTGACTATCCTGTTATGCTGACTGACTATCCTCTTCCTCCTCAATGATCCTGCTGATAGCTTGGAAGAACATGTTTGGTTCTGGGCGCCGCTACCAGTGGCTAAGGCCCAATTTTTCAGCCCCTTTAGTAATATTTGAACCTTTGCATATCATGTGCAGTCTTGCGATTCGGCATGCTTCCTATCATGCATCCCTTTCGTAAAAAAAACCTGCCTCTGAGTTGTTGTCGGTCATGTCCCGACATCACTCAGCACAGGCGTAGTACATTTGTAAAGTTCCTTCTGAAAACATACGATTCATTTGTAAATCCAAGCCTCCAAGCTGCTTTTGTTCCTTGTCCGATGTCACTCGACATAGGCTTCACTGGTTATAAGATAAATATTTTTTAAATCATCTTTTTAATATTTTTCCACAGTGCTTCTGGGGAAGGGGGTGGGTGGTATGTGGCAGTGGACAGTGTCAGTAGTTTTTTTTATTTTTAATAATTGATTTTTTCACAATTTCATTTGTTTCTTAATTCTTTTTTTCACAATGCTTTTTGGGGACAGTGTTGGAGAGTGGTGTCAGTATGTTTTTTATTTTAATTTTATTTTTTTACACTTTTTAATTTTTTTTTTATTCTTTTTAGAATTTTTTTAGATTTTTTGGGGGGCTTTGGTGAGATGTCAGCATATACACTTGTTATTTTTTTTAATTACACAGACAAGGACAGATTGTTTAATGTTGATGGCGATGCTAGGAGCGGAAGCTGTTTTCAGAGACATCTGCGGGGACAGAGTTGGTCTTCACAGCTGTTCCCCGCTGCACCATTGCATTCATTCCCTTGAGATTGGGAGGTGTTTTTGTTTTGCCTCGTGCATGGCATCACGCCACACCTTCTCGATATGTTGCACTCCTGCCACAGTCCGCCGCAAACTCACTCGCATGGCCCACTGTTGCGAGAAAGATTCGTTACCACATTCTTTATGTCCTATAAATTCATTACCATTTGTTGTCTCCCATATCATTTGTTAGTTCGCCCTACGGAACCTACGAATCAAATTGGCATTTGTCCCTTATACTGCTCCCTTAAGGTTACAGTAAGCCGCCAAACAAACCAGGTGTTTCTATCCTTTTCTCAGTAACCCAATTCTCATTTGTCGAGGCCCTTGCAGCCATGCAAAACCATCTCAGCAGCCTGTCACTCTTGTTGAGACCCTTGCAAAACGCAATATCGTCTCAACTACCTCACTCATAAGAAAAAATAAAAATAAAGAAAAAAATAATAATATATAATAAAAATTTACTACCACGCAACCTCGGCCCAGCATTCTGACACCTGTTGAGAACCTTTTGCCACCACGCAATCTCGGCCCAGCAACCTGGCATCTATTAATACCCTTGCAACCACGCAAAATTGCCTCAGCAGCCTAACACTCTTATTGAGACCCTTGCAAACTCAATACTGTCTCAGCAGCCTCACACTCATCGAGACCCTTGCATCCACGCAATATCATCTCAAGACAAACCTCATACTCATCGAGACCCTTGTGACTTCGCAATATTGTCTCAGCAGCCGGAAACTCATAGATACCCTTGCAACCACGCAATACCATCTCAAGCAACCCCCCACTCATCAAGATCTTTGCGACCAAGCAATCTCACCCCAGCAATCCGTCATTCATTGAGACTTTGCAGACAGACAAATCATCTTAGCAGCCTGCCACTCTTGCTGAGTCCCTTGAAAAGGCAACATCATCTCAGCAACCTCACACTCATCTAGACCTTTGCGACCATGCAATCTCGTCTCAGCAACCTGACACCCGTTCAGACCCTTGTAGCCATACAAAATAGTCTCAGAAGCCTGACACTCATTTGAGACCCTTGCAAAATGCAATATTGTCTCAGCCCTCACTCTTCAAGACCTTCGAAACCACGCAATATCATCATAAAAAAAACCTCATACTCATGGAGACCCTTGCAATGACCTAATATCGTCCCAGCAACCTAACACTCACTGAGACCCTTGAAACCACGCAATATCATCTCAGCAACCTGACTCAGACCTTGGCAACCGCGCAATATTTTCTCAGCAACCTGACTGAAACCCTTGCAACCACGCAATATTGTCTCAAAACAAATCTTCATACTCATCGAGACCCTTGCAACCATGCAATATCGTCCCAGCAACCTGACACTTGTTGAGACTCTTGCAACCATGCAATATCATCTCCAGTAGTATAAAACACTTTGTGGCACGCACCTACGTGCAAAACTGCATACAAACTAACTTGCAAACACACCTCAGTGGCACACAATCAGCCACAGAAACACGCAGAGGCACCCAGTTGGCCATTCATCTCTAGTGGCATGCGGGCCACTCATCTTTTCTCTGTCTTTCTCCTTGAGGTTAGTTCAGGTTTCCATCCAGCACCAGGCTGGACTTTATTTCCCCAGGTAAAAAATAAATAAATAAAAATAAACAGGAGGGGAAGAATGTACAGTTCACATCTTCACCAGGGGCAGTCGCAGGACAGGTGTGGGCCGGTTCATTTCAGATAAATGTCACACCAGTCACTCCGCCACCAGTTTAATATCTTCTGTAGACATATTCCAGGCAAATGAAAAATTTAAGATGATGCACTGTCCCGTTTCAACCTTACATTGTTTTTCCAGCAGGAGCCTGGAGCCGACCCAACAACTACTCCTGTCCCACCCTGGTCATTGCTGACGATGGATCCCCCTTTTCTTGGCATACTGACCAGACCACCAAGGCACACTTCAGGTCTATTTATGTGGTCCTGTCACGTGTTTATGTAATCCACATCTCTCTCGGTCATAGGGTCATGACCATAAATATTGTATATACATGTATTATATATATGCAAATCTCATAAACCCATATTTAACTAACAATAAAAAATATAAAACATATCAAATGTTTAAACTAAGAAAATGTACAATTTTAAGTAAAAGAACGATAATTTTGAAATTGATGGCAGCAACGCATGTCAAAAAAGTTGGGGCAGGGAAACAAAAAGTAATAAAAAGTAAGTGGTACTAAAAAGGAAGAGCTGGAAGATAATTTTGCAACTACAGGCATACCCCACTTTTAAGTACACAATGGGGTTTATTTACTAAAGCTGGAAAGTGCAAATTCAGGCTCACTTCTGCATAGAAACCAATGAACTTCTGACCCCAGCTTGTTCAATTAAGCTTTGGTAATAAAACCTGAAAGCTCATTGGTTTCTATGCAGAAGTGAGCCTGATTTTGCACTTTCCAGTGGGGTATGCCTGTAAATAGGTTATTGGCAACAGGTCAGTAAAATGATTGGGTATAAAAAGTGCATCTTAGCCCTTGTACGCACGGTCGGAGATTCCGATGGAATGTTTCCTATCGGACCGTTTTGTCGGATATTCCGACTGTGTGTGGTCTGCATAGGACTGTTTCCATCGGAATATCCGACGGACCAAGTTTTCCAACTTGCCAGTAAAATTTTCCGACAAAATGCTCCGATCGGACATACTCCGATCATGTGTAGCCTACTCCGATGGACAAAGTGCCACACATGCTCAGATCAAATTCCTAGACCAAAGCTATTGGCTACTAGCCTGAACGTAGTCCCGTCGTAACGAAATAACGTCATCACGTTATGTACAATCGGATTTTCCGACAACTTAGTCCGACCGTGTGTATGCAACATCACTTCCGGACCTCTTCCGGAATTAATCCGTCGGAATAACTCAGACGGATTTGGTTGTCGGAATCTCCGACCGTGTGTACGGGAGCTTAGAGAGTCAGAGTGTTTCAGAAGTAATGATGGTTAGAGGTTCACCAATCTGTTAAAAGCTGCATCTAAAAATTGTCAACCAATTTCATAATAATGTTCCTCAATGTAAAATTGCAAAGACTTTTGCAAAGACTTTAAATATAATCATCTACAGTACATAATATCATCGAAAGATTGCCAGAATCTGGAAAAATCTCTGTGCTCAAGTGACAAGGCTGAAATGCAATATTGGATGCCTGTGATCTTTGGGCCCTCGGACGGCACCATATTAAAAACAGGCATGATTCTATGATGTCAACAAACAGGGAACTGTGAATACTCATAGACTTAAAGCAGTTGGCACAAAAGGTCACAAACCTCACGAACAACCACAAAACAAGAATAGTGCAGCACTCAAGAAATTATCTCAGTGTATAAAAACAACACATAAAAAGTATAAAGTACATCAAAAATCGATCTAAAGTGCATGAAGAATATATATCATAAAATTATATGCATATATACAGTATATGAGAATACAATAACCAAAAAGTATATTAAAGCGGGAGTCCGCCGGGACTCCGCGTTTTTTTTTTTTTTTTAAAGTCAGCAGCTACAAATACTGCAGCTGCTGACTTTTAAAATAGTGACACTTACCTGTCCAGCGCGCCCGCGATGTCGGCACCCGAAGCCGATCTCTAGATCGACACTCGAGTGCTGCCGCCGCCATCTTGGGTAAGGGAATCAGGAAATGGAGCCTTTGGGCTTCATTTCCCGATTCCCTACTGCGCATGCGCGAGCCGCGCTGCGCAATGAGGACGGTCCCCATTGCCTCTGGGATCTGTGTGTTTCCCAGCAGGCAGCGGGGCACTTGCGGAAGGGTGCGGGCACTTGCGGAAAGGGGAGTAATGTACGCCCCTTTCCGCAGAGAGCTAGCCCGGAAGTGGGTGCAGTTACCTGGATTATCCAGGTAACTGCACCCCCCTCCCCCCTGAAAGGTGCCAATTGTGGCGCCGGAGGGGGGGAGGAATCCGATGAGCGGAAGGTCCATTTTAGGGTGGACCTCCGCTTTAAATAAATATGAAGTGCAAAAATGGGATGCCTTGTCCCGAGTTCATGCATGGCTGGCAACCTGTGTTCCAACCCCAGGGCTGAAATAAGGGGGGTATGTGACAGGATCAATGTGAAGGGAAAACTACAGGTTGTGTCTAGGATGGGAGATATATTTGTCCCAGATTCAAGCAATTTATAGATTGTTTGTTTTTCTTTTTGTGTTGTGAAGTGAGCTTGCTCTTTGAGGGGTTAACTAGCTCAGCTGATGCAGATCTAGTTCTCTGGGCTCTATAAAATTCCCAGGCTGGTTAGGGAGGATTCTCCATCCTGGAGCCAGATCTCTGTGCAGGGGAGACTGGGGAGCAACCATTTGCTTGTGTGGTGAGATTAAAGGGGTTGTAAACTCTGATGGTTTTTCACCTTAATGCATTTTTTAGTGCTGCAGCCCCCCAGCCTCATCCTCTGTCTGGGAATGAGCACACCATCTGTAGCTGGTGTCTCATTTCCCGATTGGGTAGATTTATAGCAGTGCAGCCATTGGCTCCCGCTACTGTCATTCAACTCCAATGACGCAGCGCTAGGGGGGGGGGGTCGAGTCCTGCATTGTGAATGGACACAGATGTGGGACTTGTCCACCAAGGAGAGCGCCTCTCCAATGTGGACACTCGATGCGGGTAGGAGATACCAGCGCCAACGTGGGACCCCAGGAGAGGAGGTTCGGGGCCACTCTGTGCAAAACAAACTGCACAGTGGAGGTAAGTATGACATGTTTGTTAATTAAAAAAAAAAATATGGGTTTATAACCCCGTTAAGTCTGTGTTACTGGGCAGCAGTAGGTTGCACCAGGAATGGTAGTTAGGTTCCAGTATTTTTAGTTAGCTGCCCAACATGGCAAGGATTTAATTTCTGTTCTTGTTTTATTTTGATATTTCGATGCCTGTACTGTATGGACACAGACTGTAAAAAAAAACTTTTACCAAGTTTCTGCTGTCTGCTGTGCCTTTTCACGGTGCTGTGTACTCATCCAGACAGACACGTACAACCCGTTGTTGAGCGAAATACTTACAATATATATTAAATATTTAATTGTAGCTGTGGTGAGAAATAGTCATAGTTAAGGTGTTATAAGCAATATGGACATATAAACTTTAACATTCAAAATACATGATAGGATTAAGCGTGTTAATTAGTAGTATTTTAAACAAAACAACAACAAAAAAACAATCCCACTAGTTGTCATACATGAAAGATATCAAATATTCGAAAGCAAAATGTAAAAAATGTTTAAATTTGTAAAATGTAAAAATCTAGATTGGATCGATGAAAGAGTAACACGAGTATATATAATGTGAACAACAGATTTGTAAATAAACATTTTATGTTTTAACTAAGATATGCACACTTACCTGATAACACTGGGAATGTCATATTGAGCCATTTAATAGGCTTATGTCATATGCTAACATTTTAGCTACGGAAAACTTAGCACCATCCATTAATTTAATGAGCTGAAGGCTTCTAGCTTAAGGTGAAATGGCATTTAGGAAGCTTATTCAAGCATTGCTGAGCTAATGGTAAAATAAACAGCATGCCACTAATACAAATGATCTTTTTAGCCCTGTTAGTTGTGTTAAGCTTATCTCACCAGACTTCACACAGTTTACTTCATAGGCATCCATTCAAAATACAGCACTTTCATTATACTGCCTGCTCGGAACACATGCAAACATTGGTAATAACACAAAGTAGGTTTTTTTTTTTAAATTGAATGACTAACTGTTGTAGTAATTTTTCTACACGTAGAAAAAGTATAAAGAATGGGCTTAGGCTGATATGTAGTCCTGCTGATCCAGTGCTGTATACTGAACCTACTTTTGCCCAGTCTTGTTGCCACCTTTTGTCAGAACATCATGACCCCACTGCAGCAATGTGGTCATCCAAATATCCTACAACTTTGCAGTCCAGAAAATAATAGACTCAGAACTTTGCACATCATAAATTAGCCACAAATTAAGGTGAGTATTTGGGTCTTTTAATGCAAAATGTATCTAGCAACTAGCTAGTTTGGGGCATGGCCTGACATAAGCTTTAAAGTTAAAGTGATTGTAAACAATCACCTTATAAAACAACCCGTTCAGTTTAAAAAATAAATGAAAGCCAAAAGATTTTTGTATAGATGTAAAAAATACATTCTAAATACCTTTTCGCTTTTTTTATAAGTGATAACATTCCCTCTGTTCTCAGCTGCATAAGAGGAGAAGCAGCAGCACACTGATCTTCACGGTGAATGGCTGTACAGCGGGGGCGTGGCAGGACATGTCTGATCATTGTAGGAGAGAAGGCTGAGTTCCCAGCTTAGATAGAGAACTGACCATGGTGTGCTATCCTGCTTAGTTTGGTCAGTTTTTAATAGGAAAGCAAGGGGACTGGCAGGAACACCATGAGTTTTACATAAAGGAAGCAATACAAAGAGAACAGGATACTTCCTCATACAAGTACATGATACAGCAGGCACATATCAGGAATATGAAGTGTTAGGGTAAAAAATGCTTCAAGTTTACCATACCACTTGCCGACTGGCTCCTGTGCATATACATCGGCAATTTAAAGATGGATATCTCGGTAACGGGAGCAGCTGCTGACACAACCGAGGTGGTGGTCTTTGCTGTGGTTTCGCCGCTAGATTACCATTATTTGCTGCAGGAGAGGGGCCCCCACCCGTCCCGGCAATCAGAATCTGTCTATGGCTGGGTATGGAGACTAGTGAGGGGAAGATGGCCCCCACATGTCTCCATACCATAGCAAAAACGTCACTTCTGCCCATACATCTTAAAGGGACATTTTTTTGTTGTCATTTTTTCAAATGACAATTTTTATTTTTTTGTATTGCATTTAAGTCAACATATGAGATCTGGGGTCTTTTTAACCACAGATCTCATATTTAAGAGGACCTGTCATGCTTTTTTCTATTACAAGGGATGTTTACAATTCCTTGTAACAATTTTGAAGCATGACATGTTGGGTATCAATTTACTCTGTGTACCATTATCTTTCACAGTATAAAAAAAATTGGGCTAACTTTACTGTTGCCTTATTTTTTTTATTCAAAAAAGTGAATTTTTTCCAAAAAAAGTGCACTTGTAAGACCGCTGTGCAAATATGGTGTGACAAAAAGTATTGCAATGACCACCATTTTATTTTCTGGGGTGTTAGAAAAATAAATTGTATAGTGTTTGGGGGTTCTAAGTAATTTTTTTAGCAAAAAACTTGTTTTAACTTGTAAACACTGAGTCTGAAAAAGAGGCTCGGTCTTTAAGTGGTTAATAATATTTAAGTACATAAAACATGAAACAAAAACTAGAAAGTCCACTTTTTATGTATAGCAGCGCATGCACATTTTTTTCAGAATATGCGTAAGAGTTCAGTTCGGTGTTCAGAAGATAGGGTGCTTTATTCAGTCGACCTGCGTTTGTGATTGAAACCCAGCTTCCACCATACAAATCACCACTTGTGGTACCAAGGCCGACCCCCTATGGGAATGCACTCACCAAACGTATGAAACCAATATGGCCGCGTACACACGCGCGGACTGTTCGCCCAACCTTGTCCGCTGAACAGTGTTTGGGCGGACAGTCCGCTCGTGTGTGGGGCTTCAGCGGACAGTTTCAGCGGACAGTTGGCCGAACAAGGTCTTACGGAAATTCCAAAAAACTGTCCGCTGAAACAAGGTTTCAGCGGACTGTTCGCTCGTGTGTAGGCTTGTTCGGCCAACTAAGTCTCGCGCATGCTCAGAAAGGATTTCCACGTCGGAAGGTTGCATTGCAGTGTATAGGACGTCGTATTTTTCGTCCCGTCGTACGTGCCGTTCACGTCATCGCGCACGGTTTCAGCAAACTGTTCGTCCGTCGTGTGTGGCCATGTCCGTCCATGCTAAGTTTGAGCGGACTGTTCGCTCAAACTGTTGGACGGACAAAGTTGGGCCAACAGTCCGCGCGTGTGTACGCGGCCTAAGCCTTCAGAATGCCATTGCAGCTTTCTCCTTTTACCACCAGTTATCTCCTTTGTGGGAAACGGAGCAAGATTGTACCGACCAGGAGAGATGAGTGCACAGAGGGAGGGGGAGGGGGATGAAGCATGAGTGAAATCAGCCTGGGATAAATGAAAGAATCTGAACAGAAACAAACGTGATGTGTCCTGAAAGGAGAGAGAGGTTATAGGAGAGCAGCCAGTAGGAGAGTTAACACAGCAGCAGGAGAATGATAGCTTGAAGTTGCTGGCTGACCGGCCCCCCTGTGGTCCCGGCTAATGGTGGGTGCTGCAGTCCCGGCTAATGGTGGGTGCTGCAGTCCCGGCTAATGGTGGGTGCTGCATTCCCGGCTAATGGTGGGTGCTGCATTCCCGGCTAATGGTGGGTGCATTCGGTGCTGCATTCCCAGCAATGGTGGGTGCTGCATTCCCAGCAATGGTGGGCACGCAGATGAGCACTGACCCTTATTTTGCTTCACAGATCTTTATTTAAAATTGTAAGTTTTTTTCCTAAAACTTCCCTCTTAAAGTGAAGGTACGTGCTATTCGCCAATAAATACGGTATATCCAAATAACACGCCAGAGCTCATCTCTTCAACACACACAACCACAAAGGAATGAACACACTTAGACCGAATTTTAATGGTTCAAAGACTGTCAGGCAAAATGGCAGGCACTCACGCATGTTCACTTCATCAAATCTGGCCCTCTTTGAAAAAAGTTTGGACACCCCTGGCATAAAGGGAGAGAAAATAGAAAAAACTCACTCCTGTGATGGTTGGGGTGAGCAGTAATGACTAGGCCTCACTTAGCAGTGTCCTGGGAGTATTCCAGTCAGGCTCACTCTTAAAATCTTCCTCCCTGGTGGGTCCAAGAAAGAGGATGGTCCCATGGAGATGCTCCTCTTTGCTGGCCTGTAGCTGCTCCTTCAACAATCATGTATTTAAGGGATCAGGGGGTGACAAGCCCTCTCAGACAGTTCAGTCAACTTAAAGCGGAGGTCCACCCTAAAGTGGACCTTCCGCTCATCGGAACCCTCCCCCCCTCCGGTGCCACAATCGGCACCTTTCAGGGGGGAGGGGGGTGCAGTTACCTGGATAATCCAGGTAACTGCACCCACTTCCGGGATAGCTCTCTGCGGAAAGGGGCGTAACTTACGCCCCTTTCCGCAAGTGCCCGCCCCTTCCCGCAAGTGCCCCGCTGCCTGCTGGGTAACACACAGATCCCAGAGGCAGCGGGGAGCGTCCTTATTGCGCAGCGCGATTCGCGCATGCGCAGTAGGGAACCGGGAAATGAAGCCGAAAGGCTCCATTTCCTGATTCCCATACCCAAGATGGCGGCGGCAGGACCCGACAGACGACCTAGAGATCGGCTTCGGGTGCCGACATCGCGGGCGCGCTGGACAGGTAAGTGTCACTATTTTAAAAGTCAGCAGCTGCAGTATTTGTAGCTGCTGGCTTTAAAAAAAAAAAAAAACGCGGAGTCCCGGTGGACTCCCGCTTTAAAAGGCTTTATTCAGCAAAAATCAACAGAAAATTGACAAGCTTTGTCTTTATAGGCAGTTCAAACAGCACAAAAACACTTCTTAGCAGTATAAGACAGTCCTTTTAAATAATGCTCAGCATCCCAGCCACGTTATATAACATAGCAAAGTCCCAGTTCAGGCAAGCTCACCCAGCAGGATCAAGTCATAGGTAGCAGGGAGGGGTCCTTCCAGCTTCAAGCTCATCTCAACTTTGATAGCTCAACAGCCATCTCTCTCCAAACAGACTTCTCCTCTCTGACATTTTCAACTCAGCTGGCAATATGCAGGGCTGAAAGGGAAGTACCTGCCCTCTTCAATGAACCCCTTCTTAACCCTGCCCCAGGCTGACTCTCCACATATGCCCCCCTCCTGTTCCAGGCCCGGGCTGGACAATTTATACCACAATGGCCATAGGCCTGGGAAAGAGCATCTTTTTTTAATCAAATGAACGCACCCAGGTCTATGCCCCCTTCCTACTCTGAATCCACATAATTTGTAGACCAGATTGCTACATTTTACTTAGGGGTATCATCAGAGTAACGGGGTGGGCTGAATACAAATGCATGCCACACTTTACAGATATTTATTTGTAAAAAAATTTGAAAACCATTTATCATTTTCCTTCCACTTCACAATTATCTGCCACTTTGTATTGGTCTATCACATAAAATCCCAATAAAATACATTTATGTTTTTGGTTGTAACATGACAAAATGTGGAAAATTTCAAGGGTTATGAATACTTTTTCAAGGCACTGTAGATTTCTCAAATGGTTATTAGCCCATTAATATGATAGACTTTAATGGCCAATGGAAATGGATGGATTGGGATGGGCAAGCTCCATCACAGCAAGGTGGTGTCAGAGCTTCCCTGGTTCAGCTAGACCTAGCAATTGTCCTTGCAGGAGACTATTAAGGCTGATGTAGGTATGTGAAGGTGTCTCCAGAGTCCTAAACTTTATACTGGCTAGTAGCTTTATTTTTAATTTTTTAATTTTTTAAGTGACAAAGTTACAGCTATACCTTGTGGTTGGTTGCCGGCAGATAAAAATGTATTGAATTGATAGGTGCAATATTGTGTAACATTCCTTATTATTGTGAGCTGAAAATGTCATTGCTACAAAGTTATTGACTCTTTCAGTCTGCACACATCTTCCTGTTCTTCACCATTTTCCATCACTGAGAAATAATTGCTTCTTGATTAGATCTTAATTGCTTCTTGATTGTTAGCTTTTGCCTTAGGTACTTGCATACATCCCTAGCTTTGCCTACCCACAGCTCTTGTGTCTTTAGTACTGGAAGAAGTGAATGAAAAACATATAGAATATCCAGCAGTACATTTTTATATGCCACTAAATATTGGAATACTTAAAAAAAGTGCACACTATGAGTAAGTGCAAGTCTCAGTGAAAAATGGTTGTTATAAGAAAGAACAGTACCACTAGCTAGTGTTTTTTCAATGGGCTTGACAAATGTTTTCTGACTGAAACATCTCTTGTGCCTTGTAGAAAATAGCCACTTCAAAGGGACCTGCTGGTGGCACTTCTGTATTAATATGACTGTGTATAAATACATTTCTTCTACACATCCCGATACTTGAGAAGAATTTCCTACTGAACACATGCAAAATCAGTAAGCATCAGAGGAAAGTGCAAATTCCAGATGGAGAATAATACATTTAAAATATACAGAACATGAAGATGAATTTTTATAAAACAACAATTTGCTGGCAGTGTTTCTGCCTTCGTTTTCATGAGAGGTCATAGAAAGCAAATCCATTTTCTTCTATAAAGAAGACTGCCTATACTGGCACAATTATGGCAGCATACCATTGTGGGCAAGCTCTGCCTCCTTTTACCTATAGGACCAACTACCCTATAATTCTGAGCCCTTAGCCAAGCGCCAGCATTATTTTTCGACTTTCCACTGTGCCACTACTAAAGGAGTCTTTATGTAGGCAATCCCTATTCTGGGAGTCCATGGGAACACTTAGCCTGTGATGTATAGCAGAGTACTTTTATTCTCCCAAGGTTGCCCAAGCTACGTTGTACTTTCATCTCTTTTACCTTGTACTTCTAGGTGCTTGCTTAGGTTCTTATTCCTGTCTATTTTAGTTGACTGCCTTGCTAATGAATTAACATCATGCACACCACCAAAGAACCATTAAGTAAGATTACAGTCAGGAAAGCTCTTATTTTTCTGCTGACTTAACAGAGATGTTGTCTGACTGATCTGGCAATTTTGTCCTTTCAGCCTATATCACCATCATCCCCTCATTCCTCAAGCACCCTTTGGGCTCCTTCTGCTAATCTGGTATTAGTAGAAGTTTGGTGAGGGATGATTCGCACTTTTCAGCCTCGTGCTTTTCAGTTTGTTACTGCTCTTCAGTTTGTGCTTGTGGGTTCGTATCTGTTCTTCAGTGCATATTGTCAGTTCATATCTGTTTTTCAGTGTGTTTTTGTCTGCTCGTTTCTGATTTTCAGATCGTTCTTCTCAGGCCTTTCTGATTTTCAGTGTGTTCTGTTGAGGAGGAGAAGTCTCCAGGACATCAAATTCTCGACTAGGATATCCCCCCCCCCCCCAGGCTCTGGAAATCATTATTCCAGAGACCTATTCTACCATTATTTAGGTCCTGCAAAAGGACTATATTAAGGTAAGTTTTGTCCTTTAACATCACATTCCATGTATTTAATGTTTGCTAATGTATTGAATTTATTTCATTATTTATTTCATTATTCCCTAATTAACATGATTGTAATATGCTGTGAATGTCCTCTTTATCCTCATGCATGCTGGAAGCTTTTTAAAGTTCCTTTTTTGTCCTTCATGCATATTTGCCTTCACTAACCTCCCCTGCATGCTATCCTAGGCCCATACATACCTAGCCTAGTCACTTAACAATGTATTTTGTCAGCTTCATTGTAGTGTTTACCCTAAACACCCCCTAAAATGTGTTTACATTTTATTTTTATCCTTAAATTCATGCAGAGTGCAAGAGGATTTTTTTTTGAGGGGGCCCAAACTCATTTGGAACCCTCCCTCCCCCCCCAACTACTAAGTCAGCCCATACCAATACTCTATCTGCTGACTTTGCCAAACCCATGCACACTATACCTACCTCTTTTGTGTTCAGATTTATGGATGAATTCACCAAAGCATGTAGTGCAAGGGCCTGCCTGAATACTTTCAAATGGTACTGTTTAAAGTATTGTTCTCCTATTATCTTGATAAGAAATTGCAGAATGTAAAAATTTGCTTTGATGTGTACAGTGTGTATTTCTATTTTTGTATTATAAAACTTCTTACCTATCCAGTAGGCTGCCAATAGTGTAAGTAAGGAGGGACTGGCCAAAGTAACACACATTATTTTTGCATTCGGCTCTCAATGAAGTGGAGATGGTTACCTGTCCAAAACATCTCCCCCCCTAAAATATTTACAGTGGGCTATCAGAGGGGGTGAGGAATCTGATAAGTGGACCTTATGCTTTTGTCTTAAAATACTAATTTCAATATGTCTACAGCACCCCATGGTAAAAATCAGCCTGCAAAAACACTGCTACAGACCGCTATTAGACCCGCGCCATTGGACCCCGATGGATAAGTTCCTCACTAGGCCGCAATCCCCAGCCTTGCCTACACCCGCAGATCCGTTCGCTGCCATGGACCCCTCGTTGGGAGCGGATGAGACGGATAATGACACATTTCAGTCGCAATGCTCTCAAAACCCACCTGCAATAGCTCCTCAAAGCACACAGACTGTGTTAACCCCGGAATTGCTGGATGTAAAGCTCCAGGCCCTCCTCCAGCAGATGACACGCACTTTTGCCAAAGAAGTGGGTAAATTATCCCAGGAACTGCAGGGCATAATAACTCAAATAAGTGAGAGAACTGATGCCATAGAGACTAAGTTTGACAAGCTTATCCATTAGGGATGAGCTTCGAGTTCGAGTCGAACTCATGTTCTACTCGAACATTGCCTGTTCGCCTGTTCAGCGAACAGTGAACAATTTGGGCTGTTCGCAGCAAATTCGAAAAGCCGGAACACCCTATACAAGTCTATGGGAGAAATCTAAAGTGCTAATTTTAAAGGGTAATATGCAGGTTACTGTCCTAAAAAGTGTTTGGGGACCCGGGTCCTGCCCCAGGGGACATGGATCAATGCAAAAAAAAGTTTTAAAAACGGCCGTTTTCTCAGGAGCAGTGATTTTAATAATGATTAAAGTGAAACAATAAAAGTGTAATATTCCTTTAAATATCGTAGCTGGGGGGTATCTATAGTATGCCTGTGAAGGGGCGCATGTTTCTGGTGCTTAGAACTGTCTTTTAAAATCACTTGCGGCTATTGTCGGGTCCCGTAATACAGAGAACACTCAATGAGTGTTCTCTGCATTAGCCGACAATTCATTCATTCATTGATAAAAAATAAAAAAAAAGCGTGGGGGTTCCCCTAAATTCAATTACCAGGCCCTTCAGGTCTGACATGGATATTAAGGGGAACCCTGTGTCAAATTTAAAAAAAAAATTGACGTGGGGGTCCCCCTAAATATCCATAACCAGACCCTTCAGGTCTGATATGGATATTAAGGGGAACCCCGCATCAAATTTAAAAAAAAAATTGACGTGGGGGTCCCCCTAAAAATCCATATCAGACCCTTTATCCGAGCATGCAACCTGGCAGGCCGCAGGAAAAGAGGGGGGGACGAGAGAGCGCCCCCCCTCCCTCCTGAACCGTACCAGGCCACATACCCTCAACATTGGGAGGATGCTTTGGGGGTCTGTGACCCCTCAAAGCACCTTGTCCCCATGTTGATGAGGACAAGGGCCTCATCCTCACAACCCTGGCCGTTGGTTGTGAGGGTCTGCGGGCGGGGGGCTTATCAGAATCTGGAAGCCCCCTTTAACAAGGGGACCCCCAGATCCCGCCCCCCCCCCTGTTTGAAATGGTAAGGGGGTACAAAAGTACCCCTACCATTTCACAAAGAAAGTGTCAAAATGGTTAAATAAGACAAACACACTTTTGAAAAATTCCTTTATTAAAAATAAAAAAAATAATAAAAAGATTCCAGCGGTGCTAATCCACTCTTGCTATCCAGCGACGGGTCTCCGGGGTCCAGCGATGGATGATCATATCCAGCGACGGGGGATCTCTCAGTCCAGCGCTGTCCATACATCCTTCTTCTGTCTCCACTCCGGAGACACTGCAGAGATCCCAGCGCTGACGTTTCTTATATTAGGAGGGCGGGGCCACCCGTCACCTGACCCCGCCCCTCTGACGCTGGAGAGGGAAGCCAGGGATTCCCCAGTGACGTGTGGGTGACCCCGCCCCCTCTGATGTAACACAGGTTTCCGTTACATCAGAGGGGGCGGGGTCACCCACACGTCACTGGGGAACCCCTGGCTCCCTTCACCAGCGTCAGAGGGGGCGGGGTCAGGTGACGGGTGGCCCCGCCCTCCTAATATAAGAAACGTCAGCGCTGGGCTCTCTGCAGTGTCTCCAGAGTGGAGACAGAAGAAGAATGTATGGATAGCGCTGGACTGAGAGATCCCCCGTCGCTGGATATGATCATCCATCGCTGGACCCCGGAGACCCGTCGCTGGATAGCAAGAGTGGATTAGCACCGCTGGAATCTGTTTTTTAATTTTTTATTTTTAATAAAGGAATTTTTCAAAAGTGTGTTTGTCTTATTTACCATTTTGACACTTTCTTTGTGAAATGGTAGGGGTACTTTTGTACCCCCTTACCATTTCAAACAGGGGGGGGCCGGGATCTGGGGGTCCCCTTGTTAAAGGGGGCTTCCAGATTCTGATAAGCCCCCCGCCCGCAGACCCTCACAACCAACGGCCAGGGTTGTGAGGATGAGGCCCTTGTCCTCATCAACATGGGGACAAGGTGCTTTGAGGGGTCACAGACCCCCAAAGCATCCTCCCAATGTTGAGGGTATGTGGCCTGGTATGGTTCAGGAGGGAGGGGGGCCGCTCTCTCGTCCCCCCCTCTTTTCCTGCGGCCTGCCAGGTTGCGTGCTCGGATAAAGGGTCTGATATGGATTTTTAGGGGGACCCCCACGTCAATTTTTTTTTTATTTGATGCAGGGTTCCCCTTAATATCCATATCAGACCTGAAGGGTCTGGTTATGGATATTTAGGGGGACCCCCACATCAATTTTTTTTTTTATTTGACACGGGGTTCCCCTTAATATTCATGTCAGACCTGAAGGGCCTGGTAATTGAATTTAGGGGAACCCCCACGCTTTTTTTTTTTTTTTTTATTATCAATGAATGAATAAATTGTCGGCTAATGCAGAGAACAGTCATTGAGTGTTCTCTGTATTACGGGACCCGACAATAGCCGCAAGTGATTTTAAAATACTTTTTTTCCTGCACAAATGACACTTTGTGCAGGGACAGTTCTAAGCACCAGAAACATGCGCCCCTTCACAGGCATACTATAGATAACCCCCAGCTACGAATTTTAAAGGAATATTACACTTTTATTGTTTCACTTTAATCATTATTAAAATCACTGCTCCCGAAAAACTGCGGTTTTTAAAACTTTTTTTTGCATTGATCCATGTCCCCTGGGGCAGGACCCGAGTCCCCAAACACTTTTTAGGACAGTAACCTGCATATTACCCTTTAAAATGAGCACTTTAGATTGTGAACGTTCGAGTCCCATAGACTTTAATAGGGTTCTAAAGTTCACACGAAGTTTAGGTCTGTTCGCAGGTTCTGGTGCGAACCGAACAGGGGGGTGTTCGGCTCATCCCTATTATCCATTATGTACAGGAATTAGAGGAAGAAACATCCTCACTAAAACATACTATATCCCAACTTCAATTGCAACAGGAAGACCTAGAAAACAGGGAGAGACATCAGAACTTACGCTTCCGAGGTATTCCAGAAACTGTGGGGGATAACAGCCTGCGCCAATACTTACTGGGCCTTTTCAACACTATAGCCCCAAAAATCACAGACTGGAGACTGGATTGGGCACACAGATCCTTGGGCACTAGGCCACCCTCTGGAGCTAGACCTAGGAATGTCATAGTTCATTTCCATTACTATGACAGCAAGGAGGCCTTGACCCTGGCCACATGCAACAAATCCTCTACTGAATACAAAGGGGCAAAAATCCAGATATACAATGATTTATCTCCGATCACCCTGGCGAAGCGCAGAAGCTTGCGTCCAATTACCTCCTATTTGCAAAATCTACGCATTCCATACTTCTGGGGCTTGTTTTGACTTATTGTTCCTCATGAAGGAACCCAACATTGCCTTCATGATATACATGAAGGAGAAGCATTTATAAAAAGCTTGGGCCTACCTCCATTGTCTGAAGATGCTTTGATTCCGCCTGTAGCTGTGCCAGGCCACAACACACCTGCTACACCAAGCAGGATCTGGACCCCAGTCCAAAGCAAACAGAAAAGATCCTTCTCTACTCCCCAGCACACTCCTCAACGATCATCCAGACCTCCTCCATGAATAGATGACGGCTACAGTTGGTTCTAATCTTTTTTCTACAGGCAGGTTTGCCTCTAACCTAAAGTCAGACTATACTTGTTCTTCCTTTTACCGTTACTATGCCTGAGATCTTGTCTAGGGCTTTTTCCTAGGTTCTTCCTATGATCTGGACCCTAGCTGAACCAGATCTCCAACAATTGGAGATAATACCACACATACCCATGGGGTAAAGTATATCTAAAAATATACCTAATACTCCTCAATTTTTTATTTATTTTTTGTCCCCTCCTTCTATGGTTCCTGTTTGGATAAAGTTTCTGTTGG
Source organism: Lithobates pipiens (assembly GCF_037356315.1). Lineage (NCBI taxonomy): Eukaryota > Metazoa > Chordata > Amphibia > Anura > Ranidae > Lithobates > Lithobates pipiens. The sequence continues at coordinate 100,664,610 of NW_027507791.1, read as the reverse complement.
CATAAAATTGTAAGAGGGAAAGGGACCTTTTATATTACACTTCTTTGTTATGACAATCTCTAAGAGGAGGGGGAGAAATAGATAAATAAGAGACAGAGGAGAGGATCAGGGAACACAGAGAAAATAAAAAGGCTACATAACTACTGGAGAGGAGGCGGATCTCCCCTCTTTACGTCTCCATCGGATGGGAATCGCCAGGTGGCCCCATTTTGTCCATGACCTTGATCTAGGACTCCTGAGTAGTACTTACGTCTCAGGTGTATTGACTTTTCTTTTTTCCTCCTTTTGTTTTAATGGACCCCTTTTGGGTCTCACTGGACTTTTTTATCCAGTTAACGTGTTTACTGTTGTTTTCAATAAGTGTACTCACATGTGGTTACAGGGCAATCTTCCATTTAAGAGAATTGCAGGTGTCTTGGTTCGTAGAGTTACAGGTTCACTGTTAATACATTATGGCTTTAAAAATAACGTCTCAAAATGTTAAGGGTCTGAATTCTATCCAGAAGCGGTGGCTCGCCCTTAAATATTTTAGAAGATCTGGTGCAGATATAGTGCTGATCCAGGAGACTCACTTTCATACTGGGGGCTCGATGAAATTTGCATCTAAAGATTTTCCTATCTCCTATGTAGCCTCTGAACCCTCGGGTAAGGCTGGCGTAGCTATTCTTATCAGGAAAACATGCCCCACCAGGGGAGGTTTGTTATCCTGGTTTGCGAATATATGTTGTGTATTTTCACGCTGGTGAATGTGTATGCACCCAACTCTGGGCAGATTGTATTCATGGAAGAGCTATTTGATAAGATACAGAAATACTCCCAACCATTTATGATAATAGGGGATGATTTTAAGTTGATTATGTCCCATGGGAGAGATAGCCAGACACTTTTTGGGGACACAACACATAGAGTAATCTCCCAAGCCACATCTTTCAGGAAATTAATTAGATCTCAACGCCTACTAGATGCATGGGGGATTAAACACCCAACCCAAAGGCAGTATACCTTTTATTCTATGGCACACAAAATGTATTCCAGATTAGATCACTTTTGTATAACTACGCCGCTACTTCCCCACATGGTAGATTCTGATATATCACCTATTACATGGTCAGACCACACCCCCATCTCGCTCTTGTTACATAATCCTACCAATAAAACTTGTCATTGGAGGCTTAACGAGCACCTTCTTGGTTCTCCCTCTATCAAGGAAAGGCTGACCAGGGAACTAACCGAGTATTTAAAACTGAATATGGGTTCTGTACGGGACATCTCGACCCTTTGGGAGGCTCGCAAGGCCTGCTTTTGTGGCTTCTGTATCGCCGAGGGCTCTCGCCTAAAGAGAGTGTGAGAGCCATCGAGTCTCTTTACTAGCTGATTTGAGGCATGCGGAGCGGGGGCTGGTGGGCTCCAAAATGGATGAGGCCCTTCGCAGGGTAATTACATTACGTAACCAGCTGAAATCACTGGCATACAGTAAAATAGCAAAATCTCTATTGTGGGCAAAACAAAAATTTTACGAGTTCTCTAATAAGCCACACAGGATGCTAGTTAATAAACTACGTCCATGTCCCTTTCACTCATACCCTGAATTACTGATTCAGAAGGATGGGACACCCACACATTGTCCCCAAACAATGACTAAGGTTTTTGGAAATTTCTATAGAGAACTTTACAACTGTCTGACCCCGGAGAAACAATTCAATTTTTCGCAAAATAGTTTTGATCAATTTGTTAAAGACTCTGCCTAAGTTAACATCCTCGGACCTTGAAAAACGTAATGCCCCAATTTCCTCTGAAGAGCTAACTAGAATAGTTAAGGACCTTCCTTCACACAAATCCCCATGCCTAGATGGTCTTACATTATTGTAAATCATTCCTGCCCATTTTAATGCCACACATGCTACACTTATTTGGCTCATTGTTAAAAGGTGATGTACCCCATTCTCAGTTCACCCACTCATATATATCGGTGATACTAAAACCAGTAAAGGATCCATTTATACCCGATAATTACAGGCCCAAAGCTTTACTAAACTCTGACTATAAGATTTTTACAAAGATCTTGTCATCCTGGCTATCCCAAATTATACCCAAACTGGTCAACAGAGACCAGGTGGGTTTTGTGCCATCTAGACACGCAGGGGACAATACGAGGCATACTATAGTTTTGATTGATCTGCTAAACAAGTTCCCTCGCCCAGCTCTTATACTGAGTCTGGATGCGCAAAAAGCTTTTGATCGCTTAAGCTGGCCCTATATGTTCTCCATACTCACACGATTTGGTTTCAAGGGACCATTTTTTAAGGCCGTACAGGCATTATACACCCGCACAGGGACAAATGGCATCATTCCTATCACCTTGCTTCCCCATGTCTAATGGCACTAAGCAGGGATGCCCCCTATCCCCCCTTCTTTTTATTCTGTGCTTGGAGCCTTTGGCAGAGGCTATAAGTTGTCATCCAGACATTAAGGGGGTGCTAACGAGACAGCGGGAGTACAAATTATCCCTATTTGCAGATGACATTCTTCTCACGCTAACCAATCCCATTACCTCACTCCCCTCCTTACATCCATTTCAGGCTATAAAGTAAATACTGCTAAAACTGAAGCTCTCCCCATGCATATACAACCATACCCCTATAAATGGTGTCCTGTATCTTTAACTTACTTGGGCATTAAACTTACTCCCTCATACTCTAGCATATATTCCACCAATTTTCCTCAACTGTTCCAAGATATATACAGAGGCCTTCACCAATGGGCCACATATCTATATTGCCAAGGCTACTATACTTTTTTGAAACCCTACTGAATCGATGGTCAGAGATTGAGAGGGGTGCCATATATCCGGTACACCCTTGTTCGCTGATATGGTCTTGTTCTGTATCGAATGATCCTATACTGAAGAATATATGCTTAGCACCGATGTTGTTCACTAAATCAATATGGGGTAAATGTATGTCAAAGTACTCATTTTCCTCGTCATGCCCCCCCAGCTAACATATTGCTAAATCCAGCTCTGCCAGACAGCCTAGCCTTTGGACGTCTGTTACCCTGGATGCAAACTCCCCTATTTCAGTTACGTAACCTTGTACACCCGGTCACTCGTAAACTCCATGCCTTTGCTACTTTACAAGAAAAAATTTCCATCCTCCTCTGGAACACCCCTTCGAACACTTAAGTGCTGAAGGCCCCCACCAACCCCATTTAATATCATCCATATACCACATTTTGCATGATTCCAAAAAAATCCTTGATGACACTCACCTGTATATGCAAAAGTGGAATATGAAACTGGGGCGTACTATGCCTATGCAATTATGGACTAAAATTTGGTTGGCAACTTTTAAGTCCTCCAGGTGTGTGGCCCAGAGGGAAACAGCGGTGAAGATTTTAATGTTCTGGTACAGAACTCCAGAGCGTATTCATCACATCAACCCCACCCTTTCATCTAGATGTTGGAGGTGTAATACAGAGATTGGTTCACATTTTCACATCTTTTGGACCTGTCCTCTTATACAAGACTTTTGGTTAGGGGTTATGCAAAAAAAACAGAATGTAACAAGCATCTCACTCCCCTTAGATCCTATTCATTATTTACTTGGGCTTCCTTTTTTCGGGCATCCCTAAACCAACCAAAAGGTTGATATCCTATATAATTCTATATAATTCTAGCTGCTAAAAGAGCTATACCGTTATGCTGGCTATCCAACATTCCTCCTTCCCATTCACAATTCCTACAACTTGTAGCAGAAGTTAGAAGAATGGAATCTCTTACAGCTACGGTGCATGACACAATCTCTCAGTTCAATAAAATCTGGGAACCTTGGGACCAATCCAAATACGGGGACCGTGTCAACTGAGTACGTTCTGAGGACTGAAATATGTCTTTCTAATAACGCCTCTTCTTCCCCCCTTTTTGATACCCATGGGTAGACCCCTTCATTGTGAGATGCTGCCTACCCTGTAACCTGTGCCTATGCCCTTATGTACCTGCTTGATCTTTATCTATGTAAGTATGTAAGGATAAGAAACGTTTCTGTTTTTGGTTTTCTGTTTCTAAGCTATGATTGCTTATGTACCTCATTAATGCCATGTATTACACACTTTGTGATGTACCATTGTTATTTCTGTTGTTTATTGCAATAATTATAAAAATTACAATTACAAAAAAAAATACTAATTTCAATAAATATTATTCTTCTGTTGGCCAACAATGTTTGTTTCTAATCTGCTTGCAATGTTATGTGCAAAAGTACAATTTTTTTTTCTTGTTTGATTCCACAGCTTCCTTCAAACCCACAGGAATAGCAGACTGTGGATCCCAGTTTGCTCAGCAGTGGGACTATCCTAACTGCGGAGGAGCAATCGATGGGAAGTTTGTCCATATCGTCCCACCCCTCCAACTGGGGGTCATACTATTATAACTATAAGCGGATTAATAGTATTGTAATGTTCGTGGTGGCGCGGTGACATACCAGTTTTTGTATGTGGACGTGGGGAAGAATGGCCGAATGTCGGATGATGGAGTCATCATCCAGCGGAGTTCTACAGATGGCTCCAGAATGGCAGCGTGGGCTTGCCACCTGCAGAAGACAATGTGGGTGATCTTCTGTTTGTGTTTGTCGCTGATGAAGCGTTTGTGCTGGGTGATCACTTGATGCGGCCATTCCCTATGAGGACCCTCACCAAAGGCTTTTTAACTACTGGCTGGCCAGAGCAGAAGAGTTGTGGAGAATGCAGTCAGAATAATGGCCAGCTGGTTCTGCCTATTTCTGACAGCAATACACGTGGCGGAATATAAACTGAACCATATTGTATTTGCCTGCTGCATTCTCCACAATTACCTCAGACAAAATTCAACAAACTATGTGGCCTCAGTTGGGGCTGAGGCCGGATTTCAAACTATAAATCTGACGACACTTGAAGCTGGTCATCCAGGCTTGCCCCCCCCCCACAGCGTCTGCAAAGTTAGACAGAAGTATGTTGAGTACTTTACGGGTAAAAACATTTTTAAAATAATTTTTTTGGTATAAACTGAACCCATATTTAATTTGATTTACTGCTTTTGTTTCTTTTAGCTGTCTCCTAGGTTCTCCAATGGCTTTTTTTGGCCATTTTCTTCAATAGTGCAAACGTACTTTATTTGATATATGAGGTGACAATCAATAGGTGACAATGTTATGTTGTGGGTCTGCTACACTCACACATTGGTTTTGTTGTTAATGTATGTAATGCATTATTGATAAAAGTAATCATCCTTTACAGCTCCATGAATAAATTGCTTTGAATCCCTAAAGTGGTGTGATCAGGGCAAATTTTAGAGCACTGTGGGGGTTATTTACAAAAGGCAAATCCACTTTGCACTACAAGTGCACTGCAAGTGCACTGAAACTGCACTGAAAGTGCACATGTAGTGCAAAGTGCATTTTCCTTTAGTAAATACCACCATTGTCACTGTAAACTACACCAACTTACTCCAAAAACTGGTATTGAGCATTGAAAGAAAACATTTGGGTTTTTTAACAAACCAACATCTTTGGTGTATAAGATTTTTATGTTTGACAGTAGAAATATCCTTTTTTTGGGTTAAACAGGCAATATGTGACATTAGTATGTCATAACTGTGTTGATCTTGCCTTCATCAGATGGGGTGATGTCACCCCTGTAAAGCTAAAATTTGAAGATGCACACAAATTGGGAGTGAAAATGTGTATTTCCCTCCTCATCCCATGCCTAATAGACATGTGCAGAGTAAAATATTTCATTTCGGAATTTCGTTTTCGTCCGAAAAATTTATTAATTTAGTTACTCCCGAAATTCGTTTTTATTTATTTAGTTTTTCGTTCAAAAATTGCATTCGTCTGAAAATCCACATGAATTACGGTCGAATCTGTCTTTGAAGGCTTATGGTGTCTGTCGAATGTATAAAGAAGATTTGACGGAGCTAGTATATAGCATACTTCGTGTAAACTTTAGAACCCTAATAAAGTCTATGGGACTCCAACGTTCAAAATCAAAAGTGCTAATTTTAAAGGCTAATTTGCAAGTTACTGTCCTAAAAAGTGTTTGGGGACCCGGGTCCTGCCCCAGGGGACATGTATCAATGCAAAAAAAAGTTTTAAAAACGGCAGTTTTTCGGGAGCAGTGATTTTAATAATGATTAAAGTGAAACAATAAAAGGTAATATTCATTTAAATTTCGTAGGGGGGGGGGGGGGGGGGGTGTCTATAGTATGCCTGCGAAGAGGCGCATGTTTCCAGTGCTTAGAACTGTCCCTGCATAAAGTGTCATTTATGCAGGAAAAAAAGTCCTTTAAAATCACTCGCAGCTATTATGAATTGTCGGCTCCGTAATACAGAGAACACTCATTGAAAGTCATTGATAAAAATTTTTTTTTTTTTTTTAAAGCGTGGGGGTCCCCCAAATTCAATTACCAGACCTTCAGGTCTGGTATGGATATTAAGGGGAACCCCGCATCAAATTTGAAAAAAATTGACGTGGGGGTCCCCCTAAAAATCCATACCAGACCCTTTATCCGAGCACGCAACCTGGCAGGCCGCAGGAAAAGAGGGGGGGACGAGAGAGCGCCCCCCCTCCCTCCTGAAACGTTCCAGGCCACATGCCCCCAACATTGGGAGGATGCTTTGGGGGTCTGTGACCCCTCAAAGCACCTTGTCCCCATGTTGATGCGGAGAAGGGCCTCATCCTCATCCCCACAACCCTGGCCGGTGGTTGTGGGGGTCTGGGGGCGGGGGGCTTATCAGAATCTGGAAGCCCCCTTTAACAAGGGGACCCCCAGATCCTGGCCCCCCCTATTTGAAATGGTAAGTGGGTACAAAAGTACCCCTACCATTTCACAAAGAAAGTGTAAATAATAGTTAAATAAAACAAACACACTTTTGAAAAATTCCTTTATTAAAAATAAAAAAAAATAAAAAAAAGATTCCAGCGGTGGTAATCCACTCTTGCTATCCAGTGACGGACGATCCTCTCTCCGGGGTCCAGCGATGGCTCATCGGAATCAGCGCAGCGAATCCATCCATCTTCTGTCTCCACTGAGGAGACACTGCGGGGATTCCGGCGGCCTGACGTTTGTTATATGCAGAGGGCGGGGCCACCCGTCACCTGACCCCGCCCCCTCTGGCGCAAGGGGAAACCCGGGCTTCCCCGTGACGTATGGGTGACCCCGCCCCCCTCTGATGTAACGAAAACCTGCCTGTGTTACATCAGAGGGGTGCGGGGTCACCCATACGTGAGAGATGATCATCCGTCTCTGGATAGCAAGAGTGGATTACCACCGCTGGAATCTTTTTTTAATTTATTTTTATTTTTAATAAAGGAATTTTTGAAAAGTGTGTTTGTCTTATTTAACTATTTTTTACACTTTCTTTGTGAAATGGCAGGTAAGTACCCCCTTACCATTTCAAACAGGGGGGGCTGGGATCTGGGGGTCCCCTTGTTAAAGGGGGCTTCCAGATTCTGATAAGCCCCCGCCCGCAGACCCCCACAACCACCGGCCAGGGTTGTGGGGATGAGGCCCTTCTCCGCATCAACATGGGGACAAGGTGCTTTGAGGGGTCACAGACCCCCAAAGCATCCTCCCAATGTTGAGGGCATGTGGCCTGGTACGGTTCAGGAGGGAGGGGGGGCGCTCTCTTGTCCCCTCCTCTTTTCCTGCGGCCTGCCAGGTTGCGTGCTCGGATAAAAGGTCTGGCATGGATTTTTAGGGGGACCCCCACGTCAATTTTTTTTTAAATTTGACGCGGGGTTCCCCTTAATATCCGTACCAGACCTGAAGGGCCTGGTAATTGAATTTGGGGAACCCCACGCTTTTTTTTTATTTTCATCTTTTATCAATGACTTTCAATGAGTGTTCTCTCTATTATGGAGCCGACAATTCATAATAGCTGCGAGTGATTTTAACCACCTCAGTACAGTGCAGTTACACCCCCTTTCTGACCAGACCAATTTTCAGCTTTCAGCGCTCTCACACTTTGAATGACAATTACTCAGTCATCCAACACAGTATCCATATGAAACTTGCGTCCTTTTTTCCACACAAATAGAGCTTTCTTTTAGTGGTATTTAATCACTAGTGGGTTTTTTATTTTTTGTGCTATAAATAAAATAAAACATAAATTTTGTGAAAAAAATGCCTTTTTCTTCGTTTCTGTCATAAATTTTTGCTAATTAGTAATTTTTCTTCATACATTTTGGCCAAAATTTATACTGCTACATATCTTTGGTAAAAATAACCCACATTAGTGTATATTATTTGGTCTTTGTGAAAGTTATAGAGTCTACAATCTATGGTGCCAATCACTAAAAATTCATCACTTCTGATCAGGCCTTCAGTACATCAGGTGTACCTCATTTCTTGAGACTCTAACTAGTCAGGAAAGTACAAATACCCCCCAAATGACCCCTTTTTACAAAGTAGACATCCCAAGGTATTAAGTAAGTAGCATGGTGAGTTTTTTTAAGTTGTCATTTTTTCCCACAATTCTTTGCAAAATTAAGATTTTTTATTTTTTTTTATTTTTTTTTACTAAATTGTCATATTATCAGGTTATTTCTCACACACAGCATATGTATACAACAAATTACCCCCCAAAATACATTCTGCTACTCTTCCCGAGTACGGCGATACCACATGTGTGAGACTTTTACACAGCCTGGCCACATACAGAGCACCAACATCGATGTAGTACCTTCAGACGTTCTACGAGCAAAAATGACGCATCTCATTTCTCAACCACCTATTACACTTTTGAAGGCCCTGGAGTACCAGGACAATGGAATTTCCCATAAAATCACCCCATTTTGGAAAGCTAACACCCCAACGTATAATCTGTGAGGCATAATGAGTCTTTTGAATGGTTAATTTTTTTCCAGAAGTTTTTGGAATATGTGGAAAAAAATTAAAACGCATTTTTTTTTACACAAAATTGTCAATTTATAAGATATTTCTAACACGTAGCATGTATATAGCAAAAATTACACCCCAAAATACATTCTGCTACTCTTCCCGAGTACGGCGATACCACATGTGTAGGACTTTTACACAGCCTGGCCACATACAGAGCACTAACATTGATGTAGTACCTTCAGACGTTCTATGAGCAAAAATTACGCATCTCATTTCTCAACCACCTATTACACTTTTGAAGGCCCTGGAGTACCAGCACAATGGAATTTCCCATAAAATTACCCCATTTTGGAAAGCAAACACCCCAACGTATAATCTGTGAGGCATAATGAGTCTTTTGAACGGTTCATTTTTTTCCAGAAGTTTTTGGAATATGTGGAAAAAAATTAAAACGCATTTTTTTTACACAAAATTGTCAATTTATAAGATATTTCTAACACATAACATGTATATAGCAAAAATTACACCCCAAAATACATTCTGCTACTCCTCTCGAGTATGGCGATACCACATGTGTAGGACTTTTACACAGCCTGGCCACATAGAGAGGCCAAACATTGAAGTAGTACGTTCAGGCGTTCTAGGAGCATAAATGACACATCTTATTTCATTCCTACCCATCACACTTTTGAAGGTCCTGGACCACCAGGACAGTGAAATTACCCACAAAATGACCCCATTTTGGAAAGCAAACACCCCAACATATATTCTATGAGACATGGGCTGCAAATAGGTACTCGGGTACTCTGATGGGCTGGAGATAGGTACTCGGGTACTCAGATGGACTGTGACAGGTACTCGGGTGCTCAGATGGACTGGAACAGGTACTCGGGTACTCTGATGGCCTGGTGACAGGTACTCGGGTACTCTGATGGCCTGGTGACAGGTACTCGGGTACTCTGATGGCCTGGTGACAGGTACTCGGGTACTCTGATGGCCTGGTGACAGGTACTCGGGTACTCTGATGGCCTGGTGACAGGTACTCGGGTACTCTGATGGCCTGGTGACAGATACTCGGGTACTCTGATGGCCTGGTGACAGGTACTCGGGTACTCTGATGGCCTGGTGACAGGTACTCGGGTACTCTGATGGCCTGGTGACAGGTACTCGGGTACTCTGATGGCCTGGTGACAAGTACTCAGGTACTCTAATGGCCTGGTGACAGGTACTCTGATGGTTTGGTGACTGGTATTTGGGTACTCTGAAGGGCGGTGACAGGTACTCAGATGAACTGTGACAGGTACTCGGGTACTCAGATGGGCTGTGACAGGTACTCGGTACTCTAATGGGCTGTGACAGGTACTCGGTACTCTAATGGACTGTGACAGGTACTCGGTACTCTAATGGACTGTGACAGGTACTCGGTACTCTAATGGACTGTGACAGGTACTCGGTACTCTAATGGACTGTGACAGGTACTCGGTACTCTAATGGACTGTGACAGGTACTCGGGTACCCTGATGGGCCGTGACAGGTACTCGGGTACGCTGATGGGCCGTGACAGGTACTCGGGTACCCTGATGGGCCGTGACAGGTACTCGGGTACCCTGATGGGCCGTGACAGGTACTCGGGTACTCTGATGTGCCGTGACAAGTACTCGGGTACTCTGATGGGCCGGGACAGGTACTCGGGTACTCTGATGGGCCGGGACAGGTACTCGGGTACTCTGATGGGCCGGGACAGGTACTCGGGTACTCTGATGGGCCGGGACAGGTACTCGGGTACTCAGATGAACTGTGACAGGTACTCGGGTACTCAGATGGGCTGGGACAGGTACTCGGGTACTCAGATGGGCTGGGACAGGTACTCGGGTACTCAGATGGGCTGGGACAGGTACTCGGGTACTCAGATGGGCTGGGACAGGTACTCGGGTACTCTGATGGGCTGGGACAGGTACTCGGGTACTCTGATGGGCTGGGACAGGTACTCAAATACTCTGATGGACTGTGACAGGTACTCTGATGGACTGTGATTGACAGGTACTATGAGGGGTGGTGACAGGTCCTCTTTATTGGGGGGGGGGGCAATCAGTATGTTTGGTGTACACTGTATGCGGTAACGAGATGTTACCGCAATCTCCTCCTCACACACGATCGGTGTGTGAGGAGGAGAACCCGGTAACATCCCGTTACCGCGGTTTGTTTACATTTTAGTGATCGGCTGTGAAAGGATCACAGCCGATCACGTGGGTAAACAGCCAGCCAATGGCTGTTTACCAGTGTCGGTGACGAGCAGTGTTCCCGGGGAACACGCCGTCACCGACGTGCACGCGCAGCGCGCTCGCGATCGCGCGCATGCGCCGTGCACGTAGGGGGTGTGACCATCTGTGATCGGCCGTGACTTCATCACGGCCGATCACGTGGTAAACAGCCATAACGAATGGCTGTTCACCCCCTTCGGTGGCGAGCGGTGTCTCCGTAACACGCCGCCACCGAAGAAACAGGGATGTGCGCGCACGATCGCGCGCATCCCTGTTTAAACGGGAGGCCGTCATATGACGGCCTCCCGCCACAATAGCTGCGCCGCCTGGCCGTCATTTGACGGCCGGCGGTCAGCAACTAGTTAAAGGACTTTTTTTCCTGCATAAATGACACTTCGTGCAGGGACAGTTCTAAGCACCAGAAACATGCGCCCCTTCACACACATACTATAGACACCCCACCCTACGAAATTTAAAGGAATATTACACTTTTATTGTTTCACTTTAATCATTATTAAAATCACTGCTCCAGAAAAAACGTCCGTTTTTAAAACTTTTTTTTGCATTGATACATGTCCCCTGGGGCAGGACCCGGGTCTCCAAACACTTTTTAGGACAGTAACTTGCAGAATCTTTTCTCTCTGTCAAATCTTTTTTCTCTGTCGAATATTTTCTCTATATAATCTTGGACTAATAGAGGTTAGGTTAGGCACATTCGACCACAGGTTCTATAGACACAGATTGTTATTGTCAGAGTCACGTCGAATCTCCTATTCTATATCGAACTGTTGTAACAATGAAAATGAAAATAAAGCATTTATTTATGTCGGATCTTTCGTTTTTCTGATTCTGTGCTTTCGTTATCGTTTGTCAAAACGAAAACGAAAATAGCTGAAATTCGGAAGAAAATGCATTCGGACGAAAATGAATGCACATGTCTAATGCCTAATGTCAACATGTGCTAGCTCCCATCATGGGGGATCAATGGACGTATTTCAGGGGTGCAACCCCTTCCTTTCATCTACTTTAGTTGCGAGTAAGGGGTTGCACCCACAAAACGCGTACATTGATGTCCCATGATGGCAGATAGCACATGTTGACACACTGTGTGCATCTTCAAAATTCGGCTTTCAAATTACTTTAAAACTTTTTTTAAATGAAAAAATATAATGACAAAATGTAAATTTTTTTGGGTGTCTTATATTCTACCTAAAACATCAATGATGTTGTTGAGTCTTTTTTCAACATCATTGATGTTTTTCTTTATCTTCTCTAATTCCCAATTGCACACCATAATCTCCTTGATGAGGACCTGTGCACTTGCACTGGTGAAATTAGTTTCTTCTTCCAGAACATCCACCACATCACCTAATAAACAAAAATACCACGTGTTATAAATATGCATGCATACATCTATTACCTGAAGCTGTGGTCTCAGACACTGAGCTGTTGTGGTCACTATTTCACCCAATTCATGAACTCTCCCTTCACATCTTCAGGGCTTGTGGGGATTTCCCCTTTTTTAGGAGGTGTGGTGTTCTTGGTGTCCTCAGATGTCCCGAGTCTTTTCTCCCCTATGTGAATAAAAAATAAGGTATACTTAGCAGACAGATATGTTAGGCAAGAAATAGGAATATGAAACATTGCTTGGAAGTGTCATACAATTGTCTGATTTGGCAGAGTTCCAAGATGAAATCATGTTTTTTTCCCTTTCTAAAGCTGTAATACTTACTTTTTTTGTGTATTAAAGTTTCACACATGAAGAGACCCCTAGTATCCACTGGAGCACCTGCATGGGACACCCTAAAAAGGGTGTTCTGGTGTCCCACACTAGTGCTCCTGCGTCCAGATGTGAAAAACAGCTGCTGAGTGTCCTCTCCTTACACTGAATCAATTTTGCATTTCATTCTAGTTACAAACACATCTAAACAACAATGTACTAAACTTCTTTTCATACAAATAGGGCTGAACAATGTAGTTAACCTGCATCTGCCAAAAACATTGTATTAGGGGTTGAACTACCGATGTTTACTATTGACGAAAAAACAATGTTAACTACGTCAATCTAACGAACAATGTTTACTACGGACGATTACTGTTCCCACACCATTTTAAAATGTACAACAGTAAAGAAAAGCACATGGAGCAGCATGCAAGTAATAATAATTGGAACACACGACAAAATACTTACTTCTTTGCAGCATTTGATCCTTCTGTACTGATCCTGCTCCCTTAATTTGAGTTCTGACCAGCGTTTCCTCAATTGCTCCTTGGATTGTCATACCCCAAAATTCTTCTGCAGACTTCACACAACTTTAGTCATGATCTTGGCCTTTCTCACATTTGGGTTGCTGTACGATCCATACTTCCCATCACAGTCGGCCCTCTTCAAGATGTCCACCATCTCCACCATCTCTACAAAGGACCTATTTGACGCCTTAAATCTCCTCCTGGATCAGGAAATTTGTGGCTCCAGGCTTTTGTCGCCCTCCTCGTTGCTGAGATTATCATGCACCTGTTGTCTCTCCGCCATGTGCACTCCCATTGCGCCGAAAGAGAGGAGTGGGGAATATACTAGAAAGAAGGACAGGGGCAGAGTTTCACGTATGCACAGTGTAGATAAAGCGTAACACGTGTGCGACGTACGTATGATCTGTGAGCAGAGGACGGAGTAGCGTAAGCTCCGATCGTGCAAACAGAGGTACCATTTTAACTTGGGGCATCAGTGGTTAGTGGCTAATACTGCTTTTATAGATTGAGGCCTATATTAGGAGAGTTTAGCCTGACATTAGGGTTTGTCTTGTTTTGTGTCTTACAGATACAATGGATACATTTAATGACCATTGCTTCCTCCTCAACTTTCTTGACAGGACAGAGAGTTGCCATGCCTGTGGCACCAACACCAATTTTATAACAACAAACTTAAAAGGAAGGCAACGCTGGATCAACTGTTGGAATTGGTGAAGCTGGTGATTCCCACTGCAGATATCACCTATTTGAAGTGCAAAATTGGTGGCCTGAGGAGCACATATAAAAGGGAGTGCAAGAAGGTCCAGGATTCCATGAGATCTGGAGCAGCAGCAGATAAAGTTTATGTTCCCAGGCTCTGGTACTACAACAGTGAACCCAGGCCATCACTATCTACACTTTCTTCCACCTCAGATGAGGTTTCTGATGTACAACCTAAGCCTTCCACCCAGGAAGAAGATGTGGAGGAGCCCAGCTTGAGCCAGGTATAGCATTGTTCAACATATTTCTTGTCAAAATTGTAATGATATTAGCTAGATGCTATTATCGATCACTAATTTCTGATTTAACAAAGTGGTTTACATATCAATAGACAGTAGTAGCCAAAAATGATTAGGAGAAGAATGCAAAATGCTGGGGTCAGAATTCTATTTGTTAACATTCAATTTGCAACAGTCATGAGCTCTAAATTGTGTGATTGATGACCAAAAAACTAAAACTATGTCCCATTTTCATACACAGCAAAGTCTCAGCCAGGAGGAGGCAGTGGAAAGTGGCAGCCAGGAAGTGGCCATGGAAAGTGGCAGCCAGGAAGGGGCGGGGGAAAGTGGCAGCCAGGAGGTGGCCGTGCCCAGTAGCCTGACTGAATCGTAGGTTCCTCCCCTCCGCCTTCCAACAAAAAGGCCCAGGAAGGGGAGGAACGTGGAGGAGTCAGCACTTGGTTTAATTCAGCAGGCTACTGCGGTCATCACAACCACTCCTAATGTCCAGGAGGCCTTTGGCTGTATGACGGCCAGTAAGATGCAAGAAATGGAGGAGGGCCATAATAATGATGTTGTGGTAACTTGACACACAAAACAACAAAAAACATTATGGGGATCACTATAAAAAAATAAAAAATTCAGGAAATCTTGATAAAAAATTTAAAAAAAGTAGATCACTCTAAAAAAAAAAAATATATAATTATTCTTGAGATCTGCGAAAAAAAACTAAAAAAGATTGTTCAGGAGATCACGAGAAATAATAAAGAAATCAGTTTGTCAGAACTATGTGTGAATATCAGCAGCAAAGCAACTTCATTATTCTAGGTAGTAAGTGATATAGCGCTAACTAGTAAACACAAATATTCTTATATTAGTGAAATGGTGAAAAAATTGGTGATGATTTATTGTACTAATAAAGATCAAATATACACAAGTGACATGTGGGAAAGGATTATAAAAAGTCCAATCCATGCAAAAATCTGTTAAAAAAACGTATACATCAACCACTAAATAATGATGGGTCAATAAAGTGAAAAAATATGACACTGCCCAAAATGGAAATTCTATAAGAAGAAGTCTGTACGTCCACCGTCATATATTAGTGGATCCAAGGTGGAATGAACTAAACACTGTCCGGTATAGAAAACATCAAAGATGGTGCATCTTCAACGAAGGAGAAATATGTATATGCTCTTACCGGAACAGGTTCAACGTTTTTTGTCTGAAAATTTGAGAACCTGCTCTCAAACAGTTGTCGGAAATTCTGACAGCAAATATCCGGTGGAGCATACACACGGTCAGAATTTCCAACAACAAGCTCATATTGGACATTTCCTGTTGGAAAATCTGATCGTGTGTATGAGGCATAAGGATTGTGAATGGTCTCTACCTTGTGGGAACAACCCCCACAGATCAAATGCAAAGTGCCCGCAAAGTTCAAAACACAGAACATAGTTACATAGATAATCTGGTTGAAAAAAAAACATGTCCATCCAGTTCAACCAACATTGTGGTTGTTCTGTATTAGAAATCACCATTCTCATACAAGATAACCTGTCTGCAATGTTAGACTGCCCTAAGCATCATCAATGAGGAAAGAGGAGAAGAAAGAAAGTGGAAGAAAGGAAAAAGAGAGAAAAAGGGAGAAAGCAACAGCCCACACTAGAGTGTAGTCTTATCACCACCACAACAGCCATTAAGCAGGGGGTTGAAGATATTGGATCTACGGGTTCCAGACCCTCTAAAATTGCAAGGAGGTATCTCACAAAATGTTAGCCATCTTTTCATTAGTCATTATCCCCGTTAATTTCTACTTTATTACCTCCAGGTCTACGACACCACTCTTCCAGGTGGCTACGATAACTATTGTAGATGCCAAGAACATAAAGTATATCAATGTCTAATTGTGCCTGTGTATCCAGTGGATGGGTTCATTAAATAGAGCAACCCTAGGGTTTTTGAGAATATTTACCATGGTTACAGAGTAAATCAGTATGTGAAATCCTATCCAGAAATGCTTCACTTTCTTGCATGACCTCCATGTATGGCACAATGTCCCCATCTGCCTGCATCCCCAAAATCGAAGTTGCAATGAGTGAGTACCATCGAGAAAGTACCTTGTAACCTGCATTTATAAGGGAGACATTCATGATGCCTTTATAAGTTCTAATTGTCCAAGCCCTCCAGTCCTCCTCATTTGTTTCTTTTCCCACATCCTTTTCCCATGCAAGCATGTGGGGTAGTTTTTCAGTGGAAGTAACGAATTGCCTGTATAACTCTGAAATTCCACCCCACTGTGCCTTACCCTGGTAGCACTGGCTTTCGAAGGCAGTCCATGTCATGATATCATTTGTGAGACGTTGCAATGATTGGAGATTGGAGTGTAAGATTTGTTGCATAGGGTAAGACTCAGAGCCCGGCATACTCAGCAGCATAGAGCTGTTGAGTAAAGTGAGAAGCAGAATAAATGCACCTATGTTCAAGGATATGCAATAAAGGCCTCTTTTCAGCCACCATTAAAAATTGAGGGAATAAAGGCCAGACAGGAATGCCAAGTTGTCAAAGCTTGGCGCAACGGGAGTGTAAAGGGACTGGAGTATAGACAATTTGGATGACAAATCCCACAATTGCAGGGAGTGGGACAGTGTTGGACTAAGAACTACCTGACATTTTTTAGATAGAATCCACATCAGGCGATCAATGGGCAAAGGGGCACAGACTTGAGCCTCCAGAACTATCCAATCTGGTCTATAAGATTTGGAATATAGTTGAGACAATTGGATAAGCCAGGCAGCCATGTAATAAGGTCCAGAACTCCCAACCTGCCTCTGTTATGTAAAGTGTACGGTGTGACGATCAGACACTTTAACGACCACTGACAGAGTGCAAAAATAATATAGATTCTTGGGTAATAATACCATCTTAACTGACGCGATCTTAACCATCCGCGATAAATGAGCTAAAGACGACCACATCTACACTTCCTGCAACAGCTATGTGAATAATTAGCTTTATAAAGAGATGCTATACTGGAAGGTAATTTAATTCTCAAGTAAAATATCTTGGCTGCTAAAAAAATCCAAAATCATCCAAACTGATGTTAAGAGTTTTTGATTATTCTTAATTTACCTCTAGGCCCGAGATACAGTATTGTATATAGTGTCACTTTCCGTATATCTAGGGAAAGCAACATCCCTTTTTGTGAATTACCTCCATCAAAGCAAGAGTGTATTAAATTGATTGCTCTTCTGATTTGGTCAGATGCCTATCTATTTGGTACAAATCTGGCCTGGTCTACATGCTTGCAGTGGGCCATAAAGCTGTTTAACCTAATGGCTAGGGATGGTCCTGATGTTACGTTTGACTTGAACATCGGGTGGTCGCCTGTTTGCAGAATAGCGAACAATTTGGGGTGTTTGTGGCAAATTTGAAAGCTGCAGAACACCCTTTATGGGAGAAATCAAAGTGCTAATTTTAAAGGCTTATATGCATGGTATTGTCATTAAAAGTGTTTGGGGACCTGGGTCCTGCCCCAGGAGACATGTATCAATGCAAAAAAGAGTTTTAAAAATGGCAGTTTTTTTGGGAGCAGTGATTTTAATAATGCTTAAAGTGAAGCAATAAAAGTGTAATATTCCTTTAAATTTAGTACGGGGGGGGGGGGGTGTCTATAGTATGCCTGTAAAGTGGCGCACGTTTCCCGATTGTAGAACAGTGTGACAGCAAAATGACATTTCTAAAGGAAAAAAAATAATTTAAAACTACTCACGGCTATAATGAATTGTCAGTCTGGCAATACACATAAAAGTTCATTGATAAAAATGGCATGGAATTCCCCCACATTCCCCCACCCCGAACCAAAATTAAAAAAAAAAAATTTGTGGGGCACCCCCCTAATTCCATACCAGGCCCTTCAGGTCTGGTATGGATATTAAGGGGAACCCCACGCCAAAATTAAAAAAATAAATGGCGTGGGGTCCCCCCAAAAATCCATACCAACCCCTCCATTGACTTATTCATTCAAGTTTACTAGCACTACTACCAATACTTCTCCTCATTACAGGGTGATCTCCCCTTCCAGCTCTACAGCTAGTCACTGTCAAAATCTTTCCCGCCTTCAGTTCAATAACATTTTTAAAATATTACTTTTCTTAACCAATGACACCACCAATATACTTATTCACTCCCTTTTTATGTCTCCCCTGTCTCATCTTGAGTATTTATTACCTTCTGCAGTCAGGCGTCACATGACTGATAGCAGCCATTGTATAAATACCCGGCAAGTGCACACACACCTTGCCCTGGTATTGTCCTTGTGCCCTGACCTGCAGCCTGTTTACCTGATACCTGATCCTGAACCTTGATTCCTGCATCCTGCCTCCTGAACCTGTTGTACCTGATCTTAATTATTTCTGCATCCCTGGAACCTTATCCTGCAACCTGTTCCCTTTCTCCTTGTCCCCCCACCTGCTGACCTCCTATTTATGACCCTGGCCTGGCTTGACTACGATTCTGGTACTCCCTTTTGCTACGTATGCTGGTTTGTTTGTTTATCTTCACTGTTTGGATGTTTGGTTTGTTCACTCAGTTTGTATAGGTGGTGTGTTCACATTTATATACATTTATTTTAATAAACTTACTTTAACCTATTTATGTCTGGTTCACTATGTCGCAGTCACACAGTTCTGGTCACTTCTAGTTTATGACAGAATACCAGGGCCATCCCTGACCAGAAGTGGCTGCACAGGGGAACCACTTTGCTGCAGTTTGGTTGCAAACATGAATGCTGATGAGGTTATTTATTTTTCTCTGCTGGCATCTGAAAGTAGTGATTATTGCCGCCAGACTTTGAAAGGATGGTCTAGTGACCAATTGTTTGCAGCTATCCGTTTGGCTCACCCCTGGTCGATCAGGGTTATATATTGTTTGGAGAGGTGCAGCCTTTGATCAAGATCTGTACTGAGCTGGCCCTGCCCTGTATCCCAGATGGCCG
This sequence comes from Lithobates pipiens, assembly GCF_037356315.1. Lineage (NCBI taxonomy): Eukaryota > Metazoa > Chordata > Amphibia > Anura > Ranidae > Lithobates > Lithobates pipiens. Next base: position 100,645,254 of record NW_027507791.1, on the reverse strand, counting down.
TGATGATTTCACTCCTTCTTTTTAATATGAATCAGGTTGTTTCTTTAGTATTGTTTTTTGAAGATGATCCTGCTGATTTTTGTGAACACTACTCAGCCTGTTCCCCACAGGTGATTGCTGAGTGCATTGTGTCTGCTCAGTCTTTTGTTGGACAGGGAGGCTTAAAACTTCAGTTTGTACAATGTATACTTTTAGCATGGTCTGACATGGTGCAATCAGCCCCAGCCAAACAAACCACATCTGCCATCAGATATGAGCCTACCCAAATGTATGTTTCCCCATCAGCCATGTCAACCTCAGTTGCAGCCCAGTACACGCTGCTCCCAACTAGGGATGAGCTTCGAGTTCGAGTCGAACTCATGTTCGACTCGAACATTGCCTGTTCGCCTGTTCAGCGAACAGTGAACAATTTGGGCTGTTCGCAGCAAATTCGAAAAGCCGGAACACCCTATACAAGTCTATGGGAGAAATCTAAAGTGCTCATTTTAAAGGGTAATATGCAGGTTACTGTCCTAAAAAGTGTTTGGAGACCTGGGTCCTGCCCCAGGGGACATGGATCAATGCAAAAAAAAGTTTTAAAAACGGCCGTTTTTTTAGGAGCAGTGATTTTAATAATGATTAAAGTGAAACAATAAAAGTGTAATATTCCTTTAAATTTCGTAGCTGGGGGGTATCAAACCCACAAGATCTTCCCCTAGCTACTGGTATCTCTTCTCTGCCATATCACAATCCTCCTTTCCAGTCTGCTGCACCCCTTACCTACAATCCTGCAGTCACCTACAGAGCTTCAGTGGCTAAGCCAAAGAAAAAACAAAAGTTTTTCCCAACCAAAATGATCTTACCATTAACCCAACCTGCCTCCACACCCACCAATCTGTCCCAGCCCGGAGTGCCAGAGCCAGAGTTCCAGCCCGGAGTGCAAGAGCCAGAGTTCCAGCCCAGAGTGCCAGAGCCAGAGTTCCAGCCCGGAGTGCCAGAGCCAGAGTTCCAGCCTGATGCCTTCCAGTCTGATGTCCCGGCCTTCCAGCCTGATGTCCTGGCCTTCCAGCCTGATGTCCTGGCCGTCCAGCCTGATGCCTTCCAGCCTGATGTCCCGGCCTTCCAGCCTGATGCCTTCCAGCCTGATGTCCCGGCCTTCCAGCCTGATGCCTTCCAGCCTGATGTCCCGGCCTTCCAGTCTGATGCCTTCCAGCCTGATGTCCCGGCCTTCCAGCCTGATGCCTTCCAGCCTGATGTCCCGGCCTTCCAGTCTGATGGCTTCCAGTCTGATGTCCCGGCCTTCCAGTCAGATGCCTTCCAGTCTGATGTCCCGGCCTTCCAGTCTGATGCCTTCCAGTCTGATGTCCCAGCCTTCCAGTCTGATGCCTTCCAGTCTGATGTCCCGGACTTCCAGTCTGATGCCTTCCAGTCTGATGTCCCGGTGTTCCAGTCTGATGCCTTCCAGCCTGATGTCCCGGCCTTCCGGCCTGATGCCTTCCAGCCTGATGTCCCGGCCTTCCAGTCTGATGTCCCGGCCTTCCAGTCTGATGTCTTCCAGTCTGATGCCTTCCAGTCTGATGTCCCGGCCTTCCAGTCTGATGCCTTCCAGTCAAATGTCCCGGCCTTCCAGTCTGATGTCCCGGCCTTCCAGTCTGATATCTTCCAGTCTGATGTACCGGCCTTCCAGTCTGATGCCTTCCAGTCTGATGTCCCGGCCTTCCAGTCTGATGCCTTCCAGTCTGATGTCCCGGCCTTCCAGTCTGATGCCTTCCAGTCTGATGTCCCGGCATTCCAGTCTGATGTGCCTGCCTTCCAGCTTGATGTGCCGCTGCCTGCCTTCCAGCTTGACGTGCCACTGCCTGCCTACCAGCTTGACATGCTGCTGCCTGCCTTCCAGCCTGACGTCCTGCTGCCTGACTTCCAGCCTGATGTGCTACTGCCTGCCTTCCAGCCTGACGTGCTGCTGCCTGCCTTCCAGCCTGACGTGCCGCTGCCTGCCTTCCAGCCTGACGTGCCGCTGCCTGCCTTCCAGTCCGATGTGCCAGCTTCCCGGTCCGATGTGCTTCTGTCTGCTGTCCAGCCTGAGGTGTTCCTGTCCGCTGCCCAGCTTGAAGTGCCCGCTTCCCAACCGGATGTGCCTGTACCTGCTTCCCAGCTTGATGTGACCATGCTGGCTGCCCAGCTTAATGTGCCTGTTGCCCAGTTCGATGTGCCTTCTACTCAGCTTGAGGTTCCTGTGCCTGCTATCCAGCTTGACATACTTATTACCCAACCTGATGTGACTTTGCTCTTGGCCCAGCTTGACGCAATGGGCTTTCCCCAGCAACCGCTAGTTGGAGCGTCCAGAGGCCGCTCCTTCGAGGGGGGGTACTGTCAGGAAAGGTTCCCTCCACTGGTAATATCGATCATTTGGCATGCAGTACTGAGATCCACCAGCAGGTGTTTCTGGCAGTTTGGAGCTGTCAGAAGAGCTTTTCCCTGCTGCAATTGTGTCATCTCTGGTCCGCAGTACTGGCGTCCGCCAGCAGAGGGATCCTGGCAGTGTGGAGCAGGTATTACCTTCTGCAATCAGGCGTCACATGACTGATAGCATCCATTGTATAAATACCCGGCAAGTGCACACACACCTTGCCCTGGTATTGTCCTTGTGCCCTGACCTGTAGCCTGTTTACCTGATACCTGATACCTGATCCTGAACCTTGATTCCTGCATCCTGCCTCCTGAACCTGTTGTACCTTATCCTATCATTCCTGCATCCCTGGAACCTTATCCTGCAACCTGTTCCCTTTCTCCTTGTCCCCCCACCTGCTGACCTCCTATTTATGACCCTGGCCTGGCTTGACTACGATTCTGGTACTCCCTTTTGCTACGTATGCTGGTTTGTTTGTTTATCTTCACTGTTTGGTTGCTTGGTTTGTTCACTCAGTTTGTATTGGTGGTGTATTCACATTTATATACATTTATTTTAATAAACTTACTTTCACCTAGGTTGGGGGTTAGATGATCCCCTGGACCCGATACGTAGGATACTGGATGACACTGTCGCCCAGGACATAGCATTATCCAGGTTGGAGGCAGGCTTCCCTCATATGGACAGGAGTTCCCCGACTATTATGCTGCTGAATACCCTATGGTCCCATGTTAAACAAATATTACGAATACGTGGCTTCCTTGCCCTCACCCCTATTTGGGGGAATGCTAATTATGGTGAGCTTTTTAAGCTCAAGGGATTTGGTAACTGGAGTAGGAGCGGCCTCCGGTACCTCTCGCAGCTGTATAGTGGACGGGTACTGAAGTCCTTCATGGAACTACAGGCTGAGTTTAACATCCCACGTAGGGATTTTTTTAAATACTTACAGTTACATCATGCGCTACAGACACAGGCACGAAGTGTGCAGCTTTCCCTAACGGACCATCCTGTGGTACAGGGGATATTAATGCAGACTGAACGTAAAGGTATGATTTCTAGGGGATATGCTATGCTTCTTGACGCAGTGCAGGACCCGGCACGTCTTCCATGTCGGCAGAAGTGGGAGGCGGACCTGGGGCCCTTGGACGCGGAGACCTGGAACCTTTGTTTATCCTCCGCTCCGTTGGTGTCGGTGTCGGCCTCCCATAGGCTCTCCCATCTACACTTACTACATAGGACTTATAGGACACCAGTTAAACTGCACAGTTGGGGTGTTAGGGGGTCTCCCCTTTGCCCTAAATGTATGCGGGACCATGGGGATCTCATGCATATGTTCTGGAGGTGCCCAAAACTCAAACGGTATTGGGATGGAATCCTTGACACTATATCCTCTGTGTTCTCTGTTGGTATTCCGCGGTGTCCGTTGGTCTGCCTGTTGGGGGCCCTGGATGAAGAATCGTTGACGCCCTCGGTTCATACGGCCATTATTAGGCTGCTATACGTAGCCAGGAAATTAATAGCGCGATTGTGGATAACACACAGGGTTCCCACCAGGCAGCAATGGACGGAACAGGTGAACCAGATGCTGATCAGGGAAAAGATAACATACCAACACAGAAATGCACCGCACAAATTTAATGCCATGTGGGGGGGATGGCTCGAGGTTCCAGGACTAGCTCCCCACCAACTTATACAGGACAGACTTTTACAGGGTTGACTGAAGGTCCAAGGACATGTGCATGGAGGTATATAAACACTTGTGATCCCGGTAAGGGGCTAATTCTATGTCTCTCCCTCACCCGGTATTTGTAGGGGGTGTAGGGAGACACCAGTGGGACTGGGTGGAGGGATGCTGGACGCAGTGCATAATTCTGGAACTTATGTGGTTGTCTCCTGGTGCGGTGTGGTCTCTGAGAGAATGTTACTTTTGTTTTTATTCTTGGTTCCTTTTTCTTACCTTTTTTTTTAGTTTCATTGACATTTTCCATGTCTCAGCGGTCTACAAACCGAGCTTATTTGTACTTTGTGTTTCCTGTATACCTTTGGATGTAAAAACCAATGCTGCTGTACGACTGTACTTTACTCCTATGTTTGGTTTGTACCATATGTGTTTTGCAATAAAAACTTATTTGATTAAAAAAAAACTTACTTTCACCTATTTATGTCTGGTTCACTCTGTCGCAGTCACACAGTTCTGGTCACTTTTAGTTTATGACAGTGTTGCTAGTCCCTCCTGTAGCACTGATCAGTTTATTCTGATGAGGGAGGGAGTTCCGCTGTCAGAATAGAATGACACAGCAAGGAGGATTCCAGCTTCCATATCGATTGTGTGGATGGAGGAAATCAGGTCAGTTTTTTTCATTTAACCCGCTGGCTGAATGAAAAAACTGACCCATGTATGGGTAGCTTTATGGCTAGCTTTAGCCTATGAGTGACATCACCACTCAGGCATTCCAGCCATTGCTAATGTTGGAACACACTCTGTAGCTGCCACAGGCTGACATGGGAGATTACATGACTGGAACAGAGTGACCTGAGAATAAGTAGTAAGTAATAATAAGTAATAATCTTTTTTCTACAGGGTAGTTCGTTTAGGTGTTAGAATGGGGTGCGAGCAGTTCTACAATTAAATTTTCCTAAGGTCGATTTTATCCACTTTAGACGTTATTTTTATTTTTTTTATTGTTGTCTGTATCCACAAAGAGGAGATTTACTCAATCTCTCTGACCTGATGACCATTGTTAAGTTCTCACCAGAACAGGAATGGAAAACATCCAATAGGGAAATTTGCCCTGGTAACAATTGTCTAAATTGGCATTTCCTTCCATTTAGAGAGAATTTTCTCACTTCCTGTTGAAGCTACAGGGCAAGACATTATGTAGAATCTCCCTTAGGGTGCACAGAAGACAAGAAAAAGTTACATGGGTTTTAACTTTAGATATACTTGTCTATGTAAGCCCCCAGGAGCAAAGAAAATAACTGGTATAATAGATCATGTGACTCACTAGATATCATTGGGGGCAGTCATATGGGGCAGGTAAACTGTCTTTAGTTATATGTAAGCCCTGAGGATATGTGCTCCTGGGGAGGGAACAGCATTAAATCAAATGGAAAAAATGGAAAAATGGAAAAAAAATCTATATATGGTGTTGCGCTCCAAATTAATAGCCAATATTGCTACTAGGTATACATACCCACTACTCACTAATGAAAATAATAAATAGGTGAGTAATTATTAGCCAAAATACCATGCTTTTAACAGAATACTAATCTCCTAACTTTATGCCCTTTATGAAAAAATATATAGTGCAAATGTGCTAAAACGCTAATTAAGAGCAGCTTCCTGTAAATTATAATTTATAAAGTGCATACGTGCCTTAACATATTATGAAGACAACTTACTATAAGAAAGATCCAATATCCAATAAAGTGCATTGCGGAGTGCATTAAAATAAACAATTAATAAAGCACATTGCTCAAACACATTCCTAACTTACTGTGACTGATAACCATATATCATAAACTGCATTTGTGGCACATAAGTGAAAATAAATAATTAGCGTTTTATCACATTTGCACTATATATTTTTTCATAAAGAACATAAAGTTAGGGCATTAGTATTCTGTTAAAGGCACTGTATTTTGGATATTAATTGTTCACCTATTTATTATTTTCATTACTGAGTAGTGGTATGTATACCTAGTAGCAATATTGGCTACTAATCTGGAGTGCAACACCATATATTGATTTTTTTCCATTTATGTACTTGGGGAGGGTTTATACCCCTGACGGTGGTTTGCTGAAACCATAGTCTAATTTGTTTATTTATTTATTTTAACACATTATTGGTGCGAGAATACCTCACAATTTTTTGTCTTTTCAGCATTAAATCAAAACTGTGGATTTACCCTGTATAATTTAAGCATAGGTTAAATTGAGTAGACTTGCCAACCTGAGAGCCAATGCAATTTTTTGGGAAGCATTAACACTAATTTACTTTATTAGTTGCCTTTGTTAGTTGCCTGTATTTAAAATAATTATAAAATGATTAGTATATTTCATTGCATGTTCCATTAACTTTTTTATTTAACAAATATGTGACATAAATGTAGAGGAGTCTTTTGAAAATTATGCATGGAATTAGCAAGGATGGAGAGGGTCTTTTGATAGACATATCTTTACATAATATATAACATAATATTGTTCATGAGAATGCCCACCAAGTCAAGGAACATACAGAAGAGTTCAGAGGCTCTCCTGGCAGCTTGAACTGTCTGGCTGTCAGACCACAATGCTTTAACTTGGAAAGATGTACTCCGGAAGTGAGCCAGTGAAGCATGCACACTTGGGGTTGACCTATGTCCCAACCATCTAAAGTCTCAAACTGTGCTTTTCTTCTGGGGATCCTTTTCTACCCTTCAAAGAGCAATTTGCTATAATGTTGGAAAAGGTAGCAAATTTGTGATTAAGTGACACAGTGCTGGCCACTTTCCAGCCTTACTGGTGAATACAACTTTACAGATAATACCTCTTCTGAATTTAAATGTGCATACTGTAAGGAAGTAATAGATACCTATGTTTTTTATCTGGTGACCTCTTCAGTGTATTTTTCATTTCTTTCTCAAGAAGACAAGACCGAAATATTATAAAGCCTGTGCTGGCTGTACAAAGTTGACACACAAACAATTGTGCATTATGCAAAACAAACTGTGCGTACACTCCAGAAATACACAGGACAGGTATAAGCTATAGGTAGGAAGTACTATTGTACAGAATTGCAAAGTAAAAAACATTATCATACTTGTACTTCTAAAAGTGTCTGAGACCAACTTTGTCTTAAATGGAGCACATCTAATATTTTTTTTATTTTCTAATCTATGTGGAAGAAATTAAAGGAAGACTCTTATTGATTGCTATGGGCAATGCCACTACTAGTTGTGCTACTAATATTACCCGTAAATGTATCAGCTGTACTAAATAAGAAAATTCACTATGTTAAACTTAAAATATGTTCTGTGTAATTCCCTGAAACCATCTCTCTGTGTAGAGCCTCATAAGATCAGTAGTAATAGTGTACTTCCTGAAGCCTGTGTTATGTAACATTCGCTTTCTCAGTTCATGCAGGGCCAGGGCAAGGGGGAGCAGAAGGGGCACGTGCCCAAACATAACATCTCTTTGTAGAGGGGGAACACAATGGGAGCTTTAGCCACTCCCTTCAACTTGTGCATCACCGATAGGAGTGACTCTTTATTTTGCTAGAAGGCCATGGTACTCAGTATCCCACCCTCCAGCATCGGCCCTGAGCTCACCACTGTCACTTCTATTCACAGAAACTAGCTTCCTAAGCCAAGATCTGGGAAGGTGACTCTGAATGTACAATCCTGCCTCAAACTCATTTCCTAGGGGCCACAAGTTCCAGGACATTCTTGAGTCTACTCAAAGAGGGATATGAGAATGACCCACTTCCAGGGCCGTCTTTCCGCATGGGCACGCTGGGCAGTTGCCTGGGGGCCCACTTGCTTTGCAGTCGGAATCCAGGATATTTTTCCTGCCCCAGTGCCTCTGCTTGGCTGGACACTGTGTAAAAACATCATGTGACATGGCTGGCCTGGGCGCGCCTCTGCTGGCTGGTGATACAGTAACAGTACTGTGGAGTAGATGTGACCCTCGGCCAGGAGCAACATCATCATCCACCCCCCAGGACTGGAGGAAGCCGTGTAGAAGGAGGAAAAGAGGACCTGTCCTGCTGCTGCTCAGCGGAGCAGAGTCTGCGGAGCAAGCTGAGGTAAGAGACCCAGACACCCCCACAGGATCAATCATCTCATCGATCTGCCCCCCATACACCTCATTTACCTTGCCCATGGCCTGTGAATTCTGCTAGGAGCTGCCCACGGCCTACAGGCCAGCAGGACACACATGCCATGGTCGGCTCCCAGCAGGACCCACAGACCATGGCCAGCAGGACCCATAGGATATTGTCCGCTCCCAGCAGGACCCACAGGTCTGCAGCCAGCTCTCAGAAGGGCCCACAGGTCAGTGGCCAGCAGGACCTACAGGTCCGCAGCTTTGGATCCTGCTGGGATCTGGCCACTGACCAGTGGGTCCTGCTGGCCACTGACATGTGGGTCCTGCTGGCCACTGACCTGTGAGTCCTGCTGGCCACTGACCTGTGGGCCCTGCTGGCCACTAGCCTAGGGTGACCAGAAGTCCCCAGCACAGCCAGATCACAAATATCTCCCGGTTACATGCTTACACATAATTAGTGCTTTTGAACTGTCCCATTTCAATTTGTAATTTCTTGGTTTTCAATTTCTTGCTTTTCAAGCTCGTGTTATATTGTCATTGTGTTAATGTTTAAACACTGATTTTGTTGGAAGTACCAATAAATATAGCCTTATTAATAATTTTCATTTTTATTCTCATGCGTGATTGGGTAGACATGGCCCCAGTGCACTGTATTGCTGTTACTCCAACCACTGTTTCATCAAGACCTTGGGGTCAATTTCAATGGACCTCTTGGTCGATTTTCCTCCCTCGAAAGAGATGAGCACTGTCTTGGTAGTTGTCTCACTAAGATGACTCACTTTATACCTGGGAAGGGGGCACCCACTGCTGAACAAACTGCAGAGTTGATGGTATGAGAAGTCTTTAAACTACATGGAATTTCTGATGATGTGGTTTCTGACAGAGGAGTACAGTTCATGTCATGAAAAACAGCAGGTATTTCCAGATCTGCGTGACTACACTCAGGAAACTGGCACTAGATTGTATGCTAAGTGATATTTATTTAGAGTGAAACAAAATCCTTCCAAAACTTAGTGACAGAATACCTGACTATTAACTAACAAACAGAAACCTAACCAACAATTAACTGTATACAAAATGAAGAACACAGAAAACCAGGGAAAACTGGAGATGCAGGAAGCAGATTGGATGGGAGAACAAAAACTGGTAATAGCAACAAGGCAGGGCAGGTACAAGGCAACAGCCTATAGGGCAGAAACAAGACCAGGACCATGGCTAGAGGTATCTGGCAGCAAGCAAAACATTGGAGCGAGAGGCACTAATAATGGAGGAAATTAATTCCAATACCAGCTGCTAGCACTACATGGAAACTGATAACTGGGGTCTTCTGGCTGCTGAGAGATACCCGCTGGTGGACACTGGAATTATAACCCTTCGCCCAGGGAACCACAGTGAGAGGTGATGCAGGTCCTGATAGTTCACTTTGAAATTTTGGAAAAGCTGTTTATTAGCTTTAGGTGTAACAATTAATCTGTCCTCTGTTTTCATCTTCAGACCAAGAGGACCAAACAAACTTTGGAGCATTATCTTCAATCTTTTGTCAGCTATCTTCAGGATGACTAGGTGAACTATCTTTCTACAGCAAAGTTCAACTATAATAAATCTAAACATAGCTCCATTTCTCAAAGTCCATTTTTCTTATACACTTAATTCATTAAATACTGGGTATCATCCTGTTTTTATTCCTGATCTCCCTTTCTCAACTCAAATTCCTGCTGTTACCAACAGATTAACTACATTTCAGGAGATTCAGGAGAAAATGATTGAAACTTTGAAGGAGGCCCAGGAATATTACAAGAAGGGTGCTGACAGACATTGCAGCTCACTCACTATTTTTTATGTGGGTGACAAAGTTTGTTTATCTACCAAAAAAATTGAAGATTCATATTCCATCTGCCATGTTGGGTCAAAAGCTTGTTGAACCTTTCCAGATCTCTGGCTCAAATCAACATGGTCACCTTTCACTTAAAAATTCTTCACGGTATGAAGGCTTGGACCAGAGGAAAATTATTGGGAACCTGAGCAGAACTTTAATGCTCCAACATTAACAAAAGAGTTCCACCAGAGGTTTCCTCACAAACCTGGTCCTAAGATTTCCAGGGGCTGTCTTGGAACTAGGGGAGTACTGTCAGGATCTGGATCTGAACTTGCGACCTCTGTGGTGCCTAGCTGTGGCTCCTCTTGCTGTGTCATCTGAGATGCTGGACAGCTCCCTGTCCTATTTCTTAGGACAATCTTGCTTTGTCTCATGTTTGTTGTGAATCTTGAACTCTTTTCTCCTCCCTTGAACTTCTTATTTAAGCCATGTCTCTGCACTTCCTGTTTGCCAGATTAGTGTGCTCTCTCCTGCTCTCACCAGCTGATATCTTGCTCCCTTGTGTACCTGCAGCTGTCCTTATTGCCACTACTTTTCATTATTGACCTTTGGCTTGTTCCTCGACTACACTTTTGCTTGACCTAACCTGAAACCACTTGTTACTGAACTTTGGCATTTTAACTCACTACGCTCCTGCTTGATCCCTACCTATATCTGATTCTGGACCCCAGCTTGCTGACTCCTGGTACTGTGATCCCGAGGACCGTGACCTGATGCTAAAATGCACCTAAACCCACCTCTACCATCCGGAACTATGGTGAATACCAGTTAGTGCTTAACCCCCCCCCCCACCTTGGGTGAGCCTACATCATCCACCAGTATGATCTACTTGTGTACTTATCCTGCTGCTCAGTGGGAGCCTCTCTACTGTTATAGCTACTGGTCTCTGAGCCTGATCCCTGGCTGTGTGCAGAAATCTTTTCTTTGCCTACTAAGTGCATTTAAAGAATATGTAAACTCAATATTTCATATTTCTGATATGTGCCTACTGTATCGTGTACTTGTATTAAAAAGTATCCTGTTTTCTTTGTATTGCTTCCTTTGTGTGAAATCCCTTGTCTTCCTGCCAGTCCTCCATGCTTTCTGTTTAAAAACTGACCACACTAGCTATGCTGGGAGCCTGCTCTGCTCCAATTACCCCCCTGAACAGGCTTTCACTGGGGAGCTTAGTGTACTGCTTTTTGTATCCCCCTTGCTCTTCTACAGCTGAGAACAGAGGGAATGTGCTTATAAAAAAGCAGAAAAAAGGTATTTATAATGTTGTTGTTTTTTTTTTATATATCTATACACAAATGTTTTGCCTTTCATTTATATTTTAATCTGAATGGATTAATTTACAAGGTGAGGGTTTACAATCACTTTAAATCATTGTCATGGCTCCACATTGGCTTTGAGAAGTGTGATACGCTCTGTTCGTCTGTTAGTATGCGTTTTGTGGCCTCTACCAGGTCAGTCAAATTGTTTTATTCAAGGGCCAATCTTCCCCCTGCTTCTTGGTTATTAGCAATGGTGGCCTGGCTGTTTGGATCCATGTTCTCAAAGACAGGGGACATTTGAATTCTGTAATTCTGACCATGTTAAGCTTGGATATCTTTGTATCACTAGGATTAGCTTTGAATTTCTGCTGGTCTTCCCACGTGTCTTTTGGTGGGAGATGGTCTTTCCTTCCTCAAGTTGAGGGTAAAACAACATTGAACCTTAGCACCATTAAAGGTATGGTCCCTGCATTCTCTGTTCTTTTCCAACTTTCTCTCGCTAATCATTTGCTGAATTGCTCCTCCTGTTAGCCCTCCCCTTCAATAGTGGGATTTAAATCTTGTATTGTCAGCGTTTCAAAGATCTCCTTTTGAAACTTTTTGTGACATGTCCTTGACATTGCTATCCCATAAGGTAGTCTTTCTTGTGGCTATCACTTTGGACAGCATGGTTTCTGAATTATCAACGAGCCCTATGTTATTTTACATAAGGATCTGGTTGTTTTGATACCAGGTCCTCCTTTTCCCCAAGGTTGTCTCTGACTTTCACCATAATGAGGATATTGTGTTACCTTTGTTGTGTCTTGCACCAGTTCATCCCAAGAAAATCTCTGTCCATTGCCTGGTTTCTCCTTAACAAATATATTGTGTTAACCTCATTATGTCTGACACCAGTTCAGACCAAAAAGATCACTCTCCATTGTCTGGGTCTAGGGAGGTTGTAGTGAAGGTTGTAAGGTATTTTTCTTCTCTGCCACTACATCTTTTAGGCAGGCAGAATCCCTATTTGTTATTCGAATGTAGAAGGTCCTAAAATAGGTGAGTGTGTAGCCCTATCAGTTGTAAATGCCTATTTTTCTCATTACATCCTGCATTATAAGAGCAGTGAGTACCTCTAAAGGCCAATACACACGATCAGACTTTTTGACAACAAACATGCAAATTAGCTGTTTTGGATCAACATCCAACCGTGTGTACACTCCATCGGACAAACTTTTTTGGTTTTCTTCTGACTTTTGTTGGCTGTGCGAACGGACAAACTTTCTGGCAACAAAAGTCCGATGGAGCAAAGTCTGATCGTGTGTACAGAAAACCATAGGACAACAATACAGAAGATGACCAAAGGTGGCGGTAAAGAGCAGAAAAACCACGTGATTTGGTGAAAGTTGGCTGAAAAAGTCCTGCTGTGTGTATGCAATACAAGTTCAGGCCCGACGTCCTTTGTACAAAAATCCAAGGGAAAGTTTGTACAAAGTCCTATCGTGTGTATGAGGCTTTAGGCTGTTTTGTCCTTAGACTTCTATGACTCAGATCTGTAATGCCGCGTACACACAATCTGAATTCTCGTCGGAAAAAGCTCTGATGGTTTTCCCGACGGAATTCGGCTCAAGCTGTTTTGCCTACACATGGTCACATCAAATTCCGATCGTTTATAACGCGGTGACGTACAACAAGTACGACGGGACTAGAAAAAGGAAGTTCAATAGCTAGTAGCCAATAGCTTCTGTCTTGTAGTTGAATCTGAGCATGCGTGATTTTGGCGTGTCGGAACTGCATACACACAATCGGAATTACCGATAGAAAGTTTTTCCGTCTGGAAAATTGAGAACATGCTATCAATTTTTGGCTGGCGGAAATTCCGACAGCTAAATTCCGATGGAACATACACACGGTCGCATTTTCCGATGAAAAGCTCTCATCTGTCTTTTTCTGGCCGGAATTCCGATCGTATGTACGTGGCATAAGGCTGCAACCTGGTCTTCTTGTTTTGGGATTTTATGTTGTTGAGCTCATTCACCTGTGCATTTAGGAGTGTCTGCCTCTGTTTAACCACTTCAATACAGGGCACTTTCGCCCCCTTCCTTCCCAGCCCAATTTTCAGCTTTCATCGCTCTAGCGCTTTCAGTGACAATTGCGCGGTCATGCTACACTGTACCCAAATGAAATTTTTATCATTTTGTTCGCACAAATAGAGCTTTATTTTGGTGGTATTTATTCACAAAAAAAAACAATATTTTCTTTTTTTCTATTTTAAAAGAAATCCAATAAAATCAAATTTTGTCATAAATTTAAGCCAAAATGTATTCTGCTACATGTTTTTGGTAAAAAAAATTCCGTTAAGTGTATAATAATTGGTTTGTGTGATCACGGACATATGTACGCAAATGATCATGTACATATGTGTGCAGGTGATCACGTATATATGTGTGCAGATAATCATTGGAACATGTGATTTTAGTGGGACATATGTGGGGGACATGTTTTTATTATTAGGGACATGTGTTTTTATTATTTGGGGACATGTATGTTTTGGGGACATGTTTGTTATGGGGACATATGTGGCGACTGTGTTTACACTGTGTGGTGTGTTGTGTATTACACTAGACTGGTGATCAGTGAGTAAAAAGCTGTAAAAAACAGCTCATACTCACTGATCATCAGCCGGCTGCAGCGATCTGCTCTCCTCTCCTCAGCGATGACTTCTGTGTGAGGAGAGGAGGAGCCGATTGCCTAGCAACCGGCTGTTTGTTTACATCACATGACGGCCGTGATTGGACACGGCCTTCATGTGATCAGGAGGGCCAATCAGAGAGCCCTCCTGCCGATCTGAGATGCACCGTGTCCGGGTGACACGGGCGCATCGGGATCGCGGCGCTGCGCGGGCACGTGCAGCGCGCGATTCCGCTCCTTCTGATGGATGTTCCTGAACGTCCTATCAGAAGTAGACGGCTCCCACCCAGCCGTATATGTGCATTGGCCGGGTGGGAAGTGGTTAAGCTGCTTTTGGATCTCCCTTTGTTGTCTAATAAAGCTGTGCCTCCAATGGACGATAGAGAAAATAGGATTTTTTTGCTCGCCGTAAAATTCCTCTCTGAGTTCATTGAGGGACACAGCTAACTTTCTTCATATGATTTCCACTTCTACTGGAAAGTCTAAGGTAGAAGGGCTTATGCCTGTTAGGGGTTGGGCCTTCAATTTACAGTATATATGCCTATTGTCCATTTCTTTTGTAGCCAGTAGTATAACCCTTAGTTGCTTGATAAAGCTGTATCCCTCAAGGAACTCAGAGAATGGATTTTACAGTGAGCACAAATTTTTTTTCTTTTACAAAGGTTTTATTAATGAATAACAAAAGAAAAAAAATAGTATAATGATACTATTTGCAGTCAAAGAGAGACATGAAAATGTGCGTTTTTTTAACGTGATTTTGCAGCGTTTTTTACTGCGTTTTGCCGCGATTTTATGCAGGGCAAAAGGTCACCAATGTACAAAGAAGAGAAACATCCAAATCTGCTCGATTGGAGCGACAAAAAAGGGTCCGTAACTTGTTTGAGCTTCAGGCGCTCGGCTTCAGGCGACATGGCGTGAAGATGTGAACCATCTCCATTGAGAATTGTATATTTTTTCCCCTCTAGCGTTTTATAGATTCAGGCTTCAAGCTACAAAACGCTCAGGTGTGAATGGGGCCTTACAGGAAAGTAAAAAAAGGCCATGGGAGGCCATCCACAAAAAAACATTATGTGTAGTAAACAATCCAGAGAAGGTAGCAAAGAAGAAGGAGAAAGGAAAATAAGAAAAAAAAGAGGAAGAAGAGAACAGGAAAATAGAACGAAAGAAAGTGTCTATGGGCCTAAAAAAGGCTTCTCTTAAAGTCGGAGTGTAATAATGTATGAAGCAAGGTTTAGACCCGAATCCATAATCTTTTCACTTTCCGGAAGCAAGTTGAGGGATAATTGGAGACAATTTGAGCTAGTCAAGCCGGTGTGTAGTACCAGTGATATAACACTTTGTATGAATTCTCAAGGATGAGAACATTTTTCAAGCATTTGGATAAAGCCAAAGTCATAATCCACCCGTCCTAAGGATCCAACTCCATCCCCAGTTTGCTTTAAGACTGTTGCCTATGCTGTTGCACAGGCAGTTGTTTAGTAGAGATTATTGAGGAATAAATGAAGGAAATGAAACCCGGAAAATGGAGGCGTGAGCAAAAAAAATGCTTTCAATTGTATATTTACCAGTTTAAAAGGGAGTAAATTAAAGAAATTGTAAGGTTTTTACATACAATTAACTTGTTTTTGTATTTTTTGTACTTTTGATAAGTAAGTAGATAATTCCCTGTCAGGCATTTTATTAGTGACCTTTTCACCTTAGTTTCCTAAATTCTTGAAGACAAACTTGCGTTGTATGGGAGTTTGTCTATTCCTTATTGTACAACATCTGCCCATGTGCAGTCTAATGCTAATAAGATATGGTTAGGAAATTCTCTTTGTGGGGTTGTAGGCTGGTCACACTTTGCCCAGTGACACACTTAGTCACAAAAAATTGATTTATACAACTGGTCACAACATATCAAAGATTATGTGATTGGGAATCAACACTGGATATTTTGGTGTAAAATAGTGGGTACTAAAGACCGAGTGAGTGTGTCATTTTTACAAGAAAATTTGCTGGTTGTGAAACCATCAGTATGTTCTTTCTCTAAGAGTCCCCATCAACCATAGAGACCCCTTTGTTTAATTTGACACAGCTACAAGTAGCAAATGAAGTAATGTGTCAAAACACAAATTTCCCTTGTGTTAATACATATCCCCCACTGGGCTTTGTTAATCTCTTTCTTACTTTGGGACATTGTCATCTTGTGAGATCCTTTACCAGTTGCTGTTGCATAGATCTGCTCCATAGCTTTCTAAACTAGGAAATTATAGTGCACCAGTGTCTTTTGTGCAGTCATGTACTCCATAGTGTTAAAGGCATAAATTTGACACTGTCAGTCACTTCTAACATATACATCTTTGTTCTGTTGTTCAAAGTGACTGTTTGCAATTTCTTCAGTCATTATCTCCTTTCATTCTTATTGCCGTAGAACAGTAAAACACCTTCTTCTGAGTTCACTCATAACCCTTACAATGTGTGAAAAGAGATTACACGATTTAAACACCTCACAGAGCTGACATAAATCAGAGCTTAATACAGCCGAAGCAACAAAAATACTTTTCATTAAGAACAGATTGTTCAGTTCAATTGCTTTTAAAATTAGAAAATGCGATTGCATGAGATTCGTTCAGAGGGCTGATGAAGAAAGGGTTAAGTGAGTCATTACAGTGCCCCAGGGGGACCTGTCAGGGTGCACCGGGGGGGGGGGGGGGGGTACGACGACGACAAACTGCACTCTTTGCCCAATGAAGTGATTCTGCTGTCACTCTGCGGCAGCATGCAAGTATGAGAGGAACCATATAAATGCAAATTATTATGACATTGTTATTCTAATTAAGAGGACATCTATCCATTCACTCAGGGCTGATTAAATTATCATCTCACTCCTAACGCCTGGGAGAATATGCAAGCAAAGAGCGGTGAGGCACAGGAGTACTACGGAAATAGTCCCTCTCCACTTAAAGCTATGGTTCATGTTAACAAGAAAAGCTTACTAGAATTTTTTCATACTATTTTTGTGGTATTTTTTCCATTGGGCATGTAGTTTTAAGCACCAGTTCAAATAAAAAATGCAGTAGAATTAGGAAAGCTTCAGAAAGGGACAACTACTTTTTTGAGAGGACTTCAGCTAAACTATATTACCAAAAGTGTTGGGACTTCTGCCTTTACATGCACTTTATTGGCATCCCAGTCATAGTCCTTAGGGTTCCATATTGAGTTGGCCCACCGTTTGCAGCTATAACAGCTTCAACTCCTCTGTGAAGGCTGTCCACAAGGTTTAGGAGTGTGTCTTTGGGAATGTGCAAGCCAGTCAGGTTCCACCACCCCAAACTCACTCATCCAAGTCTTTATGGACCTTGCTTTGTGCACTTGTGCACAGTCATGTCGGAACAGGAAGGGGACACCCCCAAACTGTTCCCACAAAGTTAGGAGCATGAAATTGTCCAAAATGTTTTTGTATGCTGATGCCTTAAGTGTTTCCTTCACTGGAACTAAGGGGCCAAGCCCAAGCCCTGAAAAACATCCCCACATCATAATCCCCCCTCCACCAAATGATTTGGACCAGTGCACAAAACAAGGTCAATAAAGACATGGATGAGCTCGTTTGGGGTGGAGGAACTTGACTGGTCTGCACAGAGTCATGACCTCAACCCGATAGCATGCCTTTGGGAGAAATTAGAGAGGAGACTGCGAGTCAGGCCTTCTCGTCCCCATCAGTGCCTGACCTGGAAGAATGGTTAAACATTCCCATAGACACACTCCTAAACCTTGTGGACAACCTTCCCTGAAGAATTGAAGCTGTTATATCTGCAAAAGGCCGGCCAACTCAATATTGAACCCTACAAACTAAGACCCCATGCACACTATACAACTTTTGTTGTCTGATGTCCTTTAGATTTACCAAAACCATGTAGTCAAGGGCCTGCCTGATTGCATACAAATTGAAACTCTTAAGGTTTGACCTCATATTATATGGTTTTGGTAAATCTGAAGGAAAAAAAGCTACAGAAATTTGTATAATGTGTATCCGGCTTTAGACTAGGATGCCAAGTTCATGTATGTATAAAGGCAGGTGTCCCAATACATTTGTTAATCTAGTGTATGTGGAAATATTGGATAAACTGAATTTGATCAGCCTTGAGAATAGGTGACTTAGGAGGGACACAATCACATTGTATAAATACATAAATTAAACTATAGTGTCATAGTTAGTAAGGTTGAATAAAGACACCAGTCCATCCAGTGTAGGTATCTACAATGGTCCCTATCCCTGTACATTGCACACTCACATTGGTCCCTACCCTCAAGGAGCACATCATCCAAGGTCCCCATTCATATACTAGGGCCAATTTTGGACAGAAGCCAATTAACCTACCTGCATGTCTTTGGATTGTGGGTGGAAACCGGAGTACCCAGAGGAAACCCACACAGGCACAGGGAGAACATGCAAACTCCAGGTAGGTAGTGTTGTTGTTGGGATTTGAACCAGCGACGCTTCTTACTGCTAGGTGAGAGTGCTAACCGCTACACCACTGTGCTGCCCTAAGTAAACCTGGTGAAAATTTGATTTCCCTATGACAACACAAGGGGGCACTATTTGCACTTGAAGCAAAAGAGAATTAACCTCTTGTGCTACAGAAAGGATTATTTACAGAAGGGATTATTTACAGTATGAGCTGTGAAGTAGTTTCCAAAAGAGATGGATCTAGCTAATTTAGTAGATTTTTTTTTCAAAAAAAGGGCTGACTTTATTTCTAGATGTACAAAATATTTATGACTAATAATAACACTGTTACATGTTGATGCGAGGAGTATTCAATAACCTTTGGGACCAGTTAGAACAATTGCACTATTGCTGCCAACTATGAGTTTAGCGTTCCTTTTTTTTTTTTTTTTTTTACGCGGACTAACTGACCTTGTACTTTACAAAAGCACAGGGGAAATATCTAGTGCATTTCTCTTAAACTGCTGGTAATTAATGGGGAGCTCAACCCAAAAGGGGAAGCTCCACTTGTTCATACTCTCTCCCCCTCCACTGCCACATTTGGCACGTTTTGGGAGGGAGGGGGGAGCAGTACCTGGTTTTGACAGTTACCCACTCCCACTCCTGGGTAAGATTGCCGGGAGGATCTCCGAATATTTCTGCCCCCGCTGCCTTCTGGGACACACACAGGCCCCAGAAGACAGTTGGACTATTCAGAAAGCTCGCAAAGTACAGGCACGGTAAGAAATTGGTTGTGAAGCCTGAAGGCTTCACTGCCGTTTACCCTTACTAAACATATCTCCACCCGAAGCTGATTGGCGAATCAGCTCGGGGTGCCGACATCGCTGGATCCCTGGACAGGTAAGTGTCATTATATTTAAAGTCTGCAGCTACAGTATTTGTAGCTGCTGAGTTTTGATTTTTTTTTGCCCAGACTGGAGCTCCTCTTTAATATCCCAATACTCTTATCTGCAATGGTTTAGAGCTGGTATGATCTTTATTACCTACTTACATTGGTCAAGCTTGGACCTGATGCGCCATTGGGCAAGCTGAGAATCACTGTATTACTTGGCATATCTGGTTGAGATAATTGATGTGTCTAGGCACCATATTCCAATCATAATTTATCTACCTTAAACATGAAAAGGTTTCCCACGTTATTGATCATTTGGGGTGATTTATATTCCTTTGGTCCCTCATAACACTACATTTTGCCACATATATAAATAGTTATTTCACAACTCAACATTTCATATTAAATAGTCTTACAATGTTGAAATGGGGACTGGAGGACACAGTCTTGCATATTAATA
This sequence comes from Lithobates pipiens, assembly GCF_037356315.1. Taxonomy (NCBI): domain Eukaryota; kingdom Metazoa; phylum Chordata; class Amphibia; order Anura; family Ranidae; genus Lithobates; species Lithobates pipiens. The sequence goes on along the minus strand of NW_027507791.1, from coordinate 100,625,476 downwards.
ATATAATAGATAAAGTAGGTAATTTCTAATTTTAATACTGTGTACTATGTGTGTGTGTGTGTGTGTACTGTATATTGCATATATAAATTAGTCTACATATGAGCTTTTTATTATTGAGGTAAAATAGGTAAGTATATACATGTCAGCCCTCCCCTTCAATATTCTACTTTTCCGAGATGCTGAATTTTACTAGTTGTAAGTTTACTAGATTTTCACTAGTTGTAAGCCATAATCATCAAAATAAAAATAAAAAAATGCTTGAAATGTATCACTGTGTGTAACGCATCTATATAAAATATATTTGTATGTTTCACTTTTTGAATTTAATTACTGAAATAAATTAACTTTTTGATGATATTCTAATTTTATGAGATGCACCTGTGTATTTTTCTTTCACGGGTTAGTAAGCATAGGTGTTAAAAGGAGGGAGAAGTGACTAGCATTAAGTGATAAGGATATTAAACGAATCCTCCTACATAAGTTGTACCTGCGTATCTGCAGTTGTTTCTTCTGTAGATCATTCTGAATACAGAAAGATGAAAGTATTGCTTCTCAGCATTAGCAGCAGAGGGCAAGGATCTGCAGTGTTCACAAAGCCAATCTCAGTGATGACAGCTGTGAGCCCTGATTGGAGGGAAGGGACACACTCCCTTCAGATGGCTTGCAGAACAAGGATAGCTATGGCTGTCAATCACAGGCTGTGAGCTGGAGCTCCCCCGTCACCTTTTAAACTCTTGGTGTCAGTAAAAGCTGTCAGAAGAGACTCATGCTGAGGACAATGGAAGGAGGCAGCAGAGAGAAATCACACTCTGCTTTAGAGAGAGGTGCTTTAGAGAGAGGTGAGTACACAGAATAGAAGGATAGAAGGGTTCTACTTTGTGGGAAGAACTGTACGCACTATGTGTATGCAGAGGTACACTATGTCACACCTCTGCTTTGCCCCCCATCATTTTTCTCAGGCGCATGGTGGGAGTACTCAGGGGCTAGAGATCTTTGGCATTGAAGCTATACCAATGTCTGTACTTGAAGGGGAGAGATTTTCCAGATTATGTCTAAGAGAGACATTCTGTATATTTACATTAAATACGGTGTCCCCTGATGGACTAAATGAAGAATTAGGGCTCAACACTCTAATTTAACATGTGCATGTGGTATCTCTGTCAGGAGGTTTTGAGTTGTATTTCTCTTATCTATTTATTTATTATGATATATTTTATTCATCTTTTGTTGCTAATAGCACACCAGTTTCTTTCCATTCAGCCCATAAGTGGAGATAGCTGTGGACTTATTATGGCGGTAATTTTATATCCTGTGACACTTTGGAATTGAAGGGGTTAACAGGACTTGTGTAAACAGAGGTTTTTTTACGTTTGATTTTCATCTTTGTTTTTTGATTGTCATTTATAAATAATGATAAATAATTTTACGTGTCATGTGGAGTAAGCGTTTTATATTATGTTTTGCATACAGACCTAACAAGGTTTTGAAATGTAATATGGTTGCCAATTCACCTCATCATTGTGTATTATGCATGTATATTAAGGCCCCGGGCGGGGATTTCACTTTGAATGCTATTTAACACACCATGTAGTGAAAGTGGGCATGACTTGAGGAATGAGGCCATGTCTCTGAAAAGCATCATCTTAGCAACCAATCTGCACGCTCCTTCCCCTCTTCCTCTCTTGCTGGTGTTTCCATTCCATCCGTTCGTGGAGTCGGTTGGACCAGGTATGCACGCAGCGGATGCCCGAAGGCCTCGCTGAGTTACAGTTGAGTTCCATTGAGGTAGGAAAACTGACATCGCCAGCCAGTGCTTCACGGATCTTCTCCCTCCCTTTGGCCGATGACTGTGGACATCCAGGAGAGGCAGGTAGGAACACCCCTTGATGTGCGTGTCAGTTCTCCATCCTTTTTGAGTGCATTGGAAGAGGTTTTTTATTTTTTATTTAATAAAATTGTGTTGCACTAGGGCGGATGTGCGGTCTCTTTTGCTTGTGTTTTTTGTTTAAAAGAATATGCTTTTTTCATATTTTTTGTCTGAGGTTTACAGTCATCTTGATGTGGTTATAAAGTTAAAATGTTAACCACTTGGTGTGCCTTCCCCCTCACCAAACACTTATTTGAGTCCTCTCTCAATCCAGCGCTGTTCCCACCAGCAGCCCCATTCTCTTCTCTTTCTGCATTCACAGACCTCACTGACAGATAAATCCTGTGAGAAGGGAGCCAGGGACGTAGCTGAGCTGTGTGTGTTTATGGATGCACACAGGGGTGAACACCCACACAAGTGCCCCCACAGCACATGGATTGCTATGAGGCACAGGTAGGAGAGGAGGAGTGGACTGCACCGGTGGGAGACCCTCTTTTTATTTTAAAGTATAATATTTTTGACAATATTATCACTTGAGGCAGATTTGTTTGTGGCTCATCACTGTTACCTGCTGAGAGGGATGAATGGAGGGGGCAGACCTTTCAGTCATCTGCCCATCTTCCATTCATAGATCACATTTCATTTATAGAAGCTGTAGTGCCATTTTCTATGACTGAAGGTGGGAGCAGAAAAGGGTGGGCATAGCCAGGTACACTTTATAAGTGCAAATGAGAACTCTCTTAGTTCTATTAACCACTCTTGCAGCAGAAGATTACTGGGGTGGGGGGACATCAATGGAGGAGGACATCAAAACCAATATGAAACCAGGAATCAGCAGCACAGCGGACACAGTGCATTAATAGTAAGTCATGTCCCTTGTGCTGATGTTTGTGTTTTTTTTTAATTCAACTACATTTCAGATTTAATTTACTTACAGAATTTGGAAGATCAAACATCTAATAGTATAATAAACCACAAAAAAAATGACATTAAAGTGTATATATGGGCAAAATGTAAAATCATATATTAATCTCAATTATTTTTAGAGTGTCTTCCTATTAATCTGAATGATATTGAAGTTTGTAAACTTACTGTCAGAGCTGGGCTCAGCCCTACCTTCTAAGTGTTCAGGTTGCTCAGCTGTCGGTTAATTGCCAGCTCTCATCGTTCCACAGTGGCTCACCTGGTGATCATTTCCTGCTCATCATCCAGCCCCTTCTGGCTATTTAAACTGCCTGGTTCATTACTTCCATGCCTTCGCCTTGGTCAAACATATCTGGACATTCTCTGCTGTATTCCTGTTGAAGACTTGCCTGGCTGACATCTCTTCTGGTTTTATGATCCTGTCTTCTGCCTCTGACTATGCTGATCTCTGGATTCTTGATTTACCAGCTTGTTCTGACTACCCACTTTGGTTTCCGTACCCTGGCTATGTTTTGACTATGTTTATTGAGTTGTACCATTTTTATCATTATATTAAAATATGTGATTTTTACAGAATTTTCTGTCTCTGTCTGATTCATGGTTCCTGACAGTAGATTAATGCCATCCACCTAGTGGTAATATTTTTTCCAGATTGAATGAACAGGACCACCGCATGGATCAGTTTACCATAGCAATACAGACCCTCCTGATTTGCACTACTCACCTGAATCCTCCCACTGTGGCTGTTCTGGTACAAGCTGTGTTGCAGGCTGTCCTTGCTGCTGCTCCAGTCTCTGTGCAGGCACCCACCTCGAATATTAGCTCTGTAAGAGGTATGTCTGGTTCCACTCTTCTTCCCCAGCGATTTGGGGGCAATCCAGTTCAATGCAGAGGGTTTTTCAATCAGGTTGGGCTATACTTTCAGATGCTGCCCCGGGTGTTCCCCATGGACAGAAGCAAAGTAGGCTTCATTATTTGCTTTCTGATAGAGCCTTGGCCTGGGCAAACCCTCTATGGAAGATGCAAAGACCCATTATCCATAGTTACCCTGAGTTTGCGGCTTAGTTTAAAAGGTTATTTGATGTTCCTGCATGCTCCACTTTTGCTGCCAAGAGCCTCATGTCCATCAAACAGAGAATGAGAACTGTTGCCTATTACACCATTGAATTCCGTACTCTGGCAGCAGAGGTTGCTTGGAACAATTAGGCCCTCTTGGCAGCTTTTTCTCTTGGTCTCTCGGATAACTTTAAAGATGAGATAGCAGCCCAAGACATACTTACAGATCTGGAGAGGTTGATGACATTTGCCATTCTCCTTGACTCCAGACTCCGAGAGAGACGTTCCTTTAAGGAGCACTTGTGGAACCCTCATGTACATGTATCTCCGAGATTTGCAGTCTCACCCTTGCCTCCCTCATCTCCCATGCCTCCTGGTACCGAGTCTATCAGTGAAGTAGAACCCATGCAGGTGGGCTTCACATGTCTCCCTGCGAAGGAGAGGGCATCAGAGGTTGTGGAACAATGAGACCCTCGTGGCTGCTTTTTCTCATGGTCTTGTGGATACCATCAAGGATGAGATAGCAGCCCGAGATATAACCACTGAGCTGGAGAAGTTGATCACATTTGCCATCCTCATTGACTCCAGACTCAGAGAAAGACTCTCTTTTAAGGAGCGCTTGCGGAAGCCTCCTATACATTTGGTTCCGAGCTTTGCAGTCCCACCCGTGCAGGTCAGGCAGTGAAGGTGAACCCATACAATTGGGTTTCACGTATCTATCTGCGGATGAGAGAACCTTTAGGAGGATGGTGAGAATGTTCCCCTTTTGTGGCTAGGCAGGTCACTTTTTGAAGTCTTGTCCTACCCATCCAGGAAACGCTTGCACCTGAGGTCCTGTAGGGGACTGACCTCAGGTGGTGTTGTTACGTCCCCAGTTATCCTGAAGGATAAGCCTCTAGTTGCCATTTCTTGCTCTTAGTCGTCCATTGATACAAAGGCTCTAATCGACTCTGGGGCTGCAGGCCTGTTCATAGATAGTGCCTTTGTGTCTAAGCACTTGATTCTTCTGCAGCTTTGTGCCACTCCACTTGGCATTGAGGCTATTGATGGGAGACCTCTACAACCTGCCCATGTGACTCATGAGACTGCTCCGTTGACCATGGCCATAGGGGCTCTTTACCATGAGATAATCCATTTTCAAGTAATTTCCTCACCTCATTCCCTGTTGGTTATTGGTTATCCTTGGTTACAGAGGCACAACCCCTCTTTTGATTAGCTTTTTGCTGAGGTTTTTTCTTGGTCGATAGAATGCAGTAAAATGTGTTTTTAGAAAGTGGCTAAGGTCTTTTTCACCTCTTCACTCTCCCCCTAGCCAGAAGAGTACTGTAAATTTAGTGAAGTCTTTGACAAAGGTCAAGCTGGTAGTTTGCCTCCACACCGGTCATATGATTGTGCAATTGACCTTCAACCTGGTGCCATGCCCCTCATGGCTGAGTTTACCCTTTGTCTGTCTCGAAGGATAAAGCCATGGAGGACTATGTTGCCGGCACACTTTCTCGAGGGTTCATCCGCAAATCCTCTTCTAATGGTGGTGCTGGCTTCTTCTTTGTGAAAAAGAAGAGTGGTGAACTGAGACCTTGTATTGAGTATAGGGGGTCTGAATCACACCACAATTAAGAACACGTATGCGATTCTGTTGATTACAGAATTATTTCACCACCTCAAGGGAGCAACGTTTTTCACAAAGCTCAATCTGAGAGGGGCATACAATCTCGTGAGGATGAATAAGGGCAACAAATGGAAAACTGCATTTAATACCAGCACCGGACATTACAAATGTCTCATAATGCCATTTGGTCTTTGCAACCCTTTTGCAATTTTTCAGAAATTCATCAATGATGTCCTCCTCTCTCAGAAACTTATGCTGCGACCATAGATTTCTTTTAGGATAACACTGCAAAAATAACTATCTGTTCAATGAGAAGACACTATACTTTTCCATTAATTATGTAACCCTTTTGGCTGGTTGTGATTTCCATAGCCTGCATGCTCTACGCACAGTACAATCATCATATTCAAGCAGTCACCATGTAGGACAGCAATATTCAATATAATGTGGGGCAAACAGTTATGGCTTTAATACAGAAAATTACTACTATGGCTTCTATGATGCTCAGTCTCACATTCAAAGTGTATCTAAACCAAATAACACACATGTAATATATTTCAGCTTCTTTGCTTAGATGTGGTGGTTGCATTAGTTATCTTTTTTAAGCTTTTCCCTTTATTTTCAGATGTGTTCCTGCCAAAACACATCTGTTCTATGGGCACAACACTCACTCAGTGTAGTCTATGAAGGAGCAGCATTGCTATCCCAGACTGCTCACTTCTAATTTGGACTACAGAACACCTCCCATTTACCTTATTTCCTTAAGGAGGTCTTCTTTTGGCCAGTAGCATACATTTCACACAGGGCTGAAAACAGTGCTTGAGATTTCATTGCAGCAGAGGCAACACTGTCAACTCAGTACAGGAGCTTAGGAGCTCACTGGATTTCTAGCACATCAAGAGGTGTTTTGCTATATGTGCAGTAGGGATGAGCCGAACACCCCCCTGTTCGGTTCGCACCAGAACCTGCGAACAGACCTAAACTTCGTGTGAACTTTAGAACCCTATTAAAGTCTATGGGACTCGAACGTTCACAATCTAAAGTGCTCATTTTAAAGGGTAATATGCAGGTTACTGTCCTAAAAAGTGTTTGAGGACCCGGGTCCTGCCCCAGGGGACATGGATCAATGCAAAAAAAAGTTTTAAAAACGACCGTTTTTTCAGGAGCAGTGATTTTAATAATGATTAAAGTGAAACAATAAAAGTGTAATATTCCTTTAAATTTCGTAGCTGGGGGGTATCTATAGTATGCCTGTGAAGGGGCGCATGTTTCTGGTGCTTAGAACTGTCCCTGCACAAAGTGTCATTTGTGCAGGAAAAAAAGTCTTTTAAAATCACTTGCGGCTATTGTCGGGTCCCGTAATACAGAGAACACTCAATGAGTGTTCTCTGCATTAGCCGACAATTCATTCATTCATTGATAAAAAAAAAGAAAAAATAAAAAAAAAAAAGCGTGGGGGTTCCCCTAAATTCAATTACCAGGCCCTTCAGGTCTGACATGGATATTAAGGGGAACCCCGTGTCAAATTTAAAAAAAAAAAAATTGACGTGGGGGTCCCCCTAAATATCCATAACCAGACCCTTCAGGTCTGATATGGATATTAAGGGGAACCCCGCATCAAATTAAAAAAAAATTGACGTGGGGGTCCCCCTAAAAATCCATATCAGACCCTTTATCCGAGCACGCAACCTGGCAGGCCCCAGGAAAAGAGGGGGGGACGAGAGAGCGGCCCCCCCTCCCTCCTGAACCATACCAGGCCACATACCCTCAACATTGGGAGGATGCTTTGGGGGTCTGTGACCCCTCAAAGCACCTTGTCTCCATGTTGATGAGGACAAGGGCCTCATCCTCACAACCCTGGCCGTTGGTTGTGAGGGTCTGCGGGCAGGGGGCTTATCAGAATCTGGAAGCCCCCTTTAACAAGGGGACACCCAGATCCCGGCCCCCCCCTGTTTGAAATGGTAAGGGGGTACAAAAGTACCCCTACCATTTCACAAAGAAAGTGTCAAAATGGTTAAATAAGACACTGCAGAGATCCCAGCGCTGACGTTTCTTATATTAGGAGGGCGGGGCCACCCGTCACCTGACCCCGCCCCTCTGACGCTGGAGAGGGAAGCTAGTGACGTGTGGGTGACCCCGCCCCCTCTGATGTAACGCAGGTTTCCGTTACATCAGAGGGGGCGGGGTCACCCACACGTCACTGGGGAACCCCTGGCTTCCCTCTCCAGCGTCAGAGGGGCGGGGTCAGGTGACGGGTGGCCCCGCCCTCCTAATATAAGAAACGTCAGCGCTGGGATCTCTGCAGTGTCTCCGGAGTGGAGACAGAAGAAGGATGTATGGACAGCGCTGGACTGAGAGATCCCCCTTCGCTGGATATGATCATCCATCGCTGGACCCCGGAGACCCGTCGCTGGATAGCAAGAGTGGATTAGCACCGCTGGAATCTTTTTTTTTATTTTTTTTATTTTTAATAAAGGAATTTTTCAAAAGTGTGTTTGTCTTATTTAACCATTTTGACACTTTCTTTGTGAAATGGTAGGGGTACTTTTGTACCCCCTTACCATTTCAAATGGGGGGGAGGCGGGATCTGGGGGTCCCCTTGTTAAAGGGGGCTTCCAGATTCTGATAAGCCCCCCGCCCGCAGACCCTCACAACCAACGGCCAGGGTTGTGAGGATGAGGCCCTTGTCCTCATCAACATGGGGACAAGGTGCTTTGAGGGGTCACAGACCCCCAAAGCATCCTCCCAATGTTGAGGGTATGTGGCCTGGTATGGTTCAGGAGGGAGGGGGGGCCGCTCTCTCGTCCCCCCCTCTTTTCCTGGGGCCTGCCAGGTTGCGTGCTCGGATAAAGGGTCTGATATGGATTTTTAGGGGGACCCCCACGTCAATTTTTTTTAATTTGATGCGGGGTTCCCCTTAATATCCATATCAGACCTGAAGGGTCTGGTTATGGATATTTAGGGGGACCCCCACGTCAATTTTTTTTTTTAATTTGACACGGGGTTCCCCTTAATATCCATGTCAGACCTGAAGGGCCTGGTAATTGAATTTAGGGGAACCCCCACGCTTTTTTTTTTTTATTTTTTATTTTTTTTTATCAATGAATGAATGAATTGTCGGCTAATGCAGAGAACACTCATTGAGTGTTCTCTGTATTACGGGACCCGACAATAGCCGCAAGTGATTTTAAAAGACTTTTTTTCCTGCACAAATGACACTTTGTGCAGGGACAGTTCTAAGCACCAGAAACATGCGCCCCTTCACAGGCATACTATAGATACCCCCCAGCTACGAAATTTAAAGGAATATTACACTTTTATTGTTTCACTTTAATCATTATTAAAATCACTGCTCCTGAAAAAACGTCCGTTTTTAAAACTTTTTTTTGCATTGATCCATGTCCCCTGGGGCAGGACCCGGGTCCCCAAACACTTTTTAGGACAGTAACCTGCATATTACCCTTTAAAATTAGCACTTTAGATTTCTCCCATAGACTTGTATAGGGTGTTCCGGCTTTTCGAATTTGCTGCGAACAGCCCAAATTGTTCACAGTTCGCTGAACAGGCGAACAGGCAATGTTCGAGTCGAACATGAGTTCGACTCGAACTCGAAGCTCATCCCTAATGTGCAGTATTTTTAGAGAGATAAAACACGGGGAAATATCTCTGTTTTGGTAAGGTGTACTTACTTTTTTTTTTTTTATGCCCAGACATGAACTTGAAATCTTTAAGTACACCTTTAAGTGTTAAACCAGCAGAATGGACAGAAGGGATCCCTAAAATTATGCAAATGAGATGGTTTTCACCCCTCAAATCATTTTTAATAGATAAGTAAAAATCAATACTAAATTCTTTAAACCGCGTTCCTTCCCTAATAAAATGCAAACATGCAAAAGTGGTTTCAACTGAGCACCAACATGATAATATAATAATATGTGTATAAAAAGTCCAAACACAAAATAAGTTCAGTAGTGCAAATAGTGAATATTCAAACAATGTATCAAAGTCTTCAGGCAATGGGGGTTATTTACAAACGGCAACTCCACTTTGCACTGCAAGTGCACTTGAAAGTGCAGTCACTCTAAATCTAATGCCCTGTACACACGACCGGTTTTCCAAACGGAATAAGCTCTGAAGGTTTTTCTGACAGAGTTCCGACGAAATTCCGTTCAAGCTATCTTGCATATACATGATCACGCCAAAGTCCGACCGTCAAGAACGTGGTGACGTACAACACGTACGACAGGACTAAAAAAACGTAAGTTCAATAGCCAGTAGCCAATAGCTTCCATCTCGTACCTGCTTCATAACATACGTACAGACGAGTAGTTTTCCCAATAGGAATTGGTTCAGTCGGAAATATTTAGAACATGTTCTATTTCTAGGTCCATCAGAATTTTCGACATAAAAACTCCTATTGGGGCATACACACGATCGGAATATACGATGAAAAGCTACCTTCAAACTTTTTCTCTCGTACATTCCGCTCGTGTGTACGCGTCATAAGGGGTAGATCTGAAATGAGGGGAAGCTCTGCTGATTTTATAATCATGTGCAAGCTAAAATGCTGTTTTTTATTTCCCTTGCATGTCCCCCTTGGATCTATAGCGACTTTACATCCAAGTGCACTTTCAGTGCACTTGCAGTGCAAAGTAGATGTTCATTTAGTAAATAACCCCCAATGTATCAACATCTTCAGATATTGTACACAATCTTCAAATCCTTGCTGAACAATAGGTACATTTGACTGAAATATCTTCCACCACCATCACCTGTCACACATCCTACTCACCAGACTTCCACGACCCCTATTACAGGTAGTCATAAAGCACATATGGGTATATTCAGCAGGAGTTGTGCTCCAGGACACACACACCAAAATGAATCCAGATCGTTTGAGCACTTTCCCAGGAACAAAACAATTTGAAGGGCATTGTCCAATGGTTAGTGGGAAAAAATAAAAGAAAGGGCTTCAATAGTGAAGTATCTCACAGTTTTATTCCAAAAAACAGATAAAAACAAGATAAAAACAGCAAATTCTTGCAGCTTAGAAATCATTGTGATGAACATGATTGTGATACATCATCTCTGCTGTTTTTGAAGCATAGCTGGAACACACCACAGCGTTTCCATGCACATGGATTTCTAAGCTGCAAGAATTTGCTGTTTATAAAAAAAACCCTGCAAGACAAAGGCATAATGAACTAGTATGCATAGCGGGTGTATTGTGGGCTCCAGCGCTGTGATTGGACAGAGTCACGATGTTGTCACTACGCGCACGCACGCGGGAGCCGCCGTTAATGGCACACTCACTGAAGCAATGGCACGTACAGGCCATTGCTTCAGTTTGCTTCAGTGCGAATGTGCTGTTGACGCACATGCAAATACAGGGGATATCTCCTAAACCAGGGATATGCAATTAGCGGACCTCCAGCTGTTGCAAAACTACAAGTTCCATCATGCCTCTGCCTCTGGGTGTCATGCTTGTGGCTGTCAGTCTTGCTGTGCCTCATGGGACTTGTAGTTCTGCAACAGCTGAAGGTCCGCTAATTACATATCCCTGTCCTAAACCATTCAGGTTCTGTAAATATTTTATTCTATCTTTTCATGTGACAACACTGAAGAAATGACACTTTCTACAATGTAAAGTAATGAGTGTACAGCTTGTATAACAGTGTATATTTGCTGTCCCCTCAAAATAACTCAACACACAGCCATTAATGTCTAACCCGTTGGCAACAAAGGTGAGTACACCCCAAGTGAAAATTTTCAAATTGGGCCCAATTAGCCATTTTCCCTCTGCTATGTCATGTGACTCATTCGTTTTACAAGGTGTCAGGTGCGAATGAGCAGGTGTATTCAATTTGGTGTTATCGCTCTCACTCTCTCATACTGGTCACTGGAAGTTCAAAATGGCACCTCATGGCAAAGAACTCTCGGAGGATCTGAAAAAAATAATTCTAAAGATGGCCTAGGCTTTAAGAAGATTGCCAAGACCCTGAAACTGAGCTGCACGCACCATGGTGGCCAAGACCATACAGCTTAACAGGACAGGTTCCACTCAGAACAGGCCTCGTCATGGTTGACCAAAGGAGTTAAGTGCATGTGCTCAGCGTAATATGCAGAGGTTGTCTTTGGGATATAGATGTTTGAGCGCTGCCAGCATTGCCGCAGAGGTTGAAGGGGTGGGGGGACAGCCTGTCAGTGCTCGCACTTTTGTGAGATACTATATATATATATATATATATATATATATATATATATATATATATATATATATATATATTTATATATATATTTAACCACCTCGCGCCCGCCCTATAGCCGAATGACGGCCGTAGAGAAGGCGCGTTCGTCCTGGACGTTCTAATGTTTACTTCTGCAATGCGCGCTGCCGCGGGCGCGCATCGCGGAAGTTCTGTGTTCGCCGTGTCCCCCGGACAGCGGCCGTTTACAGCGTGATCGGCGTGTCCAATGTGAGATGATCTCATATGTAAACATATGAGATCATCTCTCAGCGCCGCTCTCCCTCCTCACACAGACAGTGTGAGAGGGGAGAGATGAACGGCTGCCTTGAGTTGTAAAAAAAAAAAAAAGTAAAAAAAAAAGTAAAAAAAAAAGTGCCATCCTCCCCCAGCAGTGCCATCCTCCCCCAGCAGTGCCATCCTCCCCCAGCAGTGCCATCCGCCCCAGTGCCATCCACCCCAGTGCCATCCACCCCAGTGCTACCTGCCCCCAGTGCCATCCACCCCAGTGCTACCTGCCCCCAGTGCTACCTGCCCCAGTGCCACCTGCCCCCAGTGCCACCTGTTGTCAGTGCCATTTGTCCCCAGTGCCATCTGTCATCAGTGCCACGTATAAGTGCCATCTGTCATCAGTGCCACGTGTCATCAGTGCCACATAGTGCCATCTGTCATCAGTGCCACGTATTAGTGCCATCTGTCATCAGTGCCACGTATCAGTGCCATTTGTCATCAGTGCCGCCTGTCAGTGTCACGTGCCATCTGTTGTCAGTGTCACGTGTCATCAATGCCACTTATCAGTGCCATCTGTCATCAGTGTCACGCGTCATCGGTGCCATGTATTAGTGCCATCTGTCATTGGTGGCACGTATTAGTGCCACGTATTAGTGCCATCTGTCATCAGTGCCACGTAATAGTGCCACGTGTCTTCAGTGCCACGTATTAGTGCCACGTATAAGTGCCACGTGTCATCAGTGCCACATATTAGTGCCATCTGTCATCAGTGCCACATATTAGTGCCATCTGTCATCAGTGCCACGTGTCATCAGTGCCACGTATAAGTGTCATCATTGCCACGTATCAGTGCCATCTGTCATCAGTGTCACGTGCCATTGTCCTGTTGCTTCAAAAGTGTAATAAATAGTCAACAAGTTAGATGTGTAATTTATGTTCCTAGAACACATGATGGCGCTACCTGCATGTTGGGCCTCTCTATGTGGCCAGGCTGTGAAAAAGTCCCACACATGTGGTATTGTAATACTCAGGAGGAGTAGCAGAATTTTTTGGGGGGTGTCATTTGTGGTATACACATGCCACGTAAGAGAAATAACCTATTACAATGACAATTTTGTGGAGAAAAAAAAATGAAAAATCTTAATTTTGCAAAGAATTGTGGGAAAAAAATGACAACATCAAAAAGTTCACTATGCCTCTTACTAAATACCTTGGAATGTCTACTTTCCAAAAAGGGGTCATTTTGGGGGTATTTGTACTTTCCTGACTTGTTCGGGTCACAAGAAGCGAGATAGGCCACCAGTACATCAGATGTGATCAATTTTGTGTGATTCGCACCACAGCTTGTAGACTCTCTAACTTTCACAAAGACCAAATAATATCCACTAATTTGGGCTATTTTTACCAAAGATATGTAGCAGTATAAATTGTGGCCAAAATTTATGAAGAAAAATTTATAATTTGCATAATTCTGTCACAGAAACAAAGAAATATGTGTTTTTTTTCAAAATTTTCGGTCTTTTTTCATTTATAGCGCAAAAAATAAAAACCCCAGAGGTGATCAAATACCACCAAAAGAAAGCTCTATTTGTGGGAAAAAAAGGACAAAAAATTCATTTGGGTACAGTGTTGCATGACTGAGTAATTGTCATTCAAAGTGTGAGAGCACCGAAAGCTGAAAATTGGTCTGGGCAGAAAGGGTGTTTAAGTGCCCAGTAAGCAAGTGGATAAAATTGGCCTCCTGCACATGGGGCATCTGAAAGAGCCCCTCTAAACGGAAGAACTGCTGGCAGAAAATCGTGTGAAAAAAGGCTGCACGTTTATGGGTATATATTGTTTGAGTGTAAATTATTTCTACTGATCAGAATCTTAATTTAGTCTGGCCATTGGAATGCAATTAAGCACATACGTGTGTGTTTTTGCACGTTTAGGCAGGTTGAAGCATGTACATGCATTTTTTTATGCTTTGAAGCTCCCCTCAGAACACGCCTTTGGCGTTTTTTTTTTCTGTCTGTAAACTCTCCTCTGCAGATACTCCTGTGCATGACTACATAGATTAACATAGTGGTGCTTTTACAGGCATAAAAATAAATTGCGGAATGCCTGTATAAGCTGTGTTTTTAAGTGCTGTGTTCATTAGACCTTATATATACTGTGTGTGTGTGTGTATATATATATATATATATATATATATATATATATATATATATATATATACACACGCTCACACATTTTCTGACTTTTAAGAATTTGTTTAGACAATTTATTTTCCCTTCCCCTTCCTTTCACAAGCAATAACACTTGAAGATTGAAAATAAAAAACAAACGCTTTACTGAAGAATTGATAAAAGAAACAGATGTAAAACTATTGTAAAATCTAAACAGACCTCACTTAAAGTGATTGTAAAGGAAAAATGTTTATTTAAAAAAAAAAAAAACATTTTATGCTTACCTGCTCCATGCAGTGTTTTTGCACAGAGCAGCCCCGATCCTCCTTTTCTCAGGTCCATCGCCAGCGCTCTGGACCCCTACAAATACTGGAGCTGCTGACTTTTAATAATCGGTCATTTACCTGTCCCAGGGTTCAGAAATGTGGGGTAAGGAAGCCCCGCTTGTCTCCCTCTCCTCTTGGCAGCGCCGGCATTGCAACTGTGGGCACATAGCCGGCACCCACTGCGCATGCGCGAGTGGCGTTGCACGCCATGATTGGCCGCGCAGTCATCTGGGACCTGTCACATGTCCCAGGTGACTGACAGGAGGGAGGGGATGGAGCTGAGCCCTTCCTGCACTGAGGGGAAGTGACGTCAGGAGCCCAGGCACTGAAAGAGGCAGACTACGAGGGACCCCCTAGCAGCAGGAATTTAGAGGTGAGTTAAAAAAAATTATTTTTCCAAATGTTTTTTTTTTTTGGAATTTTAAGCCTTTTTTTTGTGTATGGAACACCACTTTAAGCCTGCTTTTGGAGCCGCCCCTTGCTGGATTATCCTCAGCTTCCCAGTGTTTCCGTGATTCCGATTCCCCGTTACCGACCCGGCTTGGTCTGACTTCTGCTTCGAATCCTCTCCTGATTAACCCCTGGCTTGCCCCACTGACTACACTCTTCTGCTCCCTCATCTGTACTTTGCATCTGATACTCGTGGGCTGATCTCACGTTTACGACCACTGGCATGTCTTCCCCTTCTGTTCCTGGTTTGCCCTACTGGAGATACCTACCTGAACCAGGTGCTCAGTGGCCCTACGGATCATCCCAGTAACTCTCAGTTCTCTCCAAGTGGCTGGCTCATAACCAGCATCATCTGGCAAACAGTGCACCTTTGGGCTCTGGTCTCCCTGTATCACTCCCAGTCGCAAGAGGCGCCCTCTCAACGATCAGCCTCTTCCTTGACTCCTGACAGAGAGCCTCGGGTCCAGTGCACATTGAGATCGGGCTTAGGTATGCGTTCACACTATTGCCGCATGTGCTTCACAGCAGGGGTCTGGTGCGTCCCCATTCCATCTGGATTTCCGATGGAAAAAGTCCGACAGAGCCCACACACAATCGGATTTTCCGACAACATAATCCAATCGGACCTTTTCCGTCGGAAAATCTGACCGTGTGTACAGGGAATTATTTTACTAACTTGGAAGGCTTCTGAGTGGGACTGCAGATCTATCTCTTGATTGTTGTTGTTCAGCTTCCCTGTCATGCAGAAATGTGTACAGGTAAGCCTGCAGTGGAGTTACAGTGTGGACAGTACTGGATCCCTGAAACACTCTGGTATTTAAAGGCTCAGATTCCTAACCACTAGACATAAGTATCTGGGAAACTACAGGAGTGTAGCAAGGGGGTTAACCAGCTGTAGAAGATGAATAAGAGGATGGGAATGAGAGCCATTTGGTGGGCAGGCTATGTCCCTGGAGTCAGAATAAATGCAACCATTTTAGGTTTGATGAGGTGTACTTTTAGTGTTTTTTTTTTAAGTGTCTCTGCTGAATACATTAGAAAGGGTTAATTATGTTGCATGGCAGAGGGCCAGTGTACTCTCTACCTACTGACATCACTAAGCGTTTAGATGTGCTGCCAAAGAACTTCTAGGTAGAGAACAAATGTGCTCGGTGAAGTGGGTCTCTATTGTCCATTGTATGACAAACTCCAAATATTATCAAGGAGGGGAACATCTGACATGGAAACAGTTATTTGAATGAACTGTATCTGCTGTACCTCTTTGCAGCTTGCTCTTTTCCCACTGCCACGGACTGTTCCATGTTTGCCCCAAATGAATTCATTTGTGAACAATTAGACAGTAGATTGGTAATTGCCTATGAACCTTGGGCACAGTTCATGTGACTCTTTGGCTCCCTCATCCTCCCCCTTTTCCTGACCTCCCCTTGTGCTTTTAAACATAGCTGAAATCTCTTTCACTCCCCTCCCATTCCCCTTGTGGTCTCATCATGGCTTTGCTAGTGCTGCACCTGTCACCTGTGTGTTAGTATTCTTCGAAAAGATCGATTTACATAACCTCATTTAATGGTTCATAAATCATGCCCATTAAGCACCGCCAGCAGGAACTGAGGGTTCTAATTTATGCTGCTTTTCATAGCAGAAAATTGGGAGGCTCTTGCCCTTGGGATAAAGGGGCCAGGTCCTGCCTCTGATTGGTGATTGTCATGGAGAATGTCTAGTTGATGAGGACAGATTTTCACGTTATTGATTCTCTGCCAAAGCTCAGCGTGCGGCATTGTGAGGCGGGGGATCTGCTGCCAGCCGCGCTGATAGCAGAGCAAGTTTAGCATCACCTCCCCCCATCCAACACATACACACTTGTATCAAGACAACATCAGGATAAGGGGGGGGGGGGGGGGGTGGCAGGGGATTTAACAATGCTACATTTTCCAGTTCCACCAAAATTACGCAGGAGCATGTTAGAAACCCTTTCACTACCTTGTTGCACGGTGCTTTACCACTATATTTTTTTGGTTACAAGGGTCAACAGACTGAGGTGTCTAGGAGATTATAATGAAGGTAATTAATCATATAAAACATTTAGTAAAACTTTTGATCTTGCCAGACTTGCAAAAGTGTTTTATGCAGTGTGAAGATCACAAAGGATTAGCATAGGTATCAATTGAGTAAAGTTGGTCCTTAAATTGGATTGTTGTCACAATGTTCTTGCAGCAAGTTGTAATGAAAAGGTTAATAAGATCACATGGGTCTTAAAATAAAGGCAGGAAAAATGAATTGGGGATATGATATGTATAACAATTAGTAATGGTTCCACGTACAGACTGATGCCAGAAGTGGGGATTGTAACACTGTTATACTTTATCTGTTAGAGATTAATTTTGTCCAATTGAGCATCAGCTTCTATTACAGTTAATTGCACTAAAGAGATTACAGTAATGGGTCTGCTATAATCCAAGTAAAAGGTTCTGTGAACAGAGCACAGCCTTTATAACAACACACAAAAAATATATATAATAAGGGTTCCTGTAGGCCACAACAATACTATCAAATAGGTTTGACATCGAGTCTTAGATTTTTAACTACTAAGGATGAAAGACATATATCCGGAAAAATCTAATTGAATTCAGATTTTATAAAAATCTAATTGAATTCAGATTTTATATTCAAAAGGTTTATTTTTACACATAAAAGCTTATATTTGTTTTAATGCATTTTCTATCATTAATACATGTGCCATCTCTGTTATTTATCATGTAATAGAAAATGCTTCCTGCATGATCTGGTTTATTTCATAAGGTAGTTATGAGATACAAATAGTGTAAGCTTATAGCAACCAATTAGATTTCACTTTAGTCATAGTTTGGCAGTCATAACATATAAAGATGATTTCTGGTGAGATGTTGTGGGTTAGAATTTTGCTCTTTATCTAATTAAATGAACCCATAAGGGCTTCCATACAAGATTGTACACATAGGAATGAGACCCTTGCTGACAAATCCTTCTTTTGAAATCAGTGAATTTTAAATGATGGGTCTGCCAAAGGGTTAAATTGCATAAACAACATGATCAACTCAACCCAATGTTTAAATTTAGATGAAATCTGGGGGGGGAGTAGGTTGCCCTAAATCTCCTATTAATCACTTGATCATTTCTGCTAAAAAAAGCTAGTTGAAAGTTGTTGAAATTGCTGAGAAAAATGGCAATGTGTATGGCCAGTGTGAGACTTCAAATGTATCCTTCTGTCTGCCCAACTTTTAGGGAACTTTTCCCAGTGTTTTGCCCATTCGCAGTAATAAAATCAATATAAATACTAAATGGGCGCAAATGTTCTGCTCAAACAGTGAGAAGTATTATGTTATATATGTTGCTATTTATGTGTCAACCATTCATACTAGGTAGCCTTGGCAGATTTCATTTTCATGCTTTCTAGTAAGTAAGTAAGGCTTTGGAAAAAATTATATTTTTAGATACTTTCAACCTGTGTGGCTGTTGTCAGAAATCGTATTTCTTCTCTATTATACCTCACTATTGTGTACTTAGGTGGCTTTTGGGTAGAAGTGAAGATAGAAACATGTGTTTAGAATTATCTTGGTATTTGTCTCTTTCATTTATATATAATACAAGCTCAGAATTTTAGGCTTATGTTTTTACAAAATAAAAAAAAGCAAAAAAAACAAAACATGCATTACATCTCTCCAATACATGATCATTTTCCCATGATTTGTTTATTTAAAGATGTTGCAAGTACAGAAAAATTCCCAATGATCCTGCCAGAAAGCCAGGAGCCAGTGAGCTCCTAATGTCCAGCAGTTAACTAATAATTTTACTTTTGCGTTACAAAAATCCCAGGCAGCAATGTTAGCTCTGGCTGAGTTATCTGCAGGAATAGAGAATATATTTACCACTGCTCATCTCCATAACATATGTTCAGTAGTCCAGCAGGAGAGAACTAACAACACTACTTGAGATTTCAGTGCAGCAGAGTCAGCGTCATCATGATCACCACAGGGATTTAGGAGCTTGATGGATTTCTGTCTGGATCAGCTGGTTATTTTATTTATGTCTGTAGTGTTTTTAAAGAGATAAAATATGGGGAAATACAATGGAGTGTTGTGCTCAATTGTTTTTGTTTTATATTTACCGATACAGTGAACTTGGGACATAGATATATGATTATGGCTTGAATTTTTACAGAGTAGGCTCCAAGGCTCTTACAAAATTTTATATTTACATCTTTAAATGTGTCGAGTGAAGGCAGGGGCACTCAGCGCTGGACAAGGTCTCCAGTAGCAGCCAAGATGAGGAGATCTAATTGTACTTCCCTGAAATCTTTGATGTGGCGCTATACAAAGTAATGGAAAAATATATTAACTAAAATTTTAGCTACAAAATTTAAGGGTTATAATAATTATTTGGGTTAACTACAAATTTTATTTTTTAATTTGTCTCTTTATAAAGGCACTAGAATCATGTTTCTGGTACAAATTATATATATATTTGTTGCTACAAATTTAAATGAATGCAAATTTATAGGGGGAGCCACAATTTCCCAGTGTAATCTGCAAGACTAAATGCTGTCAGGACACGGCTGTGTCTGAGAAAGAATGGCTCCCACTTTAGCTGCACCTCCACAGCATGGCACTAACAAAACGTGCCTCCTATGCCCACCCTACAGTAGATGCATTTCACCCTCTTTATTCATTAGTAAATCAGATTCATAGATTTTATTAGTGTATAAAGTGCATTGACTGGGAAAGTGAGTTGATGATTTATACTTTCCCAATAAATTCATTATGGTTTAATTTATTTCAATAGGATTTGCTATGTGCTGGTTCCTAAAATGTGATAGATAGGTAATAATCTCTACTTGATATGCATTTTAGGAGTAAAATGTTATGGACAAGTGCATACCTTTTCCATATGCATGGCTTTACTCAATCAGCACAGAAATATCATGCTAAACAATGGTTGTTCAAAGCATATACTATCCTTTTTGTTAAGGAATGCCTACTCTGACTCTGAAGAGTGAGCTATTGTATAGTCTCCTGTTATGTTAATCTATATATTTATTTTTTTAACCATTACTCAACAGAGCAGAATAAGGAAGACAGAAATTGTCTCTACAAATCTCTTCTGTTATATTTGATAAACAGAATTAAATTGAATCTGTAGAAAGAACATTGACCTGTTGACCTTCTCCAAACGGAAATGCACTGAAATTACTTTACAATTACAGATGACCTTGGCTATGGAACATATAGGGCCCAGTAAGTAGTCTCATTACCAACAGTTTAGAAATAAATCTGCTAAGGTTTCTGATTCACATTCACTTGTATGTGTCATTTTCTAATGATTATTTTATTTGTTTGCTTCCTCTGTAATTTTAATAAGCACCTTTCCAAATTATAGATAAAAAGTACTAAAAAAAGTACTATGTTTAAACTTGCCATCACAAGGGATGGATGCTACAGCAAAGGCAGTGGTTTCATACTCTAAATAAAACAAAAAAGCAAAATAAAAATAAAAGCATAATATGTATGGATACATGAATTAGTCAGTAAGGATCTTGTGTATTGCCATTTTGTGTTTAATCTATTTTAGCTATCAATAACATTTGATTTCTTACTATAACATTTTTAAACATTTTTTATGTAAACATACTGATGTTAAGAAGGGTTTAAAATAGCATTAAACAATAATATAATAATAATAAAGTAAAAATATAGAATAAAATAAGTAGCATTTTTTTGACATGGGCTCTGCTCCGCTCTTTTTTTGTACCACAACTTATGTGAGTAATTTTTTCTGTAGTTCCTTAACCCAAAGGGCGGTTACAAAAGCAAAATGTATCCATCCATCAAATCTATCCATCTATTTATCTATCTATCTTTTTTTTTATATATCTACCTATTGTTTCATACTACTTCTTAAAATACATACGGTACATACATACATGCATGCATACAAAGACAGATAGCTATAGATATTTGAACTCATATGTACATTTTAAAACAAATGTTTTGTAGATGTGTGTGTGTGCGTGCGTATGTGTGTGTATATATATATATATATATATATATATATATATATGTATATATATATATATATATATATATATATATATATATATATATATATATATATATATATATATATATATATATATATATATATATATATATATATTGATGTGTGTGCTTTACAAAGCAATTTAGTTCCTTCGATCATGTTTGTATTTACTCCTACCTCATAGAGCGCAGAGTAGGACAATGCACTCATTTGCCATGTGATGAGCGCCAAGAAAAGAACAAACAACAAATAAACACAAAGAAAAGGCATAAAACAAGCAAATTATTATTTTCATCTTTTTTCCGCCTCTTCAGTAATTGACCGTTAATTATAATATGAAAAGGCGTTAGCTGATGGTTTGGCAAAGAAGAAAAAAAAAACCCTCACTGTATGTGATTTAGATTCCCTAATGTTGGGCTATTGTCCTAGTGATGAATTATTGTCAGTGCATACGATGAGTCAAGGACATTGAAATGCCACTCAGTAAGAATCAAATTTGGCATGATAGCCCTCGTCAGAGGGAGAATCAATTCAGGACTGCCACTTGCCAGCTTTAAACTTCTCACTTGTAGGTGCTAGAGACCTTGTTGTGTGGCTTTTTAACGAGTCAACAAGTTCTACCTCTCGTGGAATGCGTGGTGCCTGTCACACATGTCTAAAAAAAAAAAAGTGTACTTAAAGGAAGCAGACAAGATTATTTCGGCCTGTCGAGCCAAACATGAAAGAGAATAAGCAAAGGCAGCAAAGGTTGGTGAGCCGCTTCAGTATCAGCTACTAAGATCTCGAGAGTATTTTAGATCATAATGTCCTCTATGAAGAGTGTACGTATTATAGCAACATAACACACTAAGTATGTGCTTTGTCTCTATGGGGGGCAGGAAAGACACCCAGGAACACAGAGGTAGCTCTCAGCAAAGATTACAGCATCATGCGTTTGCTCAGGGATTCCACTAAGGAGGTTGAGAAGCTTTTTTAGGTTTTTTTTATTCTTTCCCTCACTTAAAGATAATTTATGAGGACAAGGAGAAGTTGCTCCTTGAAAATGCTATAGCAACTGTCACCCAGCAATCTGGCTTTGGATTCTCCTTAGAGGGCCGGCGTAGCTGTCTGCAGAGAAGTGGGGGCTGGCATCTAGATTTGCTTGAGAATTTCGCTGCTAACACAATAACGATGTTCTATTTTCTCTGCCCCTTTAAAGTGTGAGTGCTTCTGAAAATGCACCCTGCTGAAAGACACCGTGTGACAGAATACCCGTGCTATCATTTTAATATTTGTTAAAGAAGAAAATGCATAGCAATAGTAATTAAATTTGCCTCAAATCCCCAAGAAATCAGCTTTAAATTCAATTTTTTTTACTTTTTTACTTTTTCTTTTGCATAGCAACACAAATATGAACATGTCTTGACAATTAAATGCCATTTCAAAAATTTGTGTGCTAATTATTATGGAAATTAGGATACATAGATACAGTGGATGGACAGGTAGATCAATAGACAGACAGATATGATTGCTTGACTGATAGATTGATATAAATGATTTTGCTCCAAATCTTTAGTAATATTAGTTATTCTCTAAATGAATTTCAAACTAATTTATATTTATACCCTTTAAGGGACATATTCATTTTGTCCAAATGTAACCTTTTCTAGCAATTTAGCAACTGTACCAAGGTAAGGAAAGATAACTGTACTAAGGAAAGATAAGCTTTGTTCACTGTCTAGTTGACCCCAGTCTCTTTTGGATTCATGTAGGAAAAGTGCCTGAAACGATATTCTTTGTTTTGCTTAGATCCTTTCTATTATTTTGTGTTAGGAAATCATTATCTGGACTTGGTTCTGGTTTCAGGGCCCATCAGAAATGTGGGCTTGTAGTGTAGAGATGGGCCACTGCATACACTTGTAGGGGTATTGACCTGGATGCAATCCATGAAAAAAGTACGTAGAATATGCAGCAGACAATAGGTGTACTTAACAGGACTTACAAATGGTGGAATTTTCCAATGTAGTTTAAACAATATCATTGTTTTGGTGGGAACAGCCAAAGACAAAAACAGTAGTTACACACACAGGTAAACGTTCACACAACCCCTCCCACCACCAAACCCCCAGTAATAGCTTCACCAAAATAAATGCATGAAAAAGAATTAAAGAATAATACAATTCAAATTAATCACTGATATCTTCTACCATAAATGATAGCAGTGCAGATTAAATACTATGGAAACAAACAAAGTGGCAAAAGGAGGGAAAGGTAAACTCAATGGAGCTACTCAAAGCATAGAAATCAACACACATGGTGCAAGAACCAAACAAAAGCTCAGTATAGAAATATACCAGTAGGCAAATCTGTGAAAGAAGGAGAGAGAAATGGGCAACCTGTCACAAGCCTCAGAAGAAACAATTATAAATGCTTGCAAAATAAGCTGTTACCTGAAGAGAAATCAACAGCATAGAGCAAGACAGAGACCCCTAGTGTCTCAGAGAGGAAGGCACCATACAGGAAGACATGCAATTGGTCAAGGATATCAGGCAAGAGAACCATACACAGAACAATCCAAAATAAACAGAAGCATTGAAATAAAAGGTACAACTGGGGCAGCCAGAAAGAGAGAAGACAAATAAAGGGGAAAGCAGGGTGGAAAGGAGTCCTGAAGAAACAGAAACCTACCCTGATGGGAAAAGGTGAAAAAATAGCAAATGTGAATAAAGCAAATAATGAGTAAGCAAACACAATGTTAATAAAAAAAATGAACAGAAAAAACTAAACAATAAGAGGTCAGGATAAGTGGGATACTGCTCATCCATGACCCTTGGTGCTAGACTAAATCAAGACTAAAGGGTATCAACACTAAAGATCCACTGATATTCCCTCTGTAATGAAGTCATGTCCGTCATCTCCTCTTGGTGGAACTGGAACATGATCAATGATTATGCATCTTAAGGTAGATATGGGATTTTGGTATTCAATAAAATGTTGGGCCATTGTCTGGTTGCCGACTCCTGAAGCCATAGCTTGTCTAATGGCTGATTTGTGATTCTGAAAACGTTCCCTAAAAGTAATGATGTTTTTTTCCCACATAGTAGAGGCCACAAGAGCAAATAAGTATATATGGTAGATAACAAAACTTGAGGGGTAGGTGAGTTAGTGTTGGATAGGTATACGTTTCCCAGATTGGGGGTGCATGAAGTAGGGACCTACTGTCATATGTCAGGACAACTATATCATTCTCCAGGCCTGCTTGTGGTAAGCCTGGTCGACCAAGGGTTTGGAGGAATGAAGCCAGTGCTCAATCCTTAAGAAAGCAGTCCCTAAGGAATCTCATGATAGGTGGCGGAGAGTTAGCTGCGGTCAGGCTCTGGTTGCAAGAAATCAAGGGCCAGCATGGTAGCTTGAAAGCAGATGTTCCAACATAGTGGTGCAGAAATGCAAGGCCAGCCTTTCAGTGAATGTGCACGGCCCAGCTGCAGAGCGCATGTCACACTGTGGGAGGAGTGGGTGCTGACGGCCTCGCTGCTGTGCTGTGTACATGAGCTGCCTGGGCTGGAGTCCGAACCCCTGCAGAGCAAACTCATCACTGTAATCTCTTCATCAAGGTTTATTATTTAAATTTTTTCTCTTTATGGTTGACCTGGGTTGAGGGAAGGGTGGGTACTTTGGAGGTGTGGCCGGGTGCTTTGGAGGACTAATGTACTGACCACTGGCTAAAGTACTGACCACTGGCTAAAGTATTGACCACTGGCTAATGTACTGACCACTGGCTAATGTACTGACCACTGGCTAACCTACATTTTATTTGCCAATCTTCTGTATGGGCTTCTATATGGGTTGTGGTGCTGCATTTGAGTGCTGCTGTGTACGTGAGCTGTACATACTGTATACAAATTACCAATCACTCCCTGGAGGACTACAACACCCAGCATACCTCTCCACCCTAAACAGTAACCCACCATTTTTTTCTGAATTTTTTTTTCTTCTTTTCCATCTCTAAAGCTTAGGTGCATCTTATGGTCTTCTGGAGCGAGAAATATGATAATTATGACAAACTCTCTTTTGGTTTACAGAGAGAGAAACAGATTTTGTGAAACTTTAAGTCTTGATTTTATACATAGCCTATTTGACTTTCCTCTCTGCTAACCCAACTAAAACAAATACTGTTTTGAGCAATGTTTGGAGAATGTTTGTACTAATTATTTCTAGGGAACAAATATACTTTAAAATGATAAATGTGGGCCTACCAATTCAGTTATTGTCATCAGCCCAAGATGTTCTCAAGAATGAGTGCACTCTTTAGCTACTTTAATAAATTACATATACCCTTTTCCTGTTTCATTGACTCTTCAGCCCCGTACACACAATTGGATTTTCTGACAACAAATGTCGGATGTGAGCTTGTTGGCAGAAGGTCCGACCGTGTGTATGCTCCATCGAACATTTATTGTGGGACTTTCTGCCAACAAATGTTGGTTATCAGGTTCTCAAATTTTCCGCTAACAAATTTTTGTTGTCAGACTTTCCGATCGTGTGTACACAAGTCCGTCGGACAAAAGTCCACACATGCCCAGAATCAAGTACAAGCCAGAGATATAACTAGCGTTCGTAATGGAGATATAACATACGTCTTGTACGTCACTAGGTTCGTAATTTTTGGCCAACATTTGTGTGACCGCATGTATGCAAGACAAGTTGGAGCCAACACCCTTCGAACAAAAATCCATAGTTTTGTTGTCGGAAAGTCCGATCGTGTGTATGGAGCATTACTGTCCTTTAAAAATGATACTGGGATCATCAAGGTTCCTGAAAATCAGATTTTTTTTCTCTTTTCCAATAACGTCATCAGCATATATAGGGAAATGTGGTGTTACTGTATATCAAACAAAGCATCCTTAGTGTCCCTTTAGATAGATGCATATTGCTTAAGCTAGAACTCATTTTGCTTGCCCAGATGAACTTGGAGTATGCTCATCCAAAGGATTTTCATGAATCCCTTTTTTTTATCAACAGAAAACATTTGCTTCATGTCTACCCTCCCTACTTTCTCAGCCATCCCCTTTTGTGCATACTTTCAGACACTTCATTGAAGAGTGTATAGTAAAGATGATTAGGGCAACTGACACAGAGTAAATCAAGTATAAAGAATTACGTAACAAACAGTTCATTTTATTTTTATTAGCTGCATTTATCCTTTAAAGTGTCCCTGACCCCTATAGGCTTATTCATTCCCATGTGATCTATTTCAGTGGCTGTGAACACAAATAACAAACATTCTACCATGATTGTGATGTGAAGCAATTGAAAAAAATATTCCAAGAAATTGCAATATAATTGCATATAGACAGACCCAAGTGTACTACAGTCAACATTGTAACCTGTTCACTTGACCATGAATACAAACCATGGTCTCTATTAGTTTACATTTTGTTGCATACAATAAACTTAAAATATTAGCTTTCTGTTTCCCATCATTACTGTTAAGGATAAAGTAACCAAAGCAGTAAACCATCTGGTATCTATGGAGATAAGCAATTACAAGAGGAAAGAAGACTCTCGGTAGATGAAAATGATTTGAAGCTACCCTTTGCAGTGCACCATTGTTAAAAAAAAACAACCTTTTTATTTTTTATTTTTTTTACTATAAAAAGACATGAGTGCCAGTTCTCTCCTTTGCCAAAACACTATAGAAACAGACAATGCAATTTAATACAATCTAACTTAATGTAATTATCTAGCTTGGATGTGAGCATAATAAGAATTTCTTTATTATTATCTTTGTTACCTATTGATTCTGACTTTACAATAGTTCCATTAACACCATTATATCACTGAGTAAATCAATTACTTTAATCCTCCGCTGTTCCAATCTTCTCCTTGCTATTTAACTGAGATTTATTTCCTGTTCATGAAAATGGGGATTAACATTGAATGTCTTTCTTGTAGCTATGATTGCCTCATATATAGATGGACAAACAGACAAAAGATAGACGATAGATAGACAAATACTTAGTTATTGTTTGACTGTCCTACAATATGAATAATGATACGATACTTGCACTGTCTACGGAATACAATGTGGCACATCAAATACAGTGCCTTGCAAAAGTATTCACCCCCTTTGGCATTTTTTTGTGTTTTGTTGCCTCACAACCTGGAATTAACATGGATTGTTTGAGGTTTTTCATCATTTAACCACTTCAGCCCTGGAGGATTTGGCTGCTCAATGACCGTAGCACTTTTTACAATTTGGCACTGCGCTGCTTTAATTGCACGGTCATACAATACTATAACCAAACAAAATTGGCGTCCTTCTTTTCACACAAATAGAGCTTTCTTTTGATGGTATTTGATTGCCTCTGCGATTTTTATTTTTTGTGATATAAATGCAAAAAGACTGAGAATTTTGAAAAAAATTATATTTTCAAATTTTTGTTATAAAAAAAAGTAATAAACTTAATAAACTAAATTTTAGTAATACATTTAGGCCAAAATGTATTCAGCCATATGTCTTTGGTAAAAAAAAATGTTAATAAGTGTATATTTATTGGTTTGCACAAAAGTTATAGCGTCTACAATCTAGGGTACATTTTCTGGAATTTACGCAGCTTTTAGTTTATGACTACCTATCTCATTTCTTAAGGTGCTAAAATGGCAGGGCAGTACAACCCTCCCTGCCCAAAATGACCCTTTTGGAAAGTAGACACCCCAAGGAAATTGTTGAGATGCATGTTGAGCCCATTGAATATTATTTATTTACAAAAAAATTACACAAAATTGTCGCAAAATTATAAATTGGAAGAAGACCCCCAGATGGCGGCGACGAAGGAGAAAGCTGGGCTCCTCCGCTAGTAAAAGAGCTAGCAGAAGATAGCGGAGGAGTCCAGCGAGAAGACCCCATCAAGACGGAAGAAGACCACCGGAGCTGTCTAATAAAGTATTTTAAATACCTGTGTTGTGTTTTTTTATTTACACTTTTTTCCCCAGGTGAATGGGTAGGGGTACATTGTACCCCATACTGATTCACATAGGGTGGGGGGCCAGAATCTGGGGGCCCCCTTATTAAAAGGGGCTCCTGGATTCTGATAAGACCCCTGCCCGCAGAACTCGACAACCAACGGCCAGGATTGTCGGGAAGAGGCCCTTGTCCTCATCAACATGGGGAAAAGGTTCTTTGGGGTGGGGGGACCGCAGTCATGAAATGCTCGTAGCTTCCGGTTTCTTAGGCCATGGAGATGATTGGAGCCATTCAGGTCTCTGATCAGCTCTATGGTCAGCTGGCGGAACCACTGGCTGCATTCTCGGGTTCCCTGTTGCGACAGGAGAGCCAGAGAAAACCATAGAAGACAGAGGGAGGGGGTGTTCCCTCCCACTGATTATAAAAGCAGTTTAGAGGCTAATTAGCCACTAAGATTTCTTTTACATGAAAGTCAACCACTGGCTGAAAAGAATGATACCAAGATGATAACTAAACCTATAGGCATCATTCTGGTATGACCACTCAAAGTCCAGCAACATACCAGTACCTTGCTGATCCTTGTTGGGCATACATTGTAATGTTCTTTTTTCATACAGCCTGTGGGCTAAACAAAAAAAAGAGATTCATTTGCGGGCATGCCCACCATTAGAATACCGCCCTTCAATCACCCACTTTTTTTTAACTGTGGTGGTGAAATAACCTCCTACAGCGCTGGAGTCGCTCATGTTAGGTGTGACCTCAACAAGTCACCTATTTGTCAGGTTATGTTACCGTTTCCCAATTGTTAGTTAGAGTTCTTATCCAAGCAAAGAGACACAGAGGTATTCAGTATTTCTGCTCAGAAGTCCGTCGTTAACTCTGACTGTCTCTGACTGACTCTGGCTCTGAGGCTTCTTTATTACATCTTTTATAGACAGAAAAGGGCAAACATCAGCAAATGTAAAAAAACAACATTTTCAAAGAAAAGACAATTCTCCGGGTGTTATCAGCTGATAAGACAATCTTCTGGGCGTAGACTGCTTTTTAGGGCTGATGCGGCCTCTTCTTGATGAGTACGTGACTAAAAATGACGAGTCCTTATTTTACAGAGAAGGATAGAAAAATACATGTATTTAGTAAGACATACGGTCAACCATTTTGTTTCAACATATACCTTAATCCTTACATTTCCCCCTTTGACATCACCCCTCCCTCTTGCCCTGGGTCCACCTGAACAAGTTCTAGTCGGCCTATATCCAGAGTACTCTCCCTGACCGCGAGTTGTCAGAGGGGTATACACCCATCCCCCTGGACAGTACCAACATCTAAAATTCAGGAAGAGTGGCTTTTCTGACAGATGGGTGATGTCAAGGATCTAAATCTACCTATCTTCACAAAAGTTCCATCTTTTCCGCATCATTTACCTTGGCTTTCTTGCAAAAGCACATAAACAACTTAAAGCATGCATAAAAGAAAAATACGAATAAGAGCACCACTATAATCGTCATTGCTGCCTTCTTAACCCAAGAGAATAACCCTGAGAAACTAAAAGTTCCACCAAACGGATCCCAGTCGCGACCAATATTTCGGGCCTTCTCTTGTAAATTCTTTACTTCCGTACGGTGTTGTGCAATGATGTCATAATAGTCAGGTACCTCAATGCTGGTGTTATGTATCCAAGTACAGCACTCATAGTCCTCAGTAGTTTCACAGAGTCCTGTCAGTGCTGCACTCATACTTTCAATTGCTAATTCATGTAATTCTAATTGTTGTCTGATGGCTCTGGTCTCCAGATTTAACTTAGTAATGTCATCAGAGTTTTTCTCCAAAACATCATTAATAATTCCTGTATAGTTATTTAGTCTTTTCATTAAGTCTATACCCCATCCTGTCCAGGACGGGAACCAAGCCCATGCCATGTCCTTCTTCAGGAATATTTCTCTTTTACTACGATACCTGAGGGGATATCTAGGGTGCATGCTAGCTTCTAATAGGTGATCACCTCGTTCATCACCTACTACTCCCATTACTGGTACTAAACTTGCGAGGTAGCACCATCCCTGAGCTCTTCTAGGTATCCAAGTATAACATTTATCCTCACAACAGATGTATATATTGTTTCCTAGAGCTACTGATCTTGAACTGATATCATTTCTATAACGAGAGGTGTATCCATAGAGGGATAAGTTGGATACTAACCACCTAACATTATTATCCACAATGTTAGTGAGGAAGTCAGATAATGTCTGGTGTGTGCTGGAATTACTGGGATAGAAGCTTCCATTTAATACGACAATGGACAAATTAAACTTGCTGTCTTGGCATTCTCCATTTCCTCCCGTTGTGTTCCCTAAGTTGAAACACCAATCAGGGGAAAAGGCGAGACCATTTGACTTAAACATTACTGTCTCGCTGGTATTTGTTCTAATTATGTTAATGCTACTGTTAGCAAGATCAGTATAGTTTATAGGAACTGCCATCAGTGGTATACTTGCTGTGCTGGGGTGTAATTTGCTACAAATCCAACATTTCTCATATCCTGACTTCTGGGCATAAGCATATTTAAACTTCAGTAATAACATTTTTTTAGAAAATCCTTCATCCTTGTGTATTTTATTCTGTGAGGTAACCAAACTATTAGCCAGAATTACTGAAACAATAAAAAGATACATGTTGTCATTTGCCAACTGGCTCCTTTTTACAATGAGAAGCGTGGATCCAGGTAGGTTTCCCTTCCAATTTCACTGAGGTTGCTGTAATCAATAGCACCTGGAAAGGACCTTCAAACCTTGGTTCCAGTGTCTTTCTGGTATGTTTCTTTACATACACATAGTCTCCTGGTTGTAGATCGTGTGTACCTGTGACAGAATTAGGGTCTGGAAGAGAAGAATACACACTCTTGTGGATTTTAGTCAGACGCTGTTGCAACTGTATTACATACGTAGTTAAACTATCACATTGTAATTGCATACTTTGAGGAAAATATAAACCTAATCTAGGTGCACTTCCAAACAGTATTTCATATGGGGATAACCCTGTTTTTCCTGTTGGGGTGTACCTAATAGAGAACAAAGCTAAAGCTAGGCACTCAGGCCATGGTTTGTTCAACTCCTGCATAGCTTTTTGTATTTTCAGCTTGATTGTACCATTTACTCTTTCTACTGATCCTGAACTCTGTGGGTGGTAAGGAGTATGAAAACTTTGTTGAACCCCTAACATTGCCATCACATTTTGCATTATTTCTCCCGTGAAATGTGTCCCCCTATCTGATTCTATTGTTTCTGGGAGACCAAACCTAGGTATCAGCTCAGTAATCAGTTTCTTGGCGGTGGCTTTTGCCGTAGCTGATTTCACAAGATAACTTTCGGACCAGCCTGAAAATAGGCAGATGCACACGAGAACAAATTCAAAGGGGCCGCTCTTAGGCATTTGTATGTAGTCAATCTGCAGTCTCTGAAAGGGATATTGGGCCCGGACCTGATGTTTACGTGGGGTTTTCACTCTCTGTCCTGGGTTATTAATCAGACAGATTTGGCATGCAGCACAGTAGTTCCTTGCAGTACTACTGAATCCAGGGGCTAGCCATCCTTGGCTTACAATCCTATACATAGAATTGGAGCTGACATGAGTGGGTAAGTGGACAGCCGCTGCCATTGCGGGGTATAGAGAAGCGGGTAGACATATTTTGTCTCCTTCTCTCCATACATTGTCAAGGCCTGGTGCAGCTCCCTCCTTAACCCAACGGTCCTTCTCAATAGCCCCTGCTTGTTCCTGTAGTTCGATTAGCTGCTGCCATGTGGTTTCGGGCATACTCACCTGTACCGTGGCTAAGGTCTCAGGGCTTACTTCCCCTAGAGCTGCCTTCTTTGCAGTTAAATCTGCAAATGCGTTTCCTTTTGCCTCAGTTGTTTTTGCGCTCGTGTGTGCCGCTATCTTCATGATGGCTACTCTTATAACCTTTTGAAGATTGTTCAGGACTCTTTTGATTCCTTCACCATGTTTAACAGGTGTGCCTGCTGCTGTAAGGTAACCTCTAGCTTTCCATATGTGGCCATAATCATGTGCAACACCGTAGGCGTATGCGGAATCAGTGTAAATGTTCCCTTCTTGTCCCTCCAAGTGTTCTAGGGCTTTCTCTAGAGCGGTTAGTTCCGCTTCTTGTGCCGACATGTGTGCTGGTAGTGACTTTGCCTCAATTACCTGTGTGTCCGTTACCACAGCATAACCTGTGTGATATTTACCTTTGTCATCGGCAAATCTACTACCATCTATGTACAGTGTGTGTTCTGCATTTGCAATGGGTATGTCTGTGACATGTGGGAACCCCGTGGTTTCTTGTTCCATAAGTTGAAAACAATCGTGTTCATCAGATGTTATGTCATGAAACGAAAGTGTGTCAGAATCCTGAGTATCTTGTGCTGTGTCTACACCATTATCATCATTACTCCCCCCTGTCAAATCTGTCTGTAATGGTAAAAGCTGTGCTAAGTTAAAAGAAGTGCATCGCTGAAAGGTAACATTGGGGGGTAGGAGCAAAGTGCATTGTAGACGCAGCTGCCTTGCCATTGATATGTGTTTTGGCTGGACCTGTGACAAGATGGCGTGTATGTCATGTGTGGTATGTACCACTACAGGATTGTCTAAGACAATTTCTGAGGATTTGTCAATGATAATTGACACTGCTGCGACTGCTCGTACACAGGACGGTGATCCTCTAGAGACAGGATCGAGAGCCGCCGAGAAGTATGCTACCGGCCTTTGTTTGATGTGTTGTTGTGTCAACACCCCTGTTGCGTGTCCCGTGATTTCAGCAATGTACAAATGAAATGTTTTGGTATAATCAGGGATCCCGATCGCAGGTGCCGAAATTAGTAACCTTTTTAAGGTGCTAAAAGATTCATGACCTGCTTCTGTGAGTACATAGGGTACTATTTTCAAGCAATCATATAATGGCTGCATCAGAGAACTGGCATGTGGTATCCATTGTCTACAATATGATACCATTCCCAGAAACATACGAAGTTGCTTAAAGTTGCGTGGAACATTCATTTGTCTTATGGCCTGGACTCGTTCTTCAGTGAGGTGTCGAGTACCCTGGGATATACAGTGGCCCAAAAAGACAACCTTTTTCTGACATACCTGTAACTTAGTTCTATTCACCTTGCACCCTTTTTCAGCCAGGAATTGTAACAATGAGAGAGTGGCTTTTAAACAAGTATCGTTATCCGGACAACATAACAATAGGTCATCTACATATTGCAACAATACACAAGTGTCAGGTGGTTGCCATTCCCCCTATTTTTACTTTTTAAGGTTTAGTCAGCGGGGCATCGGTCAGGAGTCCGTCGTAACCACTTATGGGTATGGTGTCACGGGACGTCATGTGTGGAGGGACTACTGAATCAGACAACAGACTGCGTGACGCTCCTGTGTCAACCAAACAAGGAATATGTTTACCTTCCACCTTCATCAACATGTGGAGCATTTTGTTCTCTGATTCAGCTAGGACTGGGGCAAGTCATGCGGTCGGATCGTCCCTATCATTGGTACGCCTCTGTCTGTAGTCCCTCGTGTCTCTGTCCGTGTTTCCTTCCTGTTCGTCTTTTATCCTTTTCCTACAGTCTCTTTTTATATGTCCCACCTTGTTGCAGTAATAACAGGTAAGAAGTTTACGGGAGGAATTCCCTCCTTCATTGACCCGGGCAACAGTGTTAACTCCCGGTGTCCTTCTGGGTTTAGTTTCTGCTAAATCAGCCTCTATGCCTTGTGCTTTCTGCAACAATGTTCCTCTGTCCCGTATGGCTCTCCATTCGGGAGTACATGCCTTCAGTTTGTCACCTACTTGGGGTACTAGTCCTTCCATAAACTGTCGATTGAAAGCCCTAATGGTGACGGGTAAGGCTAAATCTAGACCTTCGTCAGCCATCATGCTTTCCATGTTGAGGTAAAATTCTGTAACAGTCTGACCTGGGGCCTGTTTTATGGGCGCTGTCGAACCCCTTTCCTGCTGTTTCCCTTGGCAAAATTCTCGTAACTGAGCTATAAACAGGGGTCTAGAGTCTATATGACGGGGGTGTACTCCTGGCGGATCTGCCGCTGGATCCCCTTGTGGTCTATGTGGAGCAATTTCATTCATAAATTGATTAAACATCGTTAGTGTCATTTTATGTCTACACAAATCTTCCCCATCTTGCCAAGTTGCTTCATGTGTGTCTAGTAATTGTGTCACGAATCTACAGAATGCGGCAGGTTTTGCTACGGGATCAGGAGCATTCTGTATTAATGCCATAAGAGTGTCAGCCGACCAAGGTGTCCATGTCCTCAGAACGACTTGTCGGGTCACTGTAGGTGGCTGTCCTGCTTGACCCGCATTTGGATTATTTACTTGTATTACCCTAGTCCGACTATGGACTGGAGCTACGGGCTCTGGTCTTTGAGCGCCGCAATGCACACATTCCTGTGCCCAGTCTGGGTTCTGGGTACCGCATACTCGGCATACCCATCCTCTTCCTCTTAAGGAAGGATAAAGTTTTGGTCTTTCATTACCTGGTGTGGTGGTGTTATAAGGAGGTGGAGTATCTCCCGTATTTACCCTATCGCCGGGAGCAGAAGGAAGACTTTTGTGTCGGACCTTCATATCCCATCCACCCTTTTCCTGACAATACTCCCATTCCTCCTCTTCAGCCCTGTTGGAAACCTTAATTAAACATTGTATTTGTGATACCCATCTGTTCTGCAATATCTCTCCCTGTCTGTCTTTCTTTATTTCTTCCCAACCTTCTACACTTAATCCATTTTCTCCATCCATTCCAAATTTCTTGAGAACCCTATTTGTGCCCTGTGCCTTATCCTTCCCATACAACATTGTAATTATGTCTTTAACAGCATAACATTTCTGAGATTCCTCCTGGGGTTTACCATGTGTCTGGCCCATTTTGACAGTCCTGCCTAGGTGGCGTTTGGATCACTTACTAAGTGTCTCGTTGCCTTCTCCTCCTAGGGTGCCAAAATACTAAAAACCTCTCCTGGATGAGATTTCTGAAATCGAATTACCTTATATGCTAGCCAACTGACAAATATTATGACCAGACTGACAGCTACAACATATACAAGCATTCCCTTTTGGTGGCCAAACACATATGACTAGATCTCCGGGCTTTGTGGAGACCTTATTTCCCTTCCCATTACCATGGAATCTCTCAGCATTCGTTTCTTATTCCTGCTTTATTGAGGCAGTCAGGACTTATACTTTCAACCCGTTTTTAGGCTCATGAATCAAAAAGCGTATATCAAACTTAAGTGTCGGACCCCCAAAGTACTCTTACGAGTTAAGGGCGCATTCCGTTACCCATTGGGATGATATATGTTTCAATTCACACCATACAAACAGGGCTTATCTCAGTCCCAACAGACAGATGACAAGTAGACAGACAAGAAACAACGGTAACATAAGCCAAAATATTAAGTTCAAGACCCGCTTACTACAGAGGTTGGTTTTTACCTGAAGAACAATTCAGACAGATCAGGTGGGCACAAATCTAAGAAGCACAGAGTTTATAAGAAAATAAAGCTTTTCTTACCTGCGCAGGATTTGTCTGTGGTTCTTGATGTGCCCGACCATTTCGTTCCGTCCTTATGTTCGTTCGCCTCTTGTAGTTTCTTCAGCGAGTCCCTATTCGCGGCGCCAGAAATGTTAGGTGTGACCTCAACAAGTCACCTATTTGTCAGGTTATGTTACCGTTTCCCAATTGTTAGTTAGAGTTCTTATCCAAGCAAAGAGACACAGAGGTATTCAGTATTTCTGCTCAGAAGTCCGTCGTTAACTCTGACTGTCTCTGACTGACTCTGGCTCTGAGGCTTCTTTATTACATCTTTTATAGACAGAAAAGGGCAAACATCAGCAAATGTAAAAAAACAACATTTTCAAAGAAAAGACAATTCTCCGGGTGTTATCAGCTGATAAGACAATCTTCTGGGCGTAGACTGCTTTTTAGGGCTGATGCGGCCTCTTCTTGATGAGTACGTGACTAAAAATGACGAGTCCTTATTTTACAGAGAAGGATAGAAAAATACATGTATTTAGTAAGACATACGGTCAACCATTTTGTTTCAACATATACCTTAATCCTTAAACTCATTTACGTATTGTAGGAGCAAGCGCTGTTGCTATCAAGATAAATAAATCAGTGCTGCAGCAGAATGGAGTACCTGATAAGCAAATGATGGTTAACAATAAAACAAAGTAACATTACAGTATAACAATAAGACTTGCCATACCTGCAAAGCAAATTTTTTAACGCAATCTGTGCCTAAAAAATATATGCCGAAGCATGGGGGAAATCCGCCCCTAATGTTAGGAGCAAATCGCTCCTCCACCCCTGCCCCCATGCTTCAACATATATGCTCTTTTTTTAACTTTGGTGGGGAAATCACCTCTGGCAGCCCTGGAGTCACAGTTACATATCGTGGGAGCAAACGCTGTTGCTGTCAAGGTAAGTAAGTATGTATGTAATCTGGGCAGTTATCCGGCTCTACGTGACTATCTCTTCCCTCATAAACCATGGCCCTGTCACAGAGCTTATACATCTTGACCCCATATCTGGCACACTCGCTTGGAAGATACTGTTTGAAAGACAAGCAGCCAGAAAACTTAATCAGGGACTCATCAATGCAGACAACTTGATGAGGAGTAAGCAAAGCTGGAAACCATTGGTTGAAGTTGTTTACGAGGGACCGAATTTTGTGGGGTCGATAATATCCAGGATCACCCCGAGGACGTCAGAGTTCATTGTCGTTGAAGTGCATGTACTGCAAGATCTGCTCATATCATGCCCTGGCCATGGAGGTAGAGAGCATGGACATATGGTGAATTGGGTCAGTGGACCAATATGACCGCAACTAACTCTTTTTGGTTATGCCCATAAGTAGGGATAGGCACAAAAATCTTTGGAAAGGGTCAAATGGGGATTAGCGGTGATGAATTGACCAGCATACAAATTTCTTTGGTCCACAATAGATCTATAGAGATCTTCCGTGAAAAACAGCGAATGAAAATCAAGTGACGTAAAATCAACGGTTTCCAACTGAATTCCGGGTTGGCCAGTGAATGGGAGAAGTACTGGTGCTGCAGAATTGGTGGGTTCCCAATTAGGTTTGGCGAAAGCAGCAGGAAGGGCACCATGGGCTTGACAGGCCTGTGTTTGTCTTCTTCTTGGTGGCTGCGGGACACTAGTTGTGTTAGCCACAGCACCAGCTTGAACTGCACTTATGGGACTCGCCATGTCACCATGTGTTACTGCAGTGCTGGTTTGACTACGACCAGGGTGTACTAGATCACTGGTGCTTGCCATTTCACCAGGATGAGCGGTGCTAGTACTGGCTCTCTGCTCCATACGAGAGCCCTGTGGTTCTTGCACCTCAACGACACCAGAAGAAGAACGCGGTCTGGTACACCTGACCTTGGCAGGGACCACAACTCTGTCGTCAGGGCTATCTGTCAGGGTGCCACTGCTGTCTACTGGATCATATTCTGAGCCTGAATCTGACAGATGAGTGACTTCTAAACATCTGTCATGCTCAGAAACGTGTAGGCCTCTTCACTAGTGTGCCTTTGATTTTACATTTTAGTCTCTAAATTTACTGGTACACTAGTGAGACTCACAGTTACAAAAATCTCCTGACTGCTAACAAAAAAACTGTTAGCATTCACACGGATCAGGCCTGACTCTGCGAATGCTGCAGTTATGTGTGTTGTGTTTTTGTAAGTAACAGTGATCGATTGATACTGCACTTGGATGGGCTGGGCTGGGCAGAGGGGCTAAACGCAGGTTCTAGCAGGTATCTGGGCTGATCCCACTAACGAATCCTAAACTGCTGGGGACGCTAGTATAGATTTGATCAGATCAGATATTGATCTGTTCAGACACTATACTACTAGGGGAACTGTAAGGTGCGTGCGTGGGTGTTAGCGCTACTGGCTCTAATCTGACACTGCCTGGGGTGACGTAGACCCTGACTGATGCTAAAACCTAACTTATATCACCCGCCTGGTGATCAGGGGGTTAAAGCTTTATTGGGTAATATACGGCGGGTGCCCTGACACTATAAAAAGCAAACTAACTAACCAGCCTCACACGTAACACTAATACGGTGATCACTGGTGACAGTGGGTGACAGGGTTAACTAGGGGGCAATCAGGGGGTTAAAACCTTTATTAGGTAATATATGGGGGTACCTGAGAATATAAAAACCTGATGGTAATACTAACTGGCGAACTAGCGTCACCAGTGACACAAATATGGCAATTGATTAGGGACACTGGTGACAGGGAGTGAAAGGGTTAACCAGGGGCTTAAAACCTTTATTAGGTAGTACATATGGGGGTACCTGATGCTATAAAAACCTGACGGTGAAACTAATCACCTAACTGGCTAACTAGTGTCACCAGTAACACAAATACGGCAATCGAATAGTGACACTGGCGACAGGGAGTGAAAGGGTTAACTGGGGGGCGATCATGGGGTTAAACCTTATTGCAGTCACAAATGACACCAATGCAGTGATCAGTGAAAAATCTGAAAAACTGCAATTGGTGACACAGTGACAGGGAGTGAAAGGGTTAACGGGGGGGGGGGGGGGGGGCGTCAGTGTACAGTTGGTGCAACTCATGGTTAGATTTCTCCTCTCTCTCACTGGAATCTAGAGAGGAGACATCTAACCATGCCATGGACTCCACGAGGAGAGATGACATCACTTCCTCCTGTCTGTGTTTACACTTACACATTCTGCTGACATACATCAGCGTGCGGCAGTCGAGAAGCTGTGAATAGAGGGCCGTACAGAGGTGAGCTGTGGATGGAGGGCGGTACAGAGGTGAGCTGTGAATGGAGGGGGGACAGAGGTGAGCTTTGGATGGAGGGGGTACAGAGGTGAGCTGTGGATGGAGGGGGTACAGAGGTGAACTGTGGATGGTGGGGGGTACAGAGGTGAGCTGTGAATGGAGGAGCATACAGAGGTGATCTGTGGATGGAGGGGCTACATAGGTGAGCTGTGCATAGAGGGGAGGTACAGAGGTGAACCATGGATGGAGGGGGGTAAAGAAGAGAGCTGTGGATGGAGGGGGTACAGAGGTGAGCTGTGGATGGAGGGGGTACATAGATGAGCTGTGGATGGAGGGGGGTACAGAGGTGAGCTGTGGATGGAGGGGGTACAGATGTGAGCTGTGGATGGAGGGGGGGTACAGAGGTGAGCTGCGGATGGAGGGGGGCACAGAGGTGAGCTGTTGATGGAGGTGGGTACAGAGGTAATCTGTGGATGAGGGTGCAGAGGTAAGCAAAGTGGTGTGCAGAGGTGACCAATAGATGGTTACTTTGGGGAAGGAGGGGAGAATATGCAAGTACTGCCCCTTGTGCTGATTTTTTTCTGTGCCCTGTATGATACAAACACCTCACAGTACACAGTCCCAATTCCTGTGTGTCATCCTGGACTCCTCTATCTCCCCCTTCTTCCCATCATCCTGGACTCCCTCATCCCCCCCGCATCATCTTGAACTCCCCCATCTCTCCCCCCACAATCATCCTGGACTCCCCTATTCCCCCATCATCCTGGACTTCCCTATCTCTCCCCCCTCATCATCCTGCACTCCTCTATCCCCCCTACCCATCATTTTGGACTCCTCTATCTCCCCCCATCATCATCATTATTATTATACAGGATTTATATAGCGCCAACATTTTGTGCTGCGCTTTACAACATGAGGGCAGACTGCACAGTTACAATACAATTCAATACATACGTTTTTTGTGTGTTTTTGTTTTTTGGAATGTTGGGATGGAGAGAAAATTTGCACGGGAGGGGGGGGGGGGGGTCGGTGGGTGTCAAGAAAATGTTTGCCCAGGGTCCAATCAATATTAAAGATGGCCCTGAACATATTGTTTTCTTTGATGGCCAAAAAGTTACATTTTAGTCTCATCAGACCAGAGAACCTTCCTCCATACATTGTGGGAGTCTCACACATGCCTTTTCGCAAACCTAAAACATGCCATTTTGTTTTTTGCTGAAAGTAATGGCTTTCTTCTGGCCATCTGCCATAAAGCCCAACTCTATGGAGCGTACGGCTTATTGTTGTCCTATGTACAGATTATCCAGTCTCTGCCTTGGAACTCTGCAGCTCCTCCAGGGTTACCTTAGATCTCTGTGCTGTCTCTCTGATTAATGCTCTCCTTCCCCGGTCCGTGAGTTTTGGTGTGAGGCCATCTCTTGCCAGGTTTGCTGTTGTGCCATGTTCTTTAGATTTGGTTATGATATATTTTGTGCTTATAGGGATCTTTAAAGATTTGTTTATTTATATTGACTTGTCTCAACAACATTGTCCCTTACTTGTTTGGAGAGTTCCTTGGTCTTCATGTGTTTGGTTAGTGGTGCCTCTTGCTTAGATGTTGCAGCCTCTGGGGCCTTTCAAAAGTATGTGTATATATTATGACAGATCATGTGACACTTAGATTGCACACAGGTAGACATCATTTCACTAATTATGTGACTTCTGAACGTAATTGGTTGCACCAGAGCTTTTTATGGGCGTCATAACGAAGGGAGTGAATACATACGCACATGCCATTTATTAGTTTTTTATTTCTGAAAAATAGTTTTATGTATATGTTTTTCTAATTTTACTTCACCAACTTAGACTATTGTGTTCTGATCCATCACATATAATTCAGATAAATAAAAAAAAACATTGAACTAAAGGCTGTAATGTAACAAAATAAGTAAAAAGCCAAGGGGGATGAATACTTTTGCAAGGCAGTGTAATTCCATGTACACACGGTCAGATTTTCCAACGGGAAATGTTGGATGTGAGCTTGTTGGCTGAAAGTCTGATAGTGTGTATGCTCCATCGAACATTTGTTGGCGGACTTTCCGCCAACAAATTTTGGCTAGCAGGTTCTCAAATCTTCTGCCAACAAAACTTTGTTGTCGGACTTTCCGATTGTGTGTACACAAGTCCGTCGCACAAAAGTACAAAAATCAAGTCCTTCAGGTTCCCTGCCTTCCTCGTCTTTTTGGTTGGAGGGCAGAGGATTTTTGTTCATCAATCACACACAATTTTGAGCTCATGACTGTTGTAAATTGAATGTTAACAAATAGAAAAGACTATCATTCTGATCCCAACATTTTTCATTCTTGTCTCAATCATTTTTGGCTACTACTGTCTATTGATATGTAAACCACTTTGTTAAATCAGAAATTAGTGATCAATAACATATAGTTAATTTCATTCAATTTTTGACGAGAAATATCTTCAACAATGCTATACCTGGGTCAATGTGGCCCCCTCCACATCTTCTTCCCGGGTGGAAGGCCCAGGTTGGACCTCAGGACCCTCAGCTGATGTGGAAGGAAGTGTTGATAGCGATGGCTGGGTTCCGTCTGGCCAGACAAAAAACGCAGGTTGTTGTAGTACCACAGCCTGGGGACATATATGTCACCTGCTGCTGCTCTGGATCTCAGGGAATCCTGGACCTTCTTACACTCCCTTTTATATGTGCTCG
The DNA here is from genome assembly GCF_037356315.1 of Lithobates pipiens. Classification (NCBI taxonomy): domain Eukaryota; kingdom Metazoa; phylum Chordata; class Amphibia; order Anura; family Ranidae; genus Lithobates; species Lithobates pipiens. The sequence continues at coordinate 100,584,035 of NW_027507791.1, read as the reverse complement.
TCAGGCTACCAATTTTGGCCTTCAAATAGGTGATGTCTACCATGGGATACACAGGCTTCCCCAATTCCAACAGTTTATCAAGCGCTGCCTTCCTCTTTTGCTTGTTCGAATAGTTCCTGCATTGGACTTGCCATGGCAGCTCCCTGTACCTGTCTATGAAGTTGGGCAGGAAGTCAGGGGCTGTGAATTTATCCACCATTTTATCTGAAAGACACAACACAAGACAAACCCCAATGTCAGGCTAAATTCTCCTAATCTTGTGCCAATATAGGCCCAAACTATAATCAGTATAGACCACTAACTACTGATGCCCCAAGTTAAAATTGTACCTTCATTTGAACGATCGGCGACCAACGATCCTCCATCCTCCACTCACAGATCGTACATACATCGTTATGCTTTATTTACACTACACATGCATCAAACTCCACCCCTGTCCTTCTTTCTAGTGTATCCCCCGTCTTTTCTCTTTTGGGCAGTGGAAGAGCACATGGCAGAGACACAATAGGTGTGTGCTGAGAGCAGCAACGACGAGGAAAGCCTGGAGAAAGGCAGTTCCAGATCCAGGAGGCAATATAAGGCTTCAAATATGTCCTTTGAAGAGATGGTGGAGATGGTGGACATCTTGAAGAGGACAGACTATGACAGAAACCCAAATGTGAGAAAGGCAAGATCATGACTAAAGTTGTGAGAAGTCTGCACAGGACCTTTGGGGTATGAAGATTCAAGGAGCAATTGAGGAAACGCTGGTCAGACCTGAAATTGAGGGAGCAGGATCAGTATAGCAGTATCAGGAAAGTGCTGCATAAAAGTATTTGTTGTGTGTTGCTATTATTATTGTTACTTTCATGCTGGTCCATGTGCTTTTCTTTACTGTTGTATAGTTTAAAATGCCAAGTTTGAGGTTCCTGGGCACAGTAATCGTTTGTATTAAACATTGTTCGTTTAACCACGAATACAAAGTTTTTGGCAGATGCAGGTTAACTACATTTGTTCATGCCTATTTTGATTAAAAGATGTTTATTACATTGTTGTCTAGATGTGTTTGAAACTTTAATGAAATGACTACTTGATTCAGTATAAGTAGAGGACACTCAGCAGCTGTTTACACATCTGGACGCAGGAGCACTAGTTTGTGACACCATAACAACCTTTTTATGGTGTCCCATGCAGGTGCTCCAGTGGATACTAGGGGTCTCTATATGTGTGAAACTTGCACAAAACTGGTAAGTATTCCAGCTTTTGAAAGGGAAAAAATGGTGGAGGTGGAGGTATCAGAAACCATGAACCAGACCGAGAGAGAAGAACAATTAAATCACACTTGTTTATTAATAAAAAAATAGAAAGGTAAATAGAGTAAGCATAGTCAAAGCATAGCCAGAGTCCAGTAAGTGGATCGAGTAGTCAGCCAGGCCAGAGTTCAGTAACCAAATTGGGTAATCAGCCAGGCCAGAAGTCAGGGATCCAAGTAGAGGAACAGCAAGCAGGTTAAGGAGCCAGAAGGGATGTTAGCAAGCCAGTCTTTAAACAGGAATGCAGAAGATGGTTTCTTGTGATGTGACCAAGGCGAAGGCAGAGATGAAGTGAGCTGGACAGCTTTAAGTAGGCAGGTCAGACGAGCAGGATCAGAAACAGGTGGGTAACTGTGGAAAGAGATGAGAGCTGGCAATTAGCCGACAGCTGAGCAGCCAGCCCAGAGAAGGAAGGGCTAAGCCAGCCCTGACAGGAGGCGATCTTAGATTGCAGGAGAAGGAGGAATCAAGTTCAATATCTGATTAGGTGGAGAAGATACAGCCCTGAGGACAAATCATGGGAGCCAGAAGCCAGCATTCGTGCCCAAGAACTTATCCAAACTGTCAAGAGGACTCACCCTGACAGGGTGGCCAGATTGGGTATTCGGAGGCTGCCCGTTAGGGGGGGAAATGTCAGAAAGGGCTAGCCAGTACCCAGAAGAGGACGACCTGTGACCTCAGCTCCTGTCAGAAGACCTCTGGTGCATGTGCCCGTGCCTGTGCACGCAGATATGCGCATGTGACCATATGCGCACACACGTGCACATTGTCAGGAAGGGCATGCCAGTACTCAAGATGAGAATTCAAGACAGCCTGTTTCCTCAGTCAGATTGCCACTGGTGTGCCTGCGCTGGTCTTTACGTGTGTCAGGAAAGGTTCCCTCCGCTGGTAATATTAATCATTTGGCATGCAGTACTGCGATCCACCAGCAGGTGTCTCCTGCTGGAATTATGTCATCTTTGGTCCGCAGTACTGGTGTCCACCAGCGGAGGGATCCTGGCAGTATGGAGCAGGTATTGCCTTCTGCAGTCAGGCGTCACATGACTGACAGCAGCCATTATAAATACCCGGCAGGTGCACACACACCTCGCCTTGGTATTGTTCCTTGTGCCCTGACCTGCTGCTTGCGATCCTGATTCTGTACCTATTCCTGTGCCCTGAACCTGTGACCCGTGGTTCTTATCCTGTTTCCCTGTCCTGGTCCCTACCCTGTCCCACCTGTTACCATTATCCCTGTCCTGCAGTCTGATCCGTCCATCCTCTCCCTGTCCTGTGCTCCTTACCCCATTTGCTGATCTCCCGTGTATGACCTTGGCCTGGCTTGTGACTCTGATTCTGGACTGCCCTTGTTTATCTGCTGATCTCCCTGTGTATGACCCTGGCCTGCCTATCGTTTACGGTCCTTGCATTTCCCATTTATTGTACATATCTGTCTGTTGTTGTTTGGGGGTCTTTGTTGGTTGGTTTATTGCACGGTGTGGTTGTATTTATATTATTCACTTTCTTTAATAAATCATATTTCACTTATACACGTTTGGGTTTCCTCTGTTGCAGTCCACACAGTTCTGGTCTTATCTGATACTTAACAGAATACCAAGGCCATCCCTGACCAGAAGTGGCTACACAGAGGAACCATCTTGGTTCAGGTTGCTTACAGAAATGAATTTAGAAGTGATTCGTTATTATGCTTTGTTGGCGCCTGAGAGTGGTGACTATCTCCGCCAGACACTGAAAGGGTGGACCAGTGATCAGCTGTTGGAAACCATTCGTTTAGCTCACTCCTGGGTTGATCAGGGCTGTATGTTGTTTGGGGATGTTCAGCCGTTAATTCAAATCTGCACAGAGCTGGCCCTGCCCTGCATCCCAGGGGGCCAGGATGATTTTTCTCCCCCTTTCAGTATTAATCAAGTCACATCACTGGTATGGCTTCTGGAAGATGATTCCCCTTACTTTTTTGAGCATTACACAGCCTGTTCCCAACAGATGATAATAGAATGTGTTGATTCCGTACAATCCCTTGTCAGACAGGCAGTATGTAACCCGCAGTTTGTGCAACCACTACTTTTAGCATGGTCTGGTATTTTGCAATCAGCCACAGCCAGCCCACAACAAACCATCTCTGCTACCAAACACCTGCCTGCCCAAGAAACTCTTCCTCCATCACCTATGGCAACCTCAGTTTCAGCCCAATATACTCTACTCCCCACCAAATATCAATACCCTGTTTCTTCCTGCTGCACATATCCTGCCTTTAATCCAACTGCCTCTTTCCCATGGCCCACTATCCCTCAAGAACTTCCCTCAGCCACTGTTACCTCTTCCCTGCCATATTCCAACCCTTCTCTCCAGTTTGCTTCATCCCCTACCTATAGATCTGCAGCTACCTACAGGCCTTCAGTAGCTAAATCTAAAAAGAGACGGAAGTTCTTTCCTACCCATTTGATCCTGCCAGTAACGCAACCTGCCTCCACATCAACCAACCTGCTCCAGGCTGACGCCTTGCAGCCTGATGTCCCGGCCTTCCAGCCTGACGCCTTGCAGCCTGATGTCCCGGCCTTCCAGCCTGACGCCTTGCAGCCTGATGTCCCGGCCTTCCAGCCAGACGCCTTGCAGCCTGATGTCCCGGCCTTCCAGCCAGACGCCTTGCAGCCTGATGTCCCGGCCTTCCAGCCAGACGCCTTGCAGCCTGATGTCCCGGCCTTCCAGCCAGACGCCTTGCAGCCTGATGTCCCGGCCTTCCAGCCAGACGCCTTGCAGCCTGATGTCCCGGCCTTCCAGCCAGACGCCTTGCAGCCTGATGTCCCGGCCTTCCAGCCAGACGCCTTGCAGCCTGATGTCCCGGCCTTCCAGCCAGACGCCTTGCAGCCTGATGTCCCGGCCTTCCAGCCAGACGCCTTGCAGCCTGATGTCCCGGCCTTCCAGCCAGACGCCTTGCAGCCTGATGTCCCGGCCTTCCAGCCAGACGCCTTGCAGCCTGATGTCCCGGCCTTCCAGCCAGACGCCTTGCAGCCTGATGTCCCGGCCTTCCAGCCAGACGCCTTGCAGCCTGATGTCCCGGCCTTCCAGCCAGACGCCTTCCAGCCTGATGTCCCGGCCTTCCAGCCTGACGTCCCGGCCTTCCAGCCAGACGCCTTCCAGCCTGACGTCCCGGCCTTCCAGCCAGACGCCTTCCAGCCTGACGTCCCGGCCTTCCAGCCAGACGCCTTCCAGCCTGACGTCCCGGCCTTCCAGCCAGACGCCTTCCAGCCTGACGTCCCGGCCTTCCAGCCAGACGCCTTCCAGCCTGACGTCCCGGCCTTCCAGCCAGACGCCTTCCAGCCTGACGTCCCGGCCTTCCAGTCTGATGTCTTGCAGTCTGACGTCCCGGCCTTCCAGTCTGATGTCTTGCAGTCTGACGTCCCGGCCTTCCAGTCTGATGTCTTGCAGTCTGATGTCCCGGCCTTCCAGTCTGATGTCTTGCAGTCTGATGTCCCGGCCTTCCAGTCTGATGTCTTGCAGTCTGATGTCCCGGCCTTCCAGTCTGATGTCTTGCAGTCTGATGTCCCGGCCTTTCAGTCTGATGTCTTGCAGTCTGATGTCCCGGCCTTTCAGTCTGATGTCTTGCAGTCTGATGTCCCGGCCTTTCAGTCCGATGCCTTCCAGTCTGATGTCCCGGCCTTCCAGTCTGATGCCCCGGCCTTCCAGTCTGATGCCTTCCAGTCTGATGCCCCGGCCTTCCAGTCTGATGCCCCGGCCTTCCAGTCTGATGCCTTCCAGTCTGATGCCTTCCAGTCTGATGCCCCGGCCTTCCAGTGTGATGCCTTCCAGTGTGATGCCTTCCAGTCTGATGTCCCGGCCTTCCAGTCTGATGCCTTCCAGTCTGATGTCCCGGCCTTCCAGTCTGATGCCTTCCAGTCTCATGTCCTGGCCTTCCAGTCTGATGTCCCGGCCTTCCAGTCTGATGTCCCGGCCTTGCAGTCTGATGTCCCGGCCTTGCAGTCTGATGTCCCGGCCTCGCAGTCTGATGTCCCGGCCTCGCAGTCTGATGTCCCGGCCTCGCAGTCTGATGTTCCGGCCTCGCAGTCTGATGTTCCGGCCTCGCAGTCTGATGTTCCGGCCTCGCAGTCTGATGTTCCGGGCTCGCAGTCTGATGTTCCGGGCTCGCAGTCTGATGTTCCGGCCTCGCAGTCTGATGTCCCGGCCTCGCAGTCTGATGTCCCGGCTTCGCAGTCTGATGCCTTCCAGTCTGATGTCCTGGCCTTCCAGTCTGATGTCCCGGCCTTCCAGTCTGATGCCTTCCAGTCTGATGTCCCGGCCTTCCAGTCTGATGCCTTCCAGTCTGATGTCCTGGCCTTCCAGTCTGATGTCCCGGCCTTGCAGTCTGATGTCCCGGCCTCGCAGTCTGATGTCCCGGCCTCGCAGTCTGATGCCTTCCAGTCTGATGTCCCGGCCTTCCAGTCTGATGCCTTCCAGTCTGATGTCCTGGCCTTCCAGTCTGATGCCTTCCAGTCTGATGTCCCGGCCTTCCAGTCTGATGCCTTCCAGTCTGATGTCCCGGCCTTCCAGTCTGATGCCTTCCAGTCTGATGTCCCGGCCTTCCAGTCTGATGCCTTCCAGTCTGATGTCCCGGCCTTCCAGTCTGATGCCTTCCAGTCTGATGTCCCGGCCTTCCAGTCTGTCCTGGCCTTCCAGTCTGATGCCTTCCAGTCTGATGTCCTGGCCTTCCATTCTGATGTCCCGGCCTTGCAGTCTGATGCCTTCCAGTCTGATGTCCCGGCCTCGCAGTCTGATGTCCCGGCCTCGCAGTCTGATGTCCCGGCCTTCCAGTCTGATGTCCCGGCCTCGCAGTCTGATGTCCCGGCCTCGCAGTCTGATGTCCCGGCCTCGCAGTCCGATTCCTTCCAGTCTGATGTCCCGGCCTTGCAGTCCGATGCCTTTCAGTCTGATGTCCCGGCCTTGCAGTCCGATGCCTTCCAGTGTGATGTGCCTGACATCCCAGTGCCTGCCTTCCAGCTTGACGTCCCAGTGCCCGCCTTCCAGCTTGACGTCCCAGTGCCCGCCTTCCAGCTTGACGTCCCAGTGCCCGCCTTCCAGCCTGACGTCCCAGTGCCCGCCTTCCAGCCTGACGTGCCGCTGCCCGCCTTCCAGCCTGACGTCCCAGTGCCCGCCTTCCAGCCTGACGTGCCGCTGCCCGCCTTCCAGCCTGACGTGCCGCTGCCCGCCTTCCAGCCTGACGTGCCGCTGCCCGCCTTCCAGCCTGACGTGCCGCTGCCCGCCTTCCAGCCTGACGTGTCGTTGCCTGCCTTCCAGCCCGATGTGCCAGCTTCCCGGTCCGATGTGCTTCTGTCTGCTGCCCTGCTCGAAGTGCCCGTTACCCAGCCTGATGTGACTTTGCTCATAGCCCAGCTTGACGCAATGGACTTTCCCCAGCAACTGCTAGTTGGAGCGTCCGGAGGTCGCTCCTTTGAGGGGGGGTACTGTCAGGAAAGGTTCCCTCCGCTGGTAATATTAATCATTTGGCATGCAGTACTGCGATCCACCAGCAGGTGTCTCCTGCTGGAATTATGTCATCTTTGGTCCGCAGTACTGGTGTCCACCAGCGGAGGGATCCTGGCAGTATGGAGCAGGTATTGCCTTCTGCAGTCAGGCGTCACATGACTGACAGCAGCCATTATAAATACCCGGCAGGTGCACACACACCTCGCCTTGGTATTGTTCCTTTTGCCCTGACCTGCTGCTTGCGATCCTGATTCTGTACCTATTCCTGTGCCCTGAACCTGTGACCCGTGGTTCTTATCCTGTTTCCCTGTCCTGGTCCCTACCCTGTCCCACCTGTTACCATTATCCCTGTCCTGCAGTCTGATCCGTCCATCCTCTCCCTGTCCTGTGCTCCTTACCCCATTTGCTGATCTCCCGTGTATGACCTTGGCCTGGCTTGTGACTCTGATTCTGGACTGCCCTTGTTTATCTGCTGATCTCCCTGTGTATGACCCTGGCCTGCCTATCGTTTACGGTCCTTGCATTTCCCATTTATTGTACATATCTGTCTGTTGTTGTTTGGGGGTCTTTGTTGGTTGGTTTATTGCACTGTGTGGTTGTATTTATATTATTCACTTTCTTTAATAAATCATATTTCACTTATACACGTTTGGGTTTCCTCTGTTGCAGTCCACACAGTTCTGGTCTTATCTGATACTTAACAACGTGCATTAGTGCACACGCCGGCTTGTGCCGGCTCACACGTGCACACCCTGTGACAGCTTTTGGCACCCAACAGGCTATTTAAACTCTGCTAGTGCACAGACTCGGTGCTGTCTGCTCTACAGCATTCCTCTGTGTTCCTGTTGCCTGTATCAGATACCTGTTCCTGTTGCTCGACCCGACTTGCCTCTGACGATTCCTGCTATCTGCCTGCACCTGACCCAGCTTGTTTGACCACCGCATCTGCCTGCTCCTTCTATTACCTTGCTGCCAGCCCATCACCGACCTGGCTTATATCCTGACTTCTCTTCTTCCAACCACACCTGCTCCTGACGTGTCAGCCAGTGTATGAACACGGCCTGCCTGTTCCCTCTCTGCTGCCTGGAGAATGCTGCTGGCCTGCCGTTCCTCCTGCAGCTGCTTCTGATTCCATGGTCTGCAACCCATCAGGCACTTGTGCGACTCTGCACTCCTGCGCCTCCTGTCTGCTCTACCAGGGGGCCTAAAGTCAGAGGTGTATGAGAGGCCATCCGCTGCATATCAGGCTCTACCGTCTGGTACGTGACACTAGGCTGTATGGGCCCAGGATAGCATGCTAGGGAGGTTAGTGAAGGCAAATATGCATGAAGGACAAAAAAGGAGCAGTAAAAGCATACAGCATGCAAGAGGACAAAGAGGACATTCACAGCATATTACAATCATGGTAATTATGGAATGATGAAATAATACAATACATTAGCTAACATTAAATACATAGAATGTGATAGTAAAGGATACAACTTATCTTAATATAGTCATTCTGCAGGACCTGAATGATGGCAGAACAGGTCACTGGAATAATGATTCCCAGAGCCTGGGGGGAGATCCCAGTTGTGAACTTCAGGTCCTGGAGACTTCTCCCCGTCGCCAAGTACCCGAAGGTGGCTATGAGCCTTTGCTCGGGAGTGATGGCTTGCCGCATGCAGGTGTCCAACTTCGTAATATAAGCAGTCAGCAAAGCCAAGAGATGGTGAAAGACGGGCTCCATCAAAAAATCAGGATTATTCTGGAGCTCCCGCAACAAAGGCATATGACAGACTTGGTCACGATTAAGCACCAGGCTATCCCCCCCCCCCCCCCTGTTCATGGACTGGACTTGGGTCAAAGTTATAACTCCAATACCAAGAACCAACAACAGCATGAACTCTCCGATAAGTACGTAACCGCAACATGGCTAATAAATAAATGGCTGCTCAGAACGAACTGACAGAAAGCACTGAAAATAATAAGAAAGGACCTGACAAGAATGAGCTGAAAATCTGAAACGAGCGGACAAGAACACACTGAAAATCAGAAGCGAACTATAAATAGAATGCACTGAAAGACAGATACGAACCGACAAGCACAAACTGAAAAGCAGAAACAAACTGAAAAGCACGAGGCTGAAAAGCGCATATTGTCTCTCACCAAACTTCTACTAACACAAGATAAACACGAGATTAGCAGAAGGAGCCCAAAGGGTGGCGCACTGGCTATTGAACTTCCTTTTTATCAGCTATCGTACGTGTTGTACGTCACTACGTTTGTAATTGTTGGCTAACATTTGTGTGACCGTGTGTATGCAAGACAATTTGGAGCCAACACCTTTCAAACAAAAATCCACTGTTTTGTTGTCAGAAAGTCTGATCGCGTGTATGAGGCATAACTCTTCAAACCAACATCACGTTAAAGACTGGTTGAGTAGGTTGGAAATTTCCAGTCGTCTTCCATAATACTTTATAGTAAGTACAAACATAAGCTAATTCTGTGGTTCACCATCTTCTGAGGTTTTTGAATGATACACACTAAAGTACTGTATATGTGCATTGTAAATGAAAACAAATATTCAAATGGTTATATAAGATTTACAAAAAAATGTATTCATTCCCCAAGCCTTGTATAGGTACTTTAAGTTGTATACAGACCAGGTGTCTTAAGCCTGTGGCTGGCAAGTCACATGTAGCACTCACTTCCCAGTGTAGCAATGCACAATACGCTTTGTATAGTTGTGAATCCAGGCTGGTGTGTTCTCATTTAAATTCTCGTATGAATTTTAATATGTTAGTGTGATTTAAAAAGTATTTTTTAATATTTTAAGTTTGGCAATTTTCATTCAATAACACCTGATGATCCTTCCATGAAGGTCCTTGTGTAGGCATTCCTAAATAAGTATCTTTATTAAAGTGGAACTAAACCCACCTATGCTTTACAGCTTTGGAAGCTGTCATCTTAACCTCTGATTTGCATTTGCTTTGGTGCTGCACATCTGATTAGTTATGACATCAGCCATTTGATGGCTTGACAATTAAGTTGAGGGCAAAAGCAAATATGACAGTTATCATTCACAGCATGCCTTGAATTTACCTGTTTTGGGAAACCATAAACTTGGTGGGTTTACTGTACTCTACTGCTTGAACCGTTTGCTGGCTGTAAAACATAGATATACGACGGCAAGGCCACGCTGTGCCGGATCACTTACCTAGTATATAATCAGGCACTTCCGAATAGGGGGTAGGTGCATGCGTGCTGCCAGTGACCAGGCTCTGCTGCAATTTTTTGTAATGCTGATCAGCAGGTACTGGCCAAGAGATTACTGCTGGCACCTGTCGATTGTCCGGAACACACACAGGACAGGGATCTGCCTATGTAAACAAGGCAGAGCTCTGTCCTGTCAGTGGGGAAGTAATGGATTTACTTTCCCTGCAATACAAAGAATGAAATCAATTACTCCCCCTAGTAAAAGCACCACACTGTGTACACATAAACACTGTCTAGGCACACATTTAACCCTCTGTGCATATTATTAGCACTGGTTCCCAAAAAGTGTCAGTTAAAGGTTTTTCCGACAGAGTTCTGCTGAAACTGTTGTGCGTACACACAATCACACCAAAGTCTGACCGTTTAGAATGCGGTGACATACAGCATGTATGACGGGACTAGAAAAAGGAAGTTCAAGATTAGGGATGAGCTGGGTGTTTGCCCATTCGGTGAAACCAGACCTTTATGGGCTGTTCGCGCCATATTCGAGTGGCGCTCACGGCTCACAATACACTGCGGCATTGCAGTGCATTTCTGGCTGGTGATTGGCCAAGCATGCTCTATGACCCACATGCTTGGCCAATCACAGTGCCGGCAGTGAGGAGAGCCATAATTGTAATTATAGCTCAGGGGGTTTAGTACACGCCCCACACTACATAAGGCCTCCTGCGCGGTGGACTTGCGTAGTGTGTTGCGGCAGCTCATAGAGACAGATAGGCAGAGACAGTGTCTTCATTTCTTTTGAACCTAGTGCAATTACAGTCGGTGCATTGTGCCCCCTGCACAGTGTACACCTGAAACTACCCCAATAGCTGGTGTTGTTCTGGTCCTATACCACAGGCAGCTGCAGCAGTTACAGTCGGTGTATTGTGCCACCTGCACAGTGTACACCTGAAGCTACCTCAATTGCTTGTGTTTTTCTAGTCCTATACCACAGGCAGCTGCAGCAGTTACGGTCAGTGTATTGTGCCACCTGCACAGTGTACACCTGAAGCTACCCCCAATTACTGGTGTTGTTCTTGTTCTATACCACAGGCAGCTGCAGAATTACAGTCGGTGTATTGTGCCACCTGCAAAGTGTACACTTGAAGCTACCCCCAATTGCTGGTGTTGTTTTAGTCCTATACCACAGGCAGCTGCAGCAGTTACATTCGGTGTATTGTGCCACTTGCACAGTGTACACCAGAAGCTACCCCAATTACTGGTGTTGTTCTGGTCCTATACCACAGGCAGCTGCAGCAGTTACAGTTGGTGTATTGTGCCACTTGCACAGTGTACACCTGAAGCTACCCCCAATTTCTGGTGTTGTTCTAGTCCTATACCACAGGCAGCTGCAGCAGTAACAGTCGGTGTATTGTGCCACCTGCACAGTGTACACCTGAAGCTACCCCAATTGCTGGTGTTGTTCTGGTCCTATACCACAGGCAGCTGCAGCAGTTACATTTGGTGTATTGTGTCACCTGCACAGTGTACACCTGAAGCTACCCCAATTGCTCGTGTTGTTCTAGTCCTATACTACAGGCAGCTGCAGCAGTTACAGTTGGTGTATTATGCCGCCTGCACAGTGTACACCTGAAGCTACTCCAATTACTGGTGTTGTTCTTGTTCTATACCACAGGCAGCTGCAGAATTACAGTCGGTGTATTGTGCCACCTGCAAAGTGTACACTTGAAGCTACCCCCAATTGCTGGTGTTGTTTTAGTCCTATACCACAGGCAGCTGCAGCAGTTACATTCGGTGTATTGTGCCACTTGCACAGTGTACACCAGAAGCTACCCCAATTACTGGTGTTGTTCTGGTCCTATACCACAGGCAGCTGCAGCAGTTACAGTTGGTGTATTGTGCCACTTGCACAGTGTACACCTGAAGCTACCCCCAATTTCTGGTGTTGTTCTAGTCCTATACCACAGGCAGCTGCAGCAGTAACAGTCGGTGTATTGTGCCACCTGCACAGTGTACACCTGAAGCTACTCCAATTGCTGGTGTTGTTCTGGTCCTATACCACAGGCAGCTGCAGCAGTTACATTTGGTGTATTGTGTCACCTGCACAGTGTACACCTGAAGCTACCCCAATTGCTCGTGTTGTTCTAGTCCTATACTACAGGCAACTGCAGCAGTTACAGTTGGTGTATTATGCCACCTGCACAGTGTACACCTGAAGCTACTCCAATTGCTGGTGTTGTTCTAGTCCTATACCACAGGTAGCTGCAGCAGTTACAGTCAGTGTATTGTGCCACCTGCACAGTGTACACCTGAAGCTACCCCAATTGCTTGTGTTGTTCTAGTCCTATACTACAGGCAGCTCCAGCAGTTACAGTCGGTGTACTGTGCCACCTGCACAGTGTACACCTGAAGCTACCCCAATTGCTCGTGTTGTTCTAGTCCTATACCACAGGCAGCTGCAGCAGTTACAGTCGGTGTATTGTGCCACCTGCACAGTGTACACCTGAAGCTCCCCCAGTTGCTTGTGTTGTTTTAGTCATATACCACAGGCAGCTGCAGCAGTTACAGTCGGTTTATTGTGCCACCTGCACAGTGTACACCTGAAGCTACCCCCAATTGCTTGTGTTGTTCTAGTCCTATACCACAGGCAGCTGCAGCAGTTACAGTCAGTGTATTGTGCCACCTGCACAGTGTACACCTGAAGCTACCCCCAATTGCTCATGTTGTTCTAGTCCTATGCCACAGGCAGCTGCAGCAGTTACAGTCTGTGTATTGATAAGCCCCCCGCCCGCAGACCCCGACAACCAACGGCCAGGGTTGTCGGGAAGAGGCCCTTGTCCTCATCAACATGGGGACAAGGTGCTTTGCGGTGGGGGGGCCGCGCGGCCCCCCCTTCCCCAAGGCACCCCCCCATGTTGAGGGCACGCGGTCTAGTACGGCTCAGGAGGGGGGGCGCTCGCTCGCCCCCCTTTCCTGGCCGGCCGGGTAGCGTGCTCGGACAAGGGTCTGTTGTGGACTTGGGGGGACCCCCACGCCGATTTTTTTCGGCGTTGGGGTTCCCCTTTAAGTCCATACCAGGCGGCGGGGCCAGCGACGTCTCCTTCGCGGGCCCCGCCTACCTGGATACCCGCTCGAAATGAGCAGACTTTTCTCCGGGCGGGAAAAGTCCGCTCATTTCAAAAGTACGGCGGACTGGCACACACACGGGCGGATTGTCCGCCGAAATGCGAGTCCGACGGACAGTATTACGGAAATTCCGAAATACTTAGTCCGCCAGACTGCACGCTGAAAAAGTCCGCTGAAGCCCACACACGAGCGGACTGTCCGCTGAAATGTGTTTCGGCGGACTAAGTAGGCCAGACAGTCCGCCCGTGTGTACACGGCTTTACAGCTTTTTTTGGCCAAGTTTCACAGATGGAGACACCCCAAGTATCCGCTGGAGCACCTGCGTGGGTTACCCTAAAAAATGTTCTGTGGTGTCCCACACTAGTGCTCCTGAGTCCAGATGTGTAAGCAGCTGCTGAGTGTCCTCTCCTTACATTCCACTGAATCAAGTTTGCAATTTATACTAGTTTCAAAGACATCTACAAAACAATATCCTAAACTTCTTTTAACCACTTTCAGACCGGACCATTTTGCTGGTAAATGACCAGAGGTCTTTTTACACTTTGGCACTGCGCTGCTTTAACTGGTAATTGCGCGGTCATGCAATGTTGTACCCAAACAAAATTTGCGTCCTTTTCTTCCCACAAATAGAGCTTTCTTTTGATGGTATTTGATTGCCTCTGCGATTTTTATTTTTTGCGATATAAACGTAAAAAGACCGCAAATTTTGAAAAAAAATGATATTTTCTACTTTTTGTTATTAGAAAAATCCAATAAACTCAATTTTAGTCATACATTTAGGCCAAAATGTATTCAGCCACATGTCTTTGGTAAAAAAAAAGTCAATAATTGTATATTTATTGGTTTGCGCAAAAGTTGTCACATCTACAAACTAAGGTACGTTTTCTGCAATTTACGCAGCTTTTAGTTTACGACTGCCTATCTCATTTCTTGAGGTGCTAAAATGGCAGGGCAGTACAAAACCCCCCCAAATGACCCCATTTTGGAAAGTAGACCCCCTAAGGAAATTGATAAGAGGCATGTTGAGCCCATTGAATATTTTATTTTTTTGCCTCAAGCGATTGAATAATGACAAAAAAAAAAATTTTTTTTTTTTTTTACACAAAGTTGTCACTAAATGATATATTGCTCACACATGCTATGGGCGTATGTGAAATAACACCCCAAAATAAATTCTGCTGCTTCTCCTGAGTACGGGGATACCACATATGTGGGACTTTTTGGGAGCCTAGCCGCGTACGGGGCCCCGAAAACCAAGCACCGCCTTCAGGCTTTCTAAGGGCGTACATTTTTGAGTTCACTTCTCACTACCTATTACAGTTTTGAAGGCCATAAAATGCCAAGATGGCACAAAACCCCCACAAATGACCCCATTTTAGAAAGTAGACACCCCAAGCTATTTGCTGAGAGGCATGTTGAGTTCATGGAATATTTTATATTTTGCCACAAGTTGCGGGAAAATTACAAACTTTTTTTTTTTTTTTTTTTTTTTCACAAAGTTGTCACTAAATGATATATTGCTCACACATGCCATGGGCATATGTGAAATGACACCCCAAAATAAATTCTGCTGCTTCTCCTGAGTACGGGGATACCACATATGTGGGACTTTTTGGGAGCCTAGCCGCGTACGGGGCCCCGAAAACCAAGCACCGCCTTCAGGCTTTCTAAGGGCGTAAATTTTTGAGTTCACTTCTCACTACCTATTACAGTTTTGAAGGCCATAAAATGCCAAGATGGCACAAAACCCCCACAAATGACCCCATTTTAGAAAGTAGACACCCCAAGCTATTTGCTGAGAGGCATGTTGAGTCCATGGAATATTTTATATTTTGCCACAAGTTGCGGGAATATTACAAACTTTTTTTTTTTTTTTTTTTTTTCACAAAGTTGTCACTAAATGATATATTGCTCACGCATGCCATGGGCATATGTGAAATGACACCCCAAAATAAATTCTGCTGCTTCTCCTGAGTACGGGGATACCACATATGTGGGACTTTTTGGGAGCCTAGCCGCGTACGGGGCCCCGAAAACCAAGCACCGCCTTCAGGCTTTCTAAGGGCGTTACAGTTTTGAAGGCCATAAAATGCCAAGATGGCACAAACCCCCCCCAAATGACCCCATTTTGGAAAGTAGACACCCCTAAATTTAGGGGTACACTAGTGAGACTAGGTAATAAATGGCGGGTGCCCTGAAACTATAAAAAAATAACTAACCAACCAGCGTCACCTGTAACAGTTATATGGTGATCACTGGTGAAAGGGTTAACTAGGGGGCAATCAGGGGGCTTTATGCGGTAGTATATGGGGGTCCCTGGCGCTATAAAAAGCTGCGGCGAACCTAAATACCTACCTGCCTAACTAGCGTCACCTGTGACACTAATACAGCGATCAGAAAAACGATCGCTTATTAGGCTGGGTTCACACTGGAGCGATGCGGGAACGCCACGAATGCGCGGCGGGTTCCCGCATCGCATGCCTCCCGGCGGCAGTTCACACTGCCCTATGCGAACTGCTGGGAGTGTCAGTGAAATGTTACTGACACCCCCAGATCAGTTCGCATATCGCAGTGCGATCTGCAAACTCGGATCGCATGGTGTGAACACCCATGCGATCCGATTCTGCTGCGGGCCAAAAAAAGGGTCCCGTGCGAATTTGCGGCGGGTGCGGCGGGTGTGGCGGGTGCGGCGGGTGCGGCGAATGGCTGAACTCGAATCGCACAGAGATCGGATGTGATTTGCACTGCAGTGCGGTGCGAATCACATCCGTTCTCATAAACCGCTGCAATGTGAACCCAGCCTTAGTGACACTGGCGACGGGGGGTGATCACGGGGTTAAACCTTTATTGGGGGGGTTAGGGGGGTACCTTAGAACTAAAGGGGGCTAACCCTAACTGCCCTAACAGTTATTAGTCACAAATGACACCCGCCGGGTGATCAGGGGGTTAAACCTTTATTAGGTAATAAATGGCGGGTGCCCTGAAACTATAAAAAATAACTAACCAACCAGCGTCACCTGTAACAGTTATATGGTGATCACTGGTGAAAGGGTTAACTAGGGGGCAATCAGGGGGCTTTATGCGGTAGTATATGGGGGTCCCTGGCGCTATAAAAAGCTGCGGCGAACCTAAATACCTACCTGCCTAACTAGCGTCACCTGTGACACTAATACGGCGATCAGAAAAATGATCGCTTATTAGGCTGGGTTCACACTGGAGCGATGCGGAAACGCCGCAAATCCGCGGCGGGTTCCCGCATCGCATGCCTCCCGGCGGCAGTTCACACTGCCCTATGCGAACTGCTGGGAGTGTCAGTGAAATGTTACTGACACCCCCAGATCAGTTCGCATATCGCAGTGCGATCTGCAAACTCGGATCGCATGGTGTGAACACCCATGCGATCCGATTCTGCTGCGGGCCAAAAAAAGGGTCCCGTGCGAATTTGCGGTGGGTGCGGCGGGTGTGGCGGGTGCGGCGAATGGCTGAACTCGAATCGCACAGAGATCGGATGTGATTTGCACTGCAGTGCGGTGCGAATCACATTCGTTCTCATAAACCGCTGCAATGTGAACCCAGCCTTAGTGACACTGGCGACGGGGGGTGATCACGGGGTTAAACCTTTATTGGGGGGGTTAGGGGGGTACATTAGAACTAAAGGGGGCTAACTCTAACTGCCCTAACAGTTATTACAGTCACAAATGACACCAATGCAAAAAAAAAAAAAAAAAAAAAAAAAAAAATGACATTGGTGTCACTGTGACTGGGGGGCAGGGGTAATTGGGGGGGTGATCGGGGGGTAAAGGGGGGGTGTGAGTGTGCCTGGCATGTTCTACTGTGTGTGTAGAGTGTTGGTGCAACTCACCGATCCGCTCTCCTCCGTGTCGGAACGAAAAATACCGACACGGAGGAGAGAATACATCACTTCCTCTCCTGTGTTTACATTACAGGAGAGGAAGTGATGTCACGGGGGATTCCTATTCGTCGGGAGCGATCGCGAGGGGGTGGCCATGAACGAATGGCCGTCCCCTCGTCCGGGATCGCTCCCGCACGAATACCGACCGCCGCAGGCACCGGGCGGGGGCCCGATCGGGCCCCCGACCCGCGGGAGGCAAGGGACGTACATGTACGCCAATATGCCTGCCCGTGCCATGCTATCGACGTACATCGTCGTGCGGCGGTCGGCAACTGGTTAATAGGACAAATTAGCATGAGCAAAATGTAGGTATAACCCTGTACCAGCTAAATACATCTTAGTTATTGGCAAACGAATGATGTTTCCTATGAACAATGTTTTCTACGAATGATTACTGTGCCCACGAACATGAAAGTAGCCATGACCTTGTAGGACTTAGGCCCAGTAACCTAATGCCTACTACCCCATGCCCACATACCACCCTCCAAAACCCCTCTTTACAAAAGACCCAACTAGGCTTTGGAGTAAATGGCCATCCGGCCTTATTTTATTAACAAATATAAACTTTAGTAAATAACATAAATTAACATTACCAACACTTCAACTTTTAAACTGGTTCCTGGTTGGGTGGGGGAAACGCCCACCCACTGGTCACTGCTACCACCTATTTTAACTTCAACCTTATGCCTCCAGTCGGAATCCCCTGACTCGGAGGCGTTATCAAACCTAGCAGTGACCTACCCCTTTTAACCCTTCCAGGTACCCCCTGTACCTGGAAGTACCATAAACCACTCCCATCACATGGATGGGTACAGCATGTTTTTACACATGTACTTCTCCGATCTCCTCTCCCAGCAACCCAAAGAGCTGCCACAGCCCGCAAGGGGTAAACCCTTACCCTTGCGAGCACCTCCAAATCCTCAGGCCCCACTGGATCCCGTCTTGCATCCCAGGGCCCACAAATCCGTACCAACCTCAGTCAAATGCACCCCATCACTCCCGAGATACCTCCAAGTGTCCACCTCCAATTCCCTGTGTCGAACCGCCAAACATCCATTCCAAATAAAAACCTGCTAACTTCTTTATTTACTTTTACCGAGCCCTGTCAACCTTTTAGTCCGACCACGCCCATCTCCAGGACCTCTAACCTACCATGTCCGACCATACCACCACCATTGGAGGATAAGCAGCTTGTTATCCTCAATAGGTCATCCTTTTTGTCCCAAATCAAATCCCGCATGGATCTTGCTCCCATGTCATTCCCCCCAACATGTAACACCAAAACATAGGGAGGGCAGTCTGGTCTAGAGAACCTAAAAACTTCCCCCAGCACCCTATTCCCCCGCATCCCCAGTACCCCGATTCACCAGACTAGAGCCTCCTGCCCGGGGGTATCATCAATTACCTGCCGTTCGGCCGAACGTCCGACCTCTTGGCCCCCCAGTTCACATACGAGTGGCCAAGTCTCCACACCAATCCGACTTCCCGACCTGTAAAAAAGATTAACAGTACAAACACATACGTTAAGGCAACACATAAACATATCAACAAATTTACAACAAACTCCCCTCGTGCAACCCTTACAACATGTGTGGGTGCACGTGCAACTTAAACCTGTCCGAGTCCCACCTCCCTATGCGCCTGACCACCTTCTGACTCAGTCCTGCCTTTTGACGCCTCCGTCGCCGCCCCAATTCAGAGTGAATGTGATGAAAAAATTCTTGTGGTCAAAGCCTGCTACGACAAAACATTTGCGGAACACTGCAATAAATTGGAATTTTAAGAGGGACCCCCAACCCTCATGTACCAGGAAAGAACCCCCGCCTTGCGGGCGTCTCTCCAAATAGGTCGCCACCGTTTTTACAGGGCAGAGACCAAACCCAGAAATCCTCCTCACCTCCATCCGTGCCCCCCGTTCACTTTTGTCCATCTTGGAACGTCTGACCCAGATCCCGATGTAGTCTTGACCACACTCCACCTCCCCAGCCAGAAGCCCTCCAGCCACTCCCTTGGACGGGCCTTTCTATACCCTTTCACTGCCTGCTTCCCCCAGCAGTCCTTGGTGTAATCCATCCCTGTGCCCCTGCCACTTAAACAGGAACACCAGACCCGCTAACCCACGGTCAATCGATGCTGGCAACAAGCCAGCCTCTAAACCCAGGCTAACAATAAAGCACCGCATGATCTATACCTGGAGCCTCCGAAGATACCCCGATGCTTGTTAAGCAGTCCAACCATTCCCTCTATACCCTAGAATAGCTGTCCCAAAGCTACACTCCACAGCCACTCGGGACAGGGCACCCCGCACTGCTCCGCCCTCTGCGCCAATTCCCAAAACCTGTCCCACTGGAAGCGAGACAGGGCGTCAGCCCGAGTATTCTCCACCCCCGGAAAATGCACAGCGTATATGAATGCATTAACTTGCAAGCAACGCAGTACTAAAGGCCTCAACAACCTAATTACCGTTCCCGAATCCGCTGTCAACCTGTTGACCACCTGCACTACCCCAAGATTGTCACAATTGAAGCGGACTTTCCGATTGCGAAAGGATTCCCCCCAAGTTTCCAGAGCAACCACAATAGGGAATAACTCCAACAAAACCAAGTTCTTCAACACCCCTGCTTTCTGCCACTCCACCGGCCATTTTGCCGTGCACCACTGACCTTTAAAGAAGTCCCCCAACCCCGTCGATCCAGCTGCATCTGTGAACAGCTCCAGATCAAAATTGCTAATGGGGGCCAGACATCCCGAGAGCTCGTCCTGTGTACGATTCCAAGAACTCCTGCTACACCAACAAGTCCTCCCCATGTTCCTTACCCAGTGTCACCAAATGCATGGGGGAACTGACTCCCGCAGTTGAAGCCACCAGCCGGTGGCAAAAAGACCCTGCCCATGGGCATGCCCTGTCAAGCAAAGTGCAACTTACCCAACAACGGTTGAAGTCTACGTAGTTGTAGTTCACGCAATCCCCCTGGTTGCACGCACTTCCTACTGCAACCCAACCAATTTGTCCGCCGGCAGCCCACATTCCATCCTCAAAGAATCAATCTCTATCCCCAGGAATGTCACGGTGGATGCCGGACCTTCCGTCTTTGCCTGCGCCCAAGGGACTCCCAATCGTTCCGTAGGTGTTGCAACGTCCCCAGGAGAACTGTGCAAATGTTCAAACCTGTCGGGCCCCCCCATAAGAAGTCATCCAAGTAATGAATGACCGAGCTTATGCCTGCCACGTCCCGCACAGCCTATTCCAAGAAGGAGCTGAACGTTTCAAACAACACACAGGAGATTCAACACCCCATCGGCAGGCACCCATCCACATAGTATCTCCCTCCCCAAGTGCAGCCCAACAGCCTAAAGCTTTCGGGGTGCACTGGCAAAAGCAGGAAGGCTGCTTCTGTATCAGACTTGGCCATCGGCGCCCCCTGTCTGTAGCGCCTAACCCAAGCGACGGCAGCATCCAAAGGCATGTATGATACTGCACCTTCCTCCGGCGAGATCGAATCGGTCCCCGACCCTCCTTTAGGAAACGACAGGTGATGTATGAGCTGTAATTTTTTGGGTTCCTTCCTAGGGACGACCCCCAACGGGGAGACCACCAGATCTGGCAGTGGCAATTCC
Organism: Lithobates pipiens; assembly: GCF_037356315.1. NCBI lineage: Eukaryota > Metazoa > Chordata > Amphibia > Anura > Ranidae > Lithobates > Lithobates pipiens. The sequence goes on along the minus strand of NW_027507791.1, from coordinate 100,563,407 downwards.
TGAAAAAGGGGGCCGGCCATACGTCCCAGCGCAACCTCCTAGCCAAACTTCTCAGCTACCACCTTCGGGTAGGACAAGGCTGACCTCAGATTTCTAGCCACCGGTAGAACTGTAGTCAACTTACAGGGGATTTGAAAACTGTCAGCAAAAACCCACTTCCAGCAGGCGATCTGCCGCCCGGTCGTGGTATCTATTGAGGAAAGGACACATCCCGTCCACCCACACCGGTGTCGTCCCCCTTACCTGTAGAATCCCCGGGACGACCCTTCCCCCTCTTAAAACATGTTGACAACGTGTGCGTTCCCCCACAGACGGCGCACATGTGTTTAAATCGAACTTGCGGGTCCCTTCATCGAACTCTCAGCAGATAAACCCAACGCTTTTCGGTCACCATCCTCTGTCGAACTGCACGTTATACCTGAACCATGCCGTCCCTCCGTAGGTCCCATGAGCCTCACTGGTGGCCTCGAGGCACACAAACAGGGCCGTGCAATGTTCCAGCGTCTTCTCACCTATCATGCTTGCCAAGATCGCGAAGGCTGGTAGCCAATTGGAGAAGGTCCGCAGAATCAGCCGATATCGTCTCTTTTTCCTGTCCTCCTTCTTACGCTTCTCCGGCTTCAACCAATCCAGGTTGAACTGCTCCAAGGGCAGCAGGGTGAATATCTCAACACATTCGCCCTTCCAAATCTTGTTCCTCACCTCAGCCTCCAAGTGCGCTCCCAACGGTCCCTCGAAGCACACGACTACCTCACTCTTAGCAGAGTCCGTCAACCTAACGGAATCAGCCACCCTGTCCCCGTCTTATTCTGGCCCTCTGTTGGTGTCACCGTGCACGTCCCACTGGGTGACCACCCCTGCGGCTGCCACTGTATCCGATGGTACCGCAGACCCTGCTGTGTCCCTAACGACCACCACTGGAATAGGTGTCCAGGCCTGCGTCGGACCACTCGGCACCGCAGGCTCAAAGCGCTGTACTAACACCCCCCCCATTGCTAGCCACCCCCCGCCACCGGAGTCCCAGTCGAGCTGTGGCGTCCTAACTAAGCATGGAACAATGAAAAAATGGTAGAGGAAACATTAGACTCACCAGGCTGCCCGACAGCCGCCGATACTGGACCCACCTCCGCTGATCGGCCGGGATCGTCACCGCCATTGGACTCCGTCACCTCGCCCTCAGATCTGTCGCCACCTGCCGTGTCATGCGTTGCCTCCCCCGGAGCTGCTGCCGGGCTCGCTCCGCTCTCCCTGGAGCAGCCACGCTGCCCCTGCTCGCCGCCCGTCCTTGGTCCGTCCGAATTGCTCTGCCCCCGCGGCGACATGCTCCTGCGCCTGTCACCCCGCCAAACACTGCATGCAGGCCGTTCATCATCGCTTGCTCCCCCTCCGGCGCTCCTCCCGGGGGTCTCACCCAAGCGCTGGGGACTGGGGGGCCTGCCCGCCGACCGGCTTTCTTGCTGATGGGCTGGGCTGACCTCCGTGCCCCCCCCTCGTCTCCACGGTCTGCCCCAAACCTCTGCGCCTGGCAGGGGGTGCTGAGCCATGTGCTGTGCTGCGTCCATCACCCGCTGAGACCTGACCTCCCCGTCAGCCCCCCCGGATGCCTTCCTCCCTCCAGCCTGGGGCGACCCCCCAGCTGTGCACCGTTCTGCCCTTCTGTCTGCCGGCTGCGCCCCCCTCTGTGAACCCCCGGGGCCAGGGTCAGGGCTGAAGCGGTCAGGTGGCCGGAAAATGCCACGCCTGTGGAGTAGCCGACCCCCCCGCCATCGGTGCCACCTCACCTTCCGCTGTAATGGCCGTCACCTGCTGCCTAACCCTTTCAACGCCCTGTGCCCGCAATGCCACTCTAAACCGGTCCAGGTGTTCTGCCGCCGCCGCCATTTTGTTAGGGGAGAAGCAGAGCGGTGAGGGCGATGTGACCAAACGCTTCCTCCTCCGCTCTGTGACTGCACTTCACTTCCCCTAACCATCTCACTTCCTTAGCCCAGGCACCGCCCCCCGTTCCTCCCCTTTCCCTCTCTTAAAGTGTCCCAACCGTTTAAAGCGGCAACTGTGCAGTCCAGCACAGTCATGCCGTCCCTGCGCCTATTTCTTCTGGCATTTTGCTCCGGGACTCTCTTTTCAAACTGTACAACACTAAAGAAAAGCACATGGAGCAGCATGCAAGTTGATTATCATAATAGGAACACACAAGTACTTACTTACGGTTTAGGAGATATTTACCCGAAGACAGCCACCGCTGTCCACGGCGCATGCCATAGACTGGGGCAAGTGGGCAGGCCGCAGATCGCAGCGATATGCCGCGAGTGTCGGCTCCCATGCACATGCGCGGTAGTGACGTCATCACGGTTTCGGCGAATCACAGCGCCGGAGCAGCAAGACCCGGAAGTCGCTCCGGGATTCATGGCAGCGGCAAAGAGGAAGACGGAGGACCGCTTCAGGGGCTTCGTTCTCAGGTAAGTTATTCATAATGAGCTAGTATGCTATGCATACTAGCTCATTATGCCTTTGCCTTACAGGGTGTGTTTTTAATTTTTTTATTTTTTTGCCTTTACTTCCTCTTTAACCACTTAAGCCCCGGACCAATTGTCAGCCTAAGGACCAGAGGTCTTTTTACAATTTCGCACTGCACTGCTTTAACTGGTAATTGCGCGGTCATGCAATGTTGTACCCAAACAAAATTTGCGTCTTTTTCTTCCCACATATAGAGCTTTCTTTTGATGGTATTTGATTGCCCCTGCAATTTTTATTTTTTTACGATATAAAAGGAAAAAAGACAAAATTTTGAAAAAAATATATATTTTTTACTTTTTGTTATAAGAAAAATCGAATAAACTAAATTTTAGTTATACATTTAGGCCAAAATTTATTCAGCCACATGTCTTTAGTAAAAAAAATGTCAATAAGCGTATATTTATTGGTTTGCGCAAAAGTTATAGCGTCTACAAACTAGAGTACATTTTCTGGAATTTACAAAGCTGTTAATTAATGACTGCCTATCTCATTTCTTGAGGTGCTAAAATGGCAGGGCAGTACAACCCCCCCCCCAAATGACCCCATTTTGGAAAGTAGACACCCCAAGGAAATTGTTGAGGGGCATGTTGAGCCCATTGAATATTTTTTTTTTTTTTGTCCCAAGTGATTGAATAATGACACACACAAAGTTATCACTAAATTATATATTGCGCACACATGCCATAGTTATATATGGAATTGAACCCCAAAATATATTCTACTGCTTCTCCTGAGTACGGGGATACCACATATGTGGGACTTTTTGGGAGCCTAGCCACGTACAGCACCCCGAAAACCAATCACTGCCTTCAGGATTTCTAAGGGTGCAAATTTTTGATTTCACCCCTCACTACCTATCATAGTTTCGAAGGCCATAAAATGCCAAAATAGCACAAACCCCCTCAAATGACCCCATTTTGGAAAGTAGACACCCCAAGCTATTTACTGAGAGGCATGTTGAGTCCATTAAATATTTTATATTTTGCCACAAGTTGCGGGAATATTACAAACTTTTTTTTTTTGCACAAAGTTGTCACTAAATGATATATTGCTCACACATGCTATAGGCATATGTGAAATTACACCCCAAAATAAATTCTGCTGCTTCTCCCGAGTACGGGGAAACCACATGTGGAGGACTTTTTGGGAGCCTAGCTGCGTACGGGACCCCGAAAACCAAGCACCGCCTTCAGGATTTAAATATAAAACGCTACCAAAAAAAACTGCTAGTGATCGCAGGGATCAGGCCTGACTCTGCAAACACTGCAGTTATGTGTTTAGTGTTTTGTAAGTGACAGTGATCAATCGATACTGCACTTGGGTGGGCTGGGCGGAGGGGCAAAATGCAGGTGCTAGCAGGTATCTGGGCTGATCCCGCTAACAATGCGTTTTTTTGGAACCCTAAACTGCTGGGGACGCTAGTATAGATCTGATCAGATCAGATATTGATCTGTTCAGATACTATACCACTACGGGAGGTGTATGCTTTGTGCGTGGGTGTTAGCGGTACTGGCACTAACCTAGCGCTGCCTGGGGTGACGCAGACCCTGACCCTAAAACCTAATTGATATCACCCGCCGGTTGATCAGGGGGTTAAACCTTTATTGGGTAATAAATGGTGGGTGCCTTGATGCTATAAAAAGCAAACTAACCAGAGTCACCCGCAACACTTATACGGTGATCGCTGGTGAAAGGGTTAACTAGGGGCAATCAGGGGGTTAAAATCTTTATTAGGTAGTATATGGGGGTCCCTGACGCTATATAAAAACCTGACGGGGAACCTAAATAACTAACCGGCTAACCAGCGTCACCAGTGACACTTATACGGTGATCGCTGGTGAAAGGGTTAACTCTAGGGGCAATCAGGGGGTTAAAAACTTTATTGGGTATTATATGGGGGTACCTTACACTATAAAAACCTGGCGGTGAACCTAAAAAATAACTAGCTACTTAGCGGCACCAGTGACACTAATGCAGCAATCAGAAAAACAATCTCTTAGTGACACTGGCAAAAGTGAGGGAAAGGGTTACCCTGGGGCAATCAGGGGGTTAAAACCTTTATTAGGTAGTATATGGGGGTCCCTGACGCTATATAAAAACCTGACGGGGAAACCTAAATAACGAAATAACTAACTGGCTAACCAGCGTCACCAGTGACACTTATGCGGTGATTGCTGGTGAAAGGGTTAACTCTAGGGGCAATCAGGGGGTTAACACCTTTATTGGCTAGTATATGGGGGTACCTAATGCTATAAAAACCTGGCGGTGAACCTAAAAAAATAACTAGCTACCTAGCAGCACCAGTGACACTAATGCAGCGATCAGAAAAATTATTGCTTAGTGACACTGGCAAAAGGGGGTGAAAGGGTTAACTCTAGGAGCAATCACGGGGTTAAACCTTTATTGGGGGGTAGGGGGCTACCCTGGACCTAACACTAACTGCCCTGACACTTTTTACTGTCACAACTGACACTAAATGCAGTGATCAGTAAATAAATGATCACTGCAATCAGTGACACTGTGACTGGGGGGGGGGGGGGGGCGATCGGGGGGTGATTGGTGTGCCTATGTGTACCTACGTGTCAGTGTAATGTTGGTGCACACTTACTATGTCCTCTCCTCGCAGTCCGGTCAAAAAGACCACCCCGAGGAGAGTGACATCACTTCCTCCCTGCCTGTGTTTACACTACACAGGCAGGGGAAGCTTCTCATTCGCCAGGAGTGATCGCGAGGGGATGGGCAGAAACCAACGGCCATCCCCTCATCCTGGATCACTCCTGAAGCGAAACGGACTGCCGCAGCCAGCGAGAGGAGATCCGATTGAACCCCCCACCCGCTGGAAGGCAAGCACGTATGGGTACGTGCTTGTGCCCGTACATGCCATTCTGCTGACGTAGAATTACATGCGGCGGTCCTTAAGTTGTTAAAATCCCTACCATCTCTACCATATCCTCAAAGGCCATGTTGGTGGCCTTCAATCTCCTCCTGGATCCAGATGTTTGTGGCTCCGGGCTTTCCTCTGCGCTAGTTACACAATGTGTCTCCGCCATTTTTCTCTTAATACTCTTACTGCACACCGAAGAGAGAAGGGGCGGGGAACATTTGTGAAAAAGAACGTCAGGGGCGGCGACGCGGGTGGAGTTTGACACATGCGCAGTGTATATAAAGCTAACGTGTATCTGTCGTACGTCCGATCTGTGTGTCAACGGCAGTGGTGAGTGTCCTAAACGAAGGTAACATTTGAACTTGGCCCATCACAGTGGCCCATACTGCTTCAAGATTGAGGCCTATATTGGGATAAGATAATGAGAGTTTAGACTGACATTGCTGTTTTTTTCTTATCAAGTTAACATGCATCGTACGTCCTATCTGTGTGTATGTGTATAAGGACGAACAGAAGTGGCGAGCGTCCTAAACAAAGATAAAATTTGAACTTGGCCCATCACAGTCACCTATGCTGCTTCACGTTGGAGGCCTATATTGGGATAAGTTAATGAGAATTTAGACTGACATTAATGTTTTTGTCTTGTGTATTGTCTTACAGAAAAAATGAATCCGTTTAAGGACCCAGAATTTCTGTCAAATTTTATTGACAAGTACAGGGAGATGAGGAATCTGTGGGAAGTCAAACACAGTTCATATTACAATAAAAAAAAAAAGGAAGGCAATGTTGGAGAGACTTCTGGTATTTGTGAAGACTCGGGTCCCCGGAGCAAACATTATGCTTTTGGAAACTAAAATTGAGATCTTGAGGAACATTTATAGAAAGGAGTACAAAAAGATCCAGGCTTCCCTCAGATCAGGAGCATCAGCTGAGAATGTTTATGTCCCCAGGCTGTGGTACTTCAAAAAACAGAGGTTTCTGGACCAGACTGAAGCCAGGGAATCTCTTTCGACCCTTCCCTGAAGCCTTCCCTCCACCCCAGCAGAGGCTTCCCAGGAACAACCATGGCCTTCCATCCTGGAAGAAGTGGATGAGCCCAGCTGGAGCCAGGTATATTCGTTTTTAGACATATTTATTTTCCTAATATTAATGATGTTAACTAGATGTTATAATTGTTTACAAATCAATGATTTAATACCAAGAATTATGTATACATATCACTAGACAGTAGTGGTCAAAAATGTTGGTGACCAGCTTGAAAAATGCTGGGGTCAGAATGATAGACTTTTCTATTTATTAACATTCAATTTGCAAGTCATGAGCTGAAAATTGTGTGTGACTGATTTAGCAAAAACTACAACTATGTCCCTTTTTTATACACAGGATGAGCTCAGCCAGGAGGAGGGTCTGGAAAGCGTCAGCCAGGAGGAGGCCGTGCCCAGTGGCAGCCTCACCCAATCCCAGGTGCCTCCCCTCTGCCTTACAACTAAAGGCCCAGGAAGGGGACAATGACAGAGGATGCAGCACTGGGCATCAATAGGGAAGCCAGCCATTTCATGAGGAGCCCTCCCAACGCTGAAGAGGCCTATGGCTGCTATCTAGCCACCAGGTTGCTGGAATTAGAGAAGGGCCAACGCCTCCTCTGTGAGGACATTTTTTATGAGGCCCTTCAGAAGGGGTTGAGGGGCCAGCTCACTGAGAACAGCCACATGTATGAGCAAGCCCATCCTCCTCCTCCTCATGCCCAAGTCAACCACCAGAGCCACAGCCTCCAAGGAAGGCTGAAGGGAAGGCTGCAAGGCAGCATGGGGGGAAGGCTGCAGGAAAGAGAAGAAAGTGATGGCCTGGGTTCAGTCTGGTCTGACAGAAGACGCAGGCTGCTGTAGTACCGCAGCCTGGGGACAGATATGTCATCTGCTGCTTGTCCTGATCTCTGGGATTCCTGGACGAGATTGTGCTCCCTATTATATGGACTCCTCAAGATCCCAATTTTCTTTTCCACAGACTTGATGTGTGCCCTGGGAGCAAAAGACTTCACAAATTCCAATAGTTTGTTCAGCGTTGCCTTCCTCTTTATTTTGTTACCCAGAATAAATGGATATTTTTATTTTCACAAAATACTTTCCTATGTGTTTTTATTCAAAAAGGGCAGTTTGTGAGTAGGCAGGTACATTTCAAAAACACTATGGGGGTTATTTACCAAAGGCAAATGCACTTTGCACTACAAGTGCAAACTACAAGTGCAAAGTGTACTTGAAATTGCACGGCAAGTGCACTTGGAAGTGCAGTCGCTGTAAATCTAAAGGGGTAGATCTGAAATGAGTGGAAGCTCTGCTGATTTTATCATCCAATCAAGTGCAGGCTAAAATGCTGTTTTTTATTTTCCTTGCATGTCACCCTTGGATCCACAGCGACTGCACTTCCAAGTGCACTTTCAGTGCAATTTCAAGTCCACTTTGCACTTGTAGTTTGCACTTGTAGTGCAAAATGAATTTTCCTTTTTGTAAATAACCCCCTATGTCAAATTAACAAGGGACACCAAGGGGGTTATTTACGAAAGGCAAATCTACTTTGCACTACAAGTGCACTGCGAGTGCACTTGAAAGTGCACTGCGAGTGCACTTGAAAGTGCACTTGGAAGTGCAGTTTCTCTAAATCTAAGGGGTAGATCTGAAATGAGTGGAAGCTCTGCTGATTTTATCATCCAATCATGTGCAAGCTAAAATGCTGTTTTTTATTTTCCTTGCATGTCCCCCTCGGATCTACAGCGACTGCACTTCCAAGTGCACTTTTAGTGCAATTTCAAGTACACTTGCAGTTCAAAGTGGATTTGCCTTTAGTAACCACCTTATACAAGATAATAATGTTATTATACTTGAAACTCAAAAAAATAAAATTATATGGAGATCACTATAAAAAAATGATAAAAGATGAATATAAAACATAATTGTAAACATTATTATGGAGATCGAGCTTTTAAAAAATAGATTAATCAAGAGATGAGGATTAATAATGAAGAAATCAGTTTGTGAGAACTCTGTGTGAATATGAACAGCAAAACAATTTCATTCTTCTAGCATTCTAAAGAAGAAAAGAATGCACTGTGAGGAATGTGCTAGCTTCAATACGAACCCTCATACTTGCTTCCGAGTATGCGTCGTTTTTTGGTCCGTTGGAACAGCATACAGACGAGCGGTTTTCCCGATAGAAATTGATTCCCTCGGAAAGATTTAAAACATGTTCTATTTCTAGGTCCGTCAGAATTTTCGAAAAAAAAAAAAGTCAGATGAGGCATACATACAATTGGATTATACGATGAAATGATTCCGTCAGAACTTTTCTGCTGGAAAGTCCGGTTGTGTGTACGCAGCATTAGTGTTCCGATTGTCTGCTGCAATATCGCAATCCCACTATAAGTCTCTGATCGCTGCCATTACTAGTAAAAGATATAAATTAAAATAAATTAATAAAAATTCCAGTATATATGTGCAAACCAATCAATATATGCTTATGGGAATTGTTACCAAAAATATGTAGCAGAATACATATTGGCCTATATTTATGTAGAAATAGTTTTTTTATCAATTTTTTGTTTATTGGATGTGTTTATTGCAGAAGGTAAAAAATTTTGTTTTTTTCCCTCAAAATTGTCACATTTTTTTTAAGCACAAAAAAAACAAAAACCCAGAGGTAGTCAAATACCACCAAAATACAGCTTTATTTGTGGTGGAAAAAAGGACATACTTTTTTTTTTTGGGGGGGGGGGGGGGGTACAGTGTTGCAAGACTGCACAATTGTCTGTTAAAGTAATGCAGTGCCGTATTGCAAAAAATGGCCTGGTCATGAAGGGGGGTAAATCTTCCGGAGGTCAAGTGGTTAAAAAAGGTAGTTGTTTATCATTTGCAATGGTTTACATCTACTTTGAATATTATTATTATATTAAGGTTCTGAGTCTAATATACACATATGGGCAGTCACTGTGACACATGAACAGATGAGTGGTAATGACCAACCAAGTACCTAGCACATTAGTATCTGGGCAGTTGCTGCAGATTTGTCGGTTTCACATTCATGATGCAAATCTCCCCTTCCATCACATCCTGAAGGTGCTCTATTGGAATGAGATCTAGTGACTGTGGAGGCCATTGGAGTACAGGGAACTCATTGCCATGTACAAGAAACCAGTATGAGATGGTTTGAGCTTTGTGACATGGTGCATTATCCTGCTGGAAGTAGCCATCAGAAGATGGGTACACTGTAGTAATAAAGGGATGGACATGGTCAGCAATGATACTCAGGTAGGTCGTGGCATTTAAAAAATGCTCAATTGGTACTAAGGGGCCCAAAGTGTGCCAAGAAAATATCTCCCACACCATTACACCACCAGCCTGAACTGTTGATACAAGGCAGGATGGATCCATGCTTTCATGTTGTTTACGCAAAAAATTCTGGCCCCACCATTTGAAAGTCGCAGTCTGTCGTGGACTCATGCGACCAAGCAATGTTTTTCCAATCTCCTATTGTCCGTTTTTGGTGTGCCTGTGTGAATAGTTTCCTATTCTTAGCTGAAAGGAGTGGCACCCAGTGTGGTCTACTGCTGCTGTAGCCCATCTGCTTCAAGCCAGCTCGCCTGGCACCAACAACCATGCCACATTCAAAGTCACTTAAATCCCCTTTCTTCCCTCAATCTGATGCTTGGTTTGAACTTCAGAAAGTTGTCTTCATCACGTCTAGATGCCTAAATGCATTGAGTTGCTGCCATGTGATTGGCTGATTAGCAATTTGTGTTAAAAAGCAATTGAACAGGTGTACCTAATAAAATTGGCGGTGAGTGTATATTGAGTTGATTATGACTACACAGCTGCCTGTACATATAGAATAATACATTTATATTATGGACTTTTTTTTCTAATATAATTATGTTTTTGTTTTTTTGTTTATTTTTATGCAATGTGCCACCATATCCCATAGCAATGTACCAACACACTGTAACTTCATGTTTATTGTGCTGCCAATTTATTTATATTATATAGTGAGAAAATAACAGTGTATGATAGTGATTCCTGTGCATGCCTTTGTTCCTCTCTGTACATGTGTACTTGTGTGTGCGCTCATGCTGACATCGGGACTGAGATCTCAGCCAGATTCACAGACAGACAGAAATGAGCTGTCATTCCTACATGTGATTGCCAGACCCAGCCAGTTGTTGCCGGAGCTGTCATGCTGTTAAATTAGCTCTAATGAACGAGTAATTGCCTTAGATATAGTTGAGCTTTTCAAAGAAAACAAGGATTCTAATTGATTTGCAATTTGTTTGGCATGTGGCATTGTCCAGGGGCTAAGCATTGGTCTTCTGGGTTTCACACTGCATGTATTATCCTTTTATTAGTGGAATAACAGCGCTGATTACCTGCCTTCTGGGCTTAATGTACCGATTATTGTAAACTTTGTTCTTGTGGCATGTCCATGACAAGGAAGGAATAATGGGCAAGTGGGTGGCCCTATAGATGACCAAGCTTCCTGCTGCTAAGGTCTCAGTGCCTAAAGACATGCTGATAAAGCAGATCAAGTGAATAGGTTACAATAGCAGGACTAAAGTCTTAAGTCTTGATTGAGGCAAGTTGCAGGTTCAAGAACCCTCCCACCCGGCCTCCATTGTGGCATCTTCTCTCTTGCCTGAGTTCATTCGGGGAAGTGGTGGATCTTTTTCCCGTCTTTCTTGGTGGTGGTGCTTTTTTTCATCTTTGCTGTATGGGTTTGCAGCTATTTTGCTTAATTTCTGACACACTGAAGGGAAGAATTTAGCTGTTGGACTTGCACTTCACGGGTGGTTTTACCAATACAGTTTAATGGTTAGAAGCTTGATTTTTTTTTAACTGTTCAAGTAAACCTGAGGAATACTGTACATGGGTGCATCCAGGGGCGGACTGACAACTCATGGGGTCCCTGGGTAATAGGAGATTATGGGGCCCCCAGGCAATCAGAGATTATGGGGCCACACAGTATACACACAAACAGTATACACATACATGTACACACAGTATACACATACATATACACACAGTATACACACACACAGTATACACATACAAGGAAACACAGTATACACACACACAGTATACACATACATGTACACACAGTATACACAGACATGTTTCTGTTGGCTGAGAAGGTACTGGAGAGGTGGGGCAGCTATAATCTAAAGATTTTTAGACCAAAAGGATGTCGGTAAGGGACATTTCAGACACAGATGTAAAAAAAAAAAACACAGATTTTTACATACTGTCCCTGTTTTTTCTGAGGCTGGCAACCCTGATGGGGCCCCCTAGTGGCCCGGGGGCCCTCGGGCAGTGGTGAGTAGCCAAATGGTCAGTCCGTCCCTGGGTGCATGCTTAGATTTAGGCCCATGACACACTGAGGATTCTGTCTAGCCAGAAGAAGAGTTACCAAGGTGCAGCTGTCACTTTATGAAATGGAAGTGAATCCCTGACTTGTTGAAATGCTGCACAATCTTTGTCTTTAGCAAAGTAGCAGTGACAGCGTGACATATCACTGGACAGGCTAGCAAGAGATTGACACCATGTGAGGAATAATTTGCAATCCTGTCGCTGGCAACTTGGTGCTAATGTGACATGGCTCTTAATGACGTTCTCCTTCCTCCACAATTTATTTTTTCCTGTGGCCAATGTTCATGTCTATAAATACTGAAGAGCCAAACATACCCAGATTCGGTGTAACTAAAGTCCAAATCTAAACCTACAGGCCAAATCGAAAACCTCACTAAAGTCCACCAAAAGGGAAAGTTCCGCTTTAAGCAAACCCCCCCCCCCCCCCCCATATGCCACATTTGGCATGCAATTTTTTATTTTTTTTTGGATGGTGCCTAATTTTGACAGGTACCCGCTCCCACTTCCGTTCGGACCACCTAGATGATCCAAACCGAAGTTCTCCTCTCCCCCTCCCTCCCTGCAGTCTTCTGCGTCTGGTCACAGGTCCCAGAAAATTGGCCGACCATTCAGGAGGCGCAGCGTGACTCACGCATGCTGTCACAGCCGGGTGCTCACAGTTGTAATGCCATCGCCAGGAAGAGGAGAAGGAGAGAATCCATTGTTCGGGCAGCCACATCGCTGGATCCTGGGACAGGTGAGTGTGTGTTTATTAAAAGTCAGCAGCTACCATTTTTGTAGCTGCTGACTTTTAATAAACACAAAAATAATTGGAACTCAGTTTTAAGTGAAACTTTCAAAAATGCAAAGTACCATTAAATAACATGCCTGGGCTGCCTGCCCTGACTCTGTCTGTGAAGTGGCATATCTGTATGGTGTATATAACCTCCTGTATTGAATTGTATTGTAACTGTACTGTTTGCCCTCATGTTGTAAAGTGCTGAGCAAACTGTTGGCGCTATATAAATCCTGTATTATAATAATAATAATACAACCAACTACAGAACACTCACATGTACAAAGAAAAAGTGTTTTTAAATTTCCAGAAAACTGACATCTCTCAGCCACTTTGCTCTTTTTGTAAATAAAGCAGCCAAGGATTCCCTAGAGTTATACTGGACCCTTATCCTAGATATAGATAGTAATAGAGGACCCCTACACAAACCAAAAAATAAACCTCTCCCACTTCTTACCAGGACTTCCAGGTCTGGTATGGATTTTAAGGGCGAGCTCCACTAAAAAAATAAAATAAAAATTAGGTCTCCCCTAAACTTTCACAGGAGATCCCTAACCACTTCAATACAGGGCACTTTCAACCCCTTCCTGCCCAGACCAATTTTCAGCTTTCAGCACTGTCGCACTTTGAATGACAATTGCCCGGTCATGCAACATTGTGCACAAACAATTTTTATCATTTTTTTCCCACAAAGAGAGCTTTGTGCTAGTGGTATTTGATCACCACTGAGGTTTTTATTTTTTTGTGCTACACATAAAAAAAGACAGAAAATGTGAAAAAAAATGTTTTTGATACAAAACTTTGTAAATCAGTACATTTTATTCTTCACTGGTGAGGCTGCACTGATGGGCACTGATGAGGCAGTACTGATTGGCATTGATGAGGTGGCAATGATGATGAGGCACTTATATGCAGCACTGATGGGCACTGATAGGTGGCACTGATGGGAACTTATAGGTGGCACTGATGGAAACTCATAGGTGGCACTGAAAGGTGGTACTGGTGGGCACTGATGGGTGGCACTGGTAGATGGCACTGATAGGCAGCACTGATCAGGAGGCACTGGCAGGCATCACTGATGGGCACAGAGTGCCATCCCTAATGGGCACTGATTGGCACTGGTTGGCATCCCTGGTGGTCTCCAGTGGGCATCCCTGGTGGTCTCCATGGGCATCCTCGAAGGGTCTGCACTGATAATTATGGCGCTCATTATCAGCACAGACCTCCCCTGTCAGGAGAGCAGCTGATGGGCTCTCTTTTAATCGACCCTCTCAGCACGAATAGAGGAAAAGTCGAGCTGTGATTGGACACAGCTGATCACATGGTAAAGAGCCTCATAGGCTCTTTACCAGGATCGGAGATGCGGTGTGTCAGACTGACCAATCACTGTGCAGCGTGCCCCTGCGGGTGCGCGCTAGCGGCTTATCCTGCTGGATGGGATATGAAGCCCAGTCAGGATAATACAACTACTTTCCAGATGTCTTTCTGCTATATGGCAAGCAGGAAGTGGCTAATGAAGCATATTGATGAAGACAAGGGCCCCTTCCCCACAACCTTGGCCCGGTAGTTGTGGGGTTTCTGCAGGCAGGGGCCTTTTCAAAATCTGAAAGCCCCTTTTAATGATAAGAGGGGATCCCGATACCAACCCCCCATGTGAATATGTAAGCACATTTTTTGCCTTGTATAGTATTCAACCTATTCCCTACTTTGGTGTTGGGAATGTGTCATTTAAAGTAATTCTTTACTTTGGAGCTGTGGATTTTTTTTTAAACTACAGGTTTAGCATTTTCATGATTCATATTTTTCTTTTTGTTTGTATTTTTTTTTCTTTTATTGAAAAAAAAAACAAAAAACGCATACTCCCCCACCCACAGAGCTAACCTTCCCTGAATGCCAGGTAAGCAGGCAAGTATACTCATAGCAAGGGAGCAGCAAGTATGCAGTCCCATGCTATGCTGATATCAGCTCATTTGGTTGGGGGGTGCTTTGAGAGAGGTTCTCTAAAAAGTGATCTTTCTCATAGCAACAATGCATTGATGCTGAATGGGACCAGGCTCTTCCTGTTCCGTTTTCAGTGAAGTAGTGTTTCAAAGTCGAGACTAATTCCGATTGGGAGGGAAGATGTTGTAGGAGGAAGGTGTTCAGCTTCCAATTATAGGGCCGAACTACAGGGGTGCCCAAATGCAGTGTTAGTAGAATCGGAGCGTGGTCTGACCATGAGATCAGTAAGACGCGGGCACTCCGGACCGCTCTCAGTGTAGTATTATTGGTGAAAAAGTAGTCTATGCGGGAGTGCATCTGGTGGGGGGCTGAATAGTACGTATACTGCCGGTCCACTGGGTGGAGGGCTCTCCAGGCGTTGAAGCAAGCATAACGTCGGGTTAGTTGACGAAAGAGCTTCAAATCCCTAAGAGCTTTAGCTGAGGGCGGTCGGGACATCGCCACCAGGCAGTCCGCAGTAGCCGAGTGGGCCAGGTTGAAGTCTCCCCCCACCACCAAGTAACTGTGGTCCGATTTAAATAGACGTGACAAGAATCTGGAGAGAAAGCTATGCTGATGGACATTCGGGGCGTATAGGGTACATAGGGTGATCGGTTGAGACTGCCACGTACCTTTCAGTACCAGAAAGCCTCCCCCAGGATCACTATAGTGGTCAAGGTAGGTAAATGGAGCTCCGTGTCGAATCAGGATAGCCACCCCTGCTCTTATGGGACCCCGAGGAAAGATAAGCAAGTGGGAAATATCTGGAGGCGAAAGCAAAGGAACCCCCTTTATCAAAATGCGTCTCCTGAACGAGGATAATGTCAGCTCCAGACTGCCGAAATTCCCTTAGTGCCAGATACCATTTCTTGTTCGAATTTAAGCCATGGACATTTAGGGATAACATTTTAGCCATCAGTCACGTCGGGGGGGAATAAACGGAATCTTACCCAGCATCGACGTCCCGTGATGACTGCCAGGAGCCAGGACCTGGCAGTTTTTATTGCTGTTTGTGCCCCCATTAGGGAGTTTCATCCTCTCTATTTGTCCTGTTTACCATTATCATTGAAAGTGAAAGTAAAATAAATTTTGGGTCGTCCCCAGAAAAGTAATAGAGGGAAAATATTCTAATGTGGACACTAATTCTGATGGCCTGGGGGTCCCCAAGGGATTCCCTTAAATAACCACTTGCCTACTGGGCACTTAACCCCCCTCCTGCCCAGACCAATTTTCAGCTTTCGGTGCTCTCACACTTTGAATGACAATTACTCAGTCATGTAATACTGTACCCAAATGATTTTTTTCCCTTTTTTTCATACAAATAGAGCTTTCATTTGGTGGTATTTGATCACCTCCGGGTTTTTTTTTTTTTTTGCGCTATAAATGAAAAAAGACTGCACATTTTGAAAAAATAAAAACATTTTTCTGTTTCTGTGATAACATTTTGCAAATTATTTTTTTTTCATGAATTTTGGCCAAAATTTATACTGCTACATATCTTTGGTAAAAAAATAACCCAAATTAGTGGATATTATTTGGTCTTTGTGAAAGTTAGAGAGTCTACAAGTTGTGGTGCAAATCATAAAAAATTGATCACATCTGATGTACTGACGGCCTATCTCATTTCTTGCGACCCGAACAAGCCAGGAAAGTACAAATACCTCCCAAATGACCCCTTTTTGGAAAGTAGACATTCCAAGGTATTTAGTAAGAGGCATAGTGAGGTTTTTGGTGTTGTCATTTTTTCCCACAATTCTTGCAAAATTAAGACTTGTTTTATTTTTTATTTTTTCCCCCACAAAATTGTCATTGTAATAGGTTATTTCTCTCACATGGCATGTGCATACCACAAATGACACCCCAAAATACATTCTGCTAATCCTCCTGAGTATTACGATACCACATGTGTGGGACTTTTTCACAGCCTTAGACAGGCCCAACATGCAGGGAGCACCGTCACGTGTTCTAGGAGCATAAATCGCACATCTAACTTGTTGACTACCTATTAAACTTTTGAAGGCTCTGGAGCACCAGGATAATGACACGCGGCACTCACGTGGTACTGATGGCAGATGACACTGATATGTGACACTGATGACAGATGGCACTAATACATGGCACTGATGAAAGATGGCACTAATACGTGCACTGATGACAGATGGCACTAATTCGTGGCACTAATGACATCTGACACTGATGACAGGTGCCATTGATACGTGGCACTGATGACACGTGACACTGACAGCTGGCACTGATACGTGGTACTGATGACACGTGACACTGACAGGTGGCACTGGGGACACGTGGCACTGACAGGTGGCACTGGGGACACGTAACACTGACAGGTGGCACTGGGGACAGGTGGCACTGGGGACATGTGACACTGATAGGTGGCACTGGGGACAGGTGGCATCGATAGGTGCCACTGGGGACAGGTGGCACTGGGGACAGATGGCACTGATAGGTGGCACTAATGACATCTGACACTGATGACAGGTGGCACTGATACGTGGCACTGATGACACATGACACTGACAGCTGGCACTGATACATGGCACTGATAACACGTGACACTGACAGGTGGCACTGGGGACACGTGGCACTGACAGGTGGCACTGGGGACACGTAACACTGACAGGTGGCAATGGGGACAGGTGGCACTGGGGACAGGTGGCACTGATAGGTGGTACTGGGGACAGGTGGTACTGGGGACAGATGACACTGATAGGTGGCACTGGGGACAGGTGGGCATGTGTGTGTGTGTTTCACTGTGTGTGTGTGTTTTACTCTGTGTGTATGTGTGTGTGTGTGTGCGTTTTACTGTGTGTGTGTGTTCTTACTCACTGGCTGCAGCTGCAGCCATTCATCTCTCCCTCCTCACACACTGTCTCTGTGTGAGGAGGGAGAGCTGCCGATGAGAGATGATCTCATATGTTTACATATATGTGATTGGCCATTTAGCACGATGTTTACATATATGTGATTGGCTGTGTCCGAGTAACACTGCCAACACAGAACTTCGCCCGATTACATTCTCTCTGTTCTCAGCTACATAAGAGCTGGGGGAGGAGAAGCAGCAGCACACTGAACTCATACAAGTACACGGTACAGCAGGCACATATCAGGAATATGAAAAGTTGGGTAACAACCGCTTTAAGCCCTTAGGCAGTGTTAGAAGTTCATCTACTCTGCTTCTCATGGCTAATTCACAAATCTCTACATTTATTACACTACTACATAGATAAACAATGTATAAATTGTGAAGGTCAAAAAAAGGTACTCTACTTAACCAGTTCCCGACCGGCGCATGCCGATGTACGTCGGCAGAATGGCACGGGCAGGCATATTGGCATACAGGTATGTCCATTTTTATATGCCACCCTGCCATCGCGTGCGCGCTTCCGGTGGCGCGCTTGCGTGCCGGTCGGGACCCCTGTGAGTCCGGACGCGGGTCCCGTGGACTTGATCACCGCGGGGATACCCACGATCGTCTCACAGGGAGATGCCGTTGTAAACAGCATCTCCCCATTCTGCCTAGCAACAAGTGACGCTGATCTCTGCTCCATGTGATTGGAGCAGAGATCAGTGTTCACTAACACAAAGCCCAGCCCCCCACAGTTAGTAACACGCCCCTAGGAATACTTAACCCCTTCATTGCCAGTGTAATTTACACAGGAATCGCTGCATTTGTATAGCACTGATTGCTGTATAAATGACAATGGTCCAAAAATGTGTCAAAAATGTCCGATGTGTCCGCCATAATGTCGCAGTCACAATAAAAATCGCTGATCGCCGTCATTACTAGTAAAAACATAAATGCCATAAAACTATCCCCTATTCTGTAAACGCTATAACTTTTGCGCAAACCAATCAATAATCGCTTATTGCGATTTTTTTTTTTTTTTACCAAAAATATGTAGAAGAATACGTATCGGCCTAAACTGAGGGAAAAAAATGTTTTTTTATATATTTTTGGGGGATATTTATTATAACAAAAAAGTAAAAAATAATGAATTTTTTTCAAAATTGTCACTCTTTTTTTGTTTATAGCGTAAAAAAGAAAAACCGCAGGGGTGATCAAATACCACCAAAAGAAAGCTCTATTTGTGGGAAAAAAAGTACGTCAATTTTGTTTGGGAGCCACTTCGCACGACCGTGTAATTGTCAGTTAAATCGACGCAGTGCCGAATCGCAAAAAGTGGTCTGGTCTTAAGCCAACAAAATGGTCCCGTCTGAAAGTGGTTAACATTACAAGGCACTTATGCCACGTACACATGACCGGACTTTGAGGGACTAGGTCCGACAGACTTTCGACGGAGTTCTGACAGAGTTCTGACAGAGTTCTGACGAACTTTCCGAATGAACGGACTTGGCCACACACAATCACACCAAAGTCAGACGGATTCGAACGTGATGACGTATGACTGGACTAGAATAAGGAAGTTCATAGTCAGTAGCCAATAGCTGCCCTCGCGTCGGTTTTTGTCCGCCGGACTAGCATACACACGAGCGGATTTCTCGGTAGGAACTGGGTCCGGCGGAGTTCTGTCGGAAAAATTTGAAACATGTTCCATTTCTAAAGTCTGTCAGACTTTTGCAAATCAAAAGTCCGCTGCAGCCCACACACGATCGAATGGTCTGCCGGAATCCTTCCGTCGGACCTTTGATGTTGAAAAGTCCGGTCGTGTGTACAGGCAAAAATAACAGGCAAAAATACCAATACAAAGAAGCTGAGAGAGCTAGGGAAAGGAGAACTAGCAGCACACTGGTCTTTCCAGTGAATGATTGTGCAGGGGGAGGCATGTCAGTCCAAATATAATCATTAGCGAATAGCAGACTGAGTTCCCAGCACAGCCAGAAAATTGACCATGCTGAGTACTTATGCCTAGTGGGGTTGGTTTTTAATAGGGACTGGCAGGAACACCAGATATTTCACTCAAAGAAAGCAATACAAAGAGAACAGGATAACTTTTTGGTACATGGTACCGCAGGCATATATCAGGAATATAAAATTTTGGGGTAACATGCGGAAATAAACCCACCAATTTGAGTGTTTTCTAAAAGAAAGCTTAATACTTGCAAATATATACGAAACAATGGATGGGACTTTGCTGGCTCCAGAAAGATATTACAACCATATATAATAGAAAAAGTTTATTGTACATCAAGATAAAAATGGTTACAAAAATCAAAAACAACTATGGGTCCCCATGCAAGTAGATCACATAGGACTGGGTCATAAACCTGGATATACATACACTCCCGAAGTCAACCACAAAATGGAAGTCTTGAAATGCAAACTGACGCGTTTCAACGTTCAGTCTTCTTCAGGAGGTATTGCACAAAAGGGGGTGGGCTCTACAAAAGACAATATGTTACCAAACTAATATACAGTATATTAGTGTATATTGAATATATACTATTACAGTATAATAGTATATTAGTGTATATCTGGAGTGTATGTATATACATGTATATGACCCACTCCTATGTGATCTACTTGCATGAGGACCCATAATAATTTTTCATTTTTTTAACTGTTTTTATCTTGATTTACAATAAATCTTTTCTATTATATATGCTTGCAATATGTTTCTGGTGCCAGAATTGTGTTCTAAAGCTCAATACTTAACAAAATATACCAAAACCTGTGTGTGTACCATGAATACTACATTAAAGCCAAATCACTGGTGATAACGGTCACAGTTGCCAGTGTTCTTATGTTAACTCCCATGCAAGTTTCATGCCCTCTAAGGATGGTGACATAACTGATCATATGTGCAGCACCGTAGCAACTGGAGATCTAAATAGAGGCCAAGATGGTGCCACCTTTGGCTACAAATTTATAGCAGGGTTTAAGTCCGATTTAAGACAAATGTACAAACCTGGAGTTGCTGTTAATGTATTCCCTCTGTTGCCAAGAACAAGTCATCACTTGGAGCTGCAATGTCATATACTGTTGGTGACATTTACTATGTGACAGTTATTATGCTTTTTATTTTTGCACATTTCTAATGGAAAAACTCTAACTTTTTTTTAATATTTATCGACATGTAGGCTGATTTTAGCACAAAGTAAACTCCTTTGTTATACTTTGCTCCAACTATGCATTTATTTAATGGATATGACATGCTCCCTTAAAACCTGTCCATAAATGAATGTTCCATTGAAATCATACAATGGAGGAAGTAATTAGAAATTTTGAAAGTGCAGGTTAAAAAAAAAAAAATCAGTGTGTCTTTTTAGCATGCAGAGAAAAGTGAAGTGCCTACTCTTTTTAACATCTGATGTAGAAAATGTAATCTTAGTTTTGTTAATTAAAGTTCTATGTGACAGCTTTTTAGAAAGTAGACATTGTTGCCCAAATCTTTGGAGAAGTAAGTGTAGAAAGGTGTATGCTGCTGTTAATGTTTGTTTTTTTCTCTTATGAAAAGACTCTGCTTTGCAGTTATAGCGCAGACACATCAGAGCCGTCATGAATAGAAATGAGCGAAACAATCAAAATTTCACCCTGCGACCAATTCACATGAATTGCACCCAAAACCTGATTTTCCAGTAAATGTTACAATTTGAGGAATCAAATTAGAAAAAATATATATTTTTTGGTGTTTTAAGCGTTAATCGATGGTGGTGGTTTCTAAGCCTATAGGATTATAGGATTTACAGGGAAGCAATGGGCATTTTAAACAGGGCCAATGTAATCCATAAAGTCATCAATTATCCATGTAGAAGGATAGGAAGAATAGTCATGACCATCCTCTCCAGTGTTCACAAAGAGGATCATATCAGGTAAGAGAAGCAAGACAGGACTTCAGAACACTACAAAAATATCTGGCACCTTTCAGTCTGTATTTTCATCAATCCAGGACTATAGTGCACAGAGAGAACTGACACCTTTCAGCAGTTTACAACATGTATTATTCCAAGAAAATCTAGCAACCTGCATGGTGAAAAGAACTGACAATATTCTAGAGTAGTTGACAAAGACAGTAATTCGGAAAGAGCAGAAAATCTCCAGAGCTTAGTAAATGAGGTAAAGCTTCACTTGAAAAGAATACCCAATTACATGCAAGAGCAAAAAAAACAGAATTTTTCTTGCACAGTATTGGTTGATGGAAGTCAGCAGAGCTTCTGCTCATTTACTAAGCTCTGGAGCAACTGCACTTCTAGAGTGCTTTTTTTGGCCATACTTCTCTTCTGATTCACAGGAGTGCACGTCATTTTGCTCTTCTGTGACCCAGAATCAGCTAACAGCTGACTAAAAAATCAGATATAAAAACAAGGGGTTGGTAAGCCCAACCAGGATAATATCAGGTAATTAAACTTATAACAAACAGGTCACCGACCACCATGAGGTGGGGTAACTCAACAACTAGCCATGCAACACTTTAGACAACAGGAACTTACAGATTGACCACCTACCAAGCAGTTGTAAACCACGGTATAACCGTTTAAAGTAGCTTTGTTGGTATACAAAAATGTGTAAAAAATCGACCAAAAGGCAATAAATCCTAAAAACACCAGAATTAAAAAAGGATAGGCAACATTGTCACCAATGGCAGTCTGTCCATAGGGGGCGCACGGAGCTGCCCCCCCCCCCCCCCCAAAACAGTCAGAAAAAATAATAATAAATCCTGTGATTGCAGATGAGATGCTACATTTACGTGCTTTTGACCTGCCTTGTGGCACAATGCAATGAGCCTGAATACTTCCCGTAGTGTTAATATGGTAGCCTTGTTTTTGATTGGCACCACTGGTCAGTGCTTTCCTTCAGAGTTGTGGCATCACTTCCGGCTTCTCTGTGCCAGTGATAAACCGGAAATGGCATCCGTTCAGCAGTGGTTTTTTTTCTTCGGTATCCCGAAGTGAACTTGCAGCCGCTCTGTCTCTGGTGCTGTGACTGCGTGCAAGTAAGCAACAAACCTATTTCTGGCAAAACTCCAAGTTTCTCTACTACTCTGTGATGTGACTAGGTAACTTTGCTACTACTCTGCCGTACTTGCTGTGTACTCTGAGGAGTTGACAGGCTGGCAGATTAGCCCCGACTGGGATCTCTGGAATGTGAGGAGAGATAGCCCGATTTACTGTAGCCCTTTTTTATGCAGAATTCTCAGTGTGCAGCCTAGGCCAGTGAGACCGCACCAGCTTTAACCCCTGTCGGGCTGAGCAGTAATTAGTGCAACATCTGTACAAATGTATGGGGGAGGGGGGTGTAATTTGTACGGGGGGAGACTGTATAGGGAAGGGAAGTAAAATGTACATGAGGGGGGTAATATGTACAGGAGGGGAGTAATATGCACAGGGAGGGGGGTAATATGTACAGGGAGGGGGGTAATATGTACAGGAGGGGGGTAATATGTACAGGGAGGGTGGTAATATGTACAGGGAGGGGGTAATATGTACAGGGGCTGGGGGTAATGTGTACAGGAAGGGGGCCACAGCAGATGTACAGACCAGGCCTGCATTACCAACAGTTACATTTTTCAGTTTATTTGCGCCCCCCCCCCCCCAAAAAAAATTTTTTGAGCACCAGCCACCACCGGTTGTCACCCCGAAAAAAAACACACAAGGGCCCAGGCAACATACGCATGCATACCACTGTCAAACACACACAGCATAATTTATGCAGGTTGCAAAGCAAAGCTGCAGGCACTTATACAGGTGGAACACTGCCAGCCTGCCCTGTACAGGGCTGGGGAAGCACATCAGGCACTGAAATTTGTGTTGAGGTGTCTGATGGATCCATCTGCAGTGGAGTGCACAGCAACGGGTAAACAGAGCTGCCTCACTGTGGAGAGATTGACTAGTCAATGGCTATCAGTCCTTAAGGGCAGAAGGAGTGTCGCAATTCACTCTAAAGTGGTGATGGACAGAGTCTGAGCCTGTGCTTTACAACCTGCATAGGTTATGCTGTGTGTGTTTGATGGAGGTATGCATTTGTATGTTCTTTTACAATCCTACACTTCTCTTTTAAACTGACTAAATTGTCCTTAACTTAGATATAATAGTACAGCCTCTACCTCCAACATCAATAAGTTTTGGATGACTTTTCCAAATGAACACGTGAATTTAAGTTTAATCGTGAATTTGTAAAACAGTTTCACGATAATAAGTATGTAGCAGGCACAGCTTATACACCTGCACATAGCTGGGGTATATATAGAAGAGGTCTTCTTTTGTAGGTGCATACTCTCTGGTGAGATCAGAAAGGTGAAAGTAGAAATGTGGATCTTTGGCTATCATGGCTACTAGCTGCATTTGATGAAGGGTGCTGTGAATTTTCAGCTAAATTATGACTATGGGGGAGACTTGCTAAAACTGGTGCATGCAGAAACTGGTGCAACTGTACATAGTAGAAAGGAAAACAAAGGAAATTGCGCTATGGATAAAATCAATATATCAGTGGTATGAGCTGCCTCTACTTAGTTAATATCAGATGACGTTGGTGTGACGAAATGCGTAGGGCGTGGCCATACAACGTGCACCTTCTACATAGACAGCAGCGGCCGGCGGTATCTTGAAAAGCGATTTGTGCTCAATGTTATGTGAGTAGATTTATTTTTAATAAATTAATTGCCAATACATACTACACCATGGATGTGTCTTTTCCTCATTATGCATAACGTGGATACAATATCAGCGGAAGAGCAGGCATCTCCCAGGACAACATCAAGCCAATGCCAGAGAGCAGCACAGTGGCTCATACTGTGGAGGCTGATCCACCCCAATAGGGGTAAGATTTCTGGTGTTGGTAATCACATTACTATTGAGAAGCGCACCGGGAGAAGCTCTGGGCTTTCTTTGAAGAAAATCATATTCTGTGCACCAGTCACTTTTGTTTACTTTTAAATGCGGGACTTTCATTTATTGTCATTTTTGATTTCATTGTCACTTTTTAAACAGCACATCGTGTTTATTAACTTTATAATAATTTTCATTAATTTTATCTAGATGTATATTTATTGGTTTGCTCAAATATTAATTTAAGCACTTTCTGCATGATATTCATAGAGACCTTCAGAGTAGCACTTTAGGTGCATATTTTTTTTTCTGATTTCACAGCGTATATATAGAAGGCTGTACACACATAATTTATTTAGTTTCACAAAGTATTTTTTGGTGTCTTACTATTATCAGACTATAATCTGTAAGCACACTGATAAACTCACCATCCCTGTTTTTACTTGTTGTTTTTTCACTATATTTATCTAGTCAACACTAATTTAAAGGTATAGCGCCAGATCTACCCTTCCCTTCCCTCACAGCTGTGCATAGTAACCAATCAGCTTCTAGGTTTTATTGTTAAAGTGGGGTACCCCCTAAAAAAAAAAAAAAAGTCATCAGCTACAAATACTGCAGCTGCTGGCTTTTAATAATCGGACACTTACCTGCCCCAGGGTCCAGCGATGCGGGGGAACGAACCCCCCCCCCTGTTCCCCACTCCGCTCGCGGCGCCGTCATGCGTACTGTGGGCACCCGGCTGTGGCTTCACAGCCGAGCACCCACTGCGCAAGCGCGAGCGGCGCAGGGCGCCGTGATACGCCGTACAGTCACCTGGGACACGTGACAGGTCCCAGGTGAATGTGCGGCGCGAGGGGAAATTATGTCACCAGCCCGGGCAAGGAAGAAGGCAGACTACGAGGGACCCCCTAGCAACAGGTATTTAGAGGTGAGTAAAAATTTTTATTTTTGCCAATTTTTTTATTTTTAGTTTTTTTATGAATTTTAAGCAGCTTTTAATTTTTGGGTGGCAACACCACTTTAAGACTCAATTGAACAAGCTGACGTTGGAAGCAGATTGGTTACTATACACAGCTGCACCAAATTCTGTGTGCATCAGTTTCAGTAACTCTCCCTCTGTTTCTAGTATCCAGGAGATCATCCAAGGGGGATTGTACTGAATGCTGCTTGCCAGTTGCCACAAGAGGGCTTAGCTCATAATGAGGTCTGAACAGGTGAGTTAATACCTATGGATGCTCACAGCTTTCATGCGATCCTGGGGATTATATATACAAATGATAAGGTGTAGATTGGTTCTGATTTTATTGCATTTTGTTCCTTGTTATCCTATTATCTTGGATATAGCTTTATGTCTAATTATAAAAGGGGATTATTGGCTGTGGAAACTAAGACAAGTGCTAAGGTGGGTAGTTATTCCCACTGTGCTCACTATTGCCTCTATATATTTTTTCTAGTATATGGTAATGTTCTATACACAACTTTAATTACAGTATATGCCAATTATGTGTGTTTTTGCTGTTTAAGTTATTTATGACCAGGCATGATCATTAAGTACTGACAATTAATGTATCATTAGCCAAGCCATTGACTCTGATTTAAAGCACCCATGCAAGATAAAGGAAAACCTGCAAACATGGTCTGCTGGGGGTACTTGAGGACTGAGATTGAGAACCACTGATATAGAGAAACCTGCCAACCACAGCAGGGTAAGGTGTGACCCCATATCCACTGATATAGGAACTGTTTCAAATACTTTTTCACTTTAAGCAGAACTAAACCCGCCAATTTAATTATTTTCCAAAAGAAAGCTCAATATCAGTATCATGAATATTATTATTATTATTATTATTATTATCATACAGGATTTATACACTCATCGACTTCTTTTATAGGAACATCTTGCTAGTACTGGGTTGGACCCCCTTTTGCGCAATTGACCTGGTGGCATACCCCCTCGTGGCTGGGTTTACCCTTTGTCGGTCTTGGAGGATAGGGCCATGGATATGGCAGATGCACTTTCTCAAGGTATCATCCGCAAATCCTCATCTTCTGCTGGTGCTAGTTTCTTCTTTGTGAAGATGAGTGGTGAACTGAGACCCTGTATTGATTATAGGGGTTTCAATAGTTTTACGATTAGGAATGCCTTTCCGATCCTGTTGATTACAAGGTTATTTGATCGCCTCAAGGGAGCAACGGTTTTCACAAAGCTTGATTTCAGAGGGGCATACAATCTCGTGAGGATTAAGGAGGGCAACAAGTGGAAAACTGCGTTTAATACCAGAACAGGCCTTTTTTAATGCCTTTTGGCCTTTGTAACGTCCTGGTAGTTTTCCAGGAATTTATTAACGATGCAATCCAAGATTTGTTGCAGTTATGTGTGCCGGTTTATCTCGACGATAGCCTCAGGCCGCGTACACACGCGGGGACTGTTCGCTCAACTTTGTCCGTCAAACAGTTTCAGCGGACAGTCCGCTCAAAATTAGCATGGACGGACTTGTCCACACACGACGAACGAACAGTCCGCTGAAACCGTGCGCGATGACGTGAACGGCACGTACGACGGGACGAAAAATACGACGTCCTATACACTGCAATGCAAACTTCGGCATGTAAATCCTTTCTGAGCATGCGCGGAACTTAGTTTGACGAACAAGCCTACACACGAGGGGACTGTTCGCTGAAACAGAGTTTCAGCGGACAGTTTTTCGGAATTTCCGAAAAACTTTGTTCAGCAGACTGTCCGCTGAAACTGTCCGCTGAAAGCCCACACACGAGCGGACTGTCCACCGAAACCCTGTTCAGCGGACAAAGTTGAGCGAACAGTCCCCGCGTGTGTACGCGGCCTCACATTTTCCAAGTCCCTGGAGAGCCACCACACAGATGTCTGTCATGTGCTTCAGAAACAAAGAGAGAACAATCTCTGTTGTAAATTGGAGAAATGCGAATTCCATCATGAACAGGTTAAATTCCTGGGTAGGGATGAGCCGAACACCCCCCTGTTCGGTTCGCACCAGAACCTGCGAACAGACCTAAACTTCGTGTGAACTTTAGAACCCTATTAAAGTCTATGGGACTCGAACGTTCACAATCTAAAGTGCTCATTTTAAAGGGTAATATGCAAGTTACTGTCCTAAAAAGGGTTTGGGGACCCGGGTTCTGCCCCAGGGGACATGGATCAATGCAAAAAAAAGTTTTAAAAACGGCCGTTTTTTCAGGAGCAGTGATTTTAATAATGATTAAAATTAAACAATGAAAGTGTAATATTCCTTTAAATTTCGTAGCTGGGGGGTATCTATAGTATGCCTGTGAAGGGGCGCATGTTTCTGGTGCTTAGAACTGTCCCTGCACAAAGTGTCATTTGTGCAGGAAAAAAAGTCTTTTAAAATCACTTGCGGCTAAAGTGTCGGCTCCCCGTAATACAGAGAACACTCAATGAGTGTTCTCTGTATTAGCCGACAATTCATTCATTCATTCATTGATAAAAAAAAAAAGCGTGGGGGTTCCCCTAAATTCAATTACCAGGCCCTTCAGGTCTGACATGGATATTAAGGGGAACCCCGTGTCAAATTAAAAAAAAAATTGACATGGGGGTCCCCCTAAATATCCATACCAGACCCTTCAGGTCTGATATGGATATTAAGGGGAACCCCGCATCAAATTTAAAAAAAAATTTACGTGGGGGTCCCCCTAAAAATCCATATCAGACCCTTTATCCGAGCACGCAACCTGGCAGGCCGCAGGAAAAGAGGGGGGACGAGAGAGCGGCCCCCCTCCCTCCTGAACCGTACCAGGCCACATACCCTCAACATTGGGAGGATGCTTTGGGGGTCTGTGACCCCTCAAAGCACCTTGTCCCCATGTTGATGAGGACAAGGGCCTCATCCTCACAACCCTGGCCGGTGGTTGTGAGGGTCTGCGGGCGGGGGGCTTATCAGAATCTGGAAGCAAGGGGACCCCCAGATCCCGCCCCCCCTGTTTGAAATGGTAAGGGGGTACAAAAGTACCCCTACCATTTCACAAAGAAAGTTTAAAAATGGTTAAATAAGACAAACACACTTTTGAAAAATTCCTTTATTAAAAATAAAAAAAAGATTCCAGCGGTGCTAATCCACTCTTGCTATCCAGCGACGAATCTCCGGGGTCCAGCGATGGATGATCATATCCAGCGACGGGGGATCTCTCAGTCCAGCACTGTCCATACATCCGTCTTCTGTTTCCACTCCGGAAACAGTGCGGAGATCCCAGCGCTGACGTTTCTTATATTAGGAGGGCGGGGCCACCCGTCACCTGACCCCGCCCCTCTGACGCTGGAGAGGGAAGCCAGGGGTTCCCCAGTGACGTGTGGGTGACCCCGCCCCCTCTGATGTAACGGAAACCTGCGTTACATCAGAGGGGGCGGGGTCACCCACACGTCACTGGGGTACCCCTGGCTTCCCTCTCCAGCGTCAGAGGGGCAGGGTCAGGTGACGGGTGGCCCCGCCCTCCTAATATAAGAAACTTCAGCGCTGGGATCTCCAGACTGTCTCCGGAGTGGAGACAGAAGACGGATGTATGGACAGCGCTGGACTGAGAGATCCCCCGTCGCTGGATATGATCATCCATCGCTGGACCCCGGAGATTCGTCGCTGGATAGCAAGAGTGGATTAGCTGGAATCTTTTTTTAATTTTTTTTATTTTTAATAAAGGAATTTTTCAAAAGTGTGTTTGTCTTATTTAACCATTTTTACACTTTCTTTGTGAAATGGTAGGGGTACTTTTGTACCCCCTTACCATTTCAAACAGGGGGGGGCCGGGATCTGGGGGTCCCCTTGTTAAAGGGGGCTTCCAGATTCTGATAAGCCCCCCGCCCGCAGACCCTCACACCCACCGGCCAGGGTTGTGAGGATGAGGCTCTTGTCCTCATCAACATGGGGACAAGGTGCTTTGAGGGGTCACAGACCCCCAAAGCATCCTCCCAATGTTGAGGGTATGTGGCCTGGTACGGTTCAGGAG
Source organism: Lithobates pipiens (assembly GCF_037356315.1). NCBI lineage: Eukaryota > Metazoa > Chordata > Amphibia > Anura > Ranidae > Lithobates > Lithobates pipiens. The sequence goes on along the minus strand of NW_027507791.1, from coordinate 100,534,114 downwards.
GGAGGGGGGGCCGCTCTCTCATCCCCCCCCTCTTTTCCTGCGGCCTGCCAGGTTGCGTGCTCGGATACAGGGTCTGGTATGGATTTTTAGGGGGACCCCCACGTCAATTTTTTTTTAAATTTGATGTGGGGTTCCCCTTAATATCCATATCAGACCTGAAGGGTCTGATATGGATATTTAGGGGGACCCCCACGTCAATTTTTTTTTAATTTGACACGGGGTTCCCCTTAATATCCATGTCAGACCTGATAAGGTCTGGTAATTGAATTTAGGGGAACCCCCACGCTTTTATTTTATTTTTTTATTTTTAATCAATGAATGAATGAATTGTCAGCTAATACAGAGAACACTCATTGAGTGTTCTCTGTATTACGGGGAGCCGACAATTTAGCCGCAAGTGATTTTAAAATACTTTTTTTCCTGCACAAATGACACTTTGTGCAGGGACAGTTCTAAGCACCAGAAACATGTGCCCCTTCACAGGCATACTATAGACACCCCCCAGCTACGAAATTTAAAGGAATATTACACTTTTATTGTTTCATTTTAATCATTATTAAAATCACTGCTCCTGAAAAAACGTCCGTTTTTAAAACTTTTTTTTGCATTGATGCATGTCTCCTGGGGCAGGACCCGGGTCCCCGAACACTTTTTAGGACAGTAACTTGCATATTACCCTTTAAAATTAGCACTTTAGATTTCTCCCATAGACTTGTATAGGGTGTTCCGGATTTTCGAATTTGCTGCGAACAGCCCAAATTGTTCACTGTTCGCTGAACAGGCGAACAGGCAATGTTCGAGTCGAACATGAGTTTGACTCGAACTCGAAGCTCATCCCTATTCCTGGGTTATGTAATTTCCACTGCTGGTTTTTTCGATGGACCCAGAGAAACTTTCAGCAGTCCTACAGTGGCCCCGACTCGTGGGTTTACATTCTCTGCAGCGTTATCTTGGCTTTGCCAACTATTATCTGAAGTTTATTTGTAACTTCTCATCTCTGGTCCAGCCCCTGACTGATATGACCAGAAAGGACAATAACCCACAGAGTTGGTCTCTGGAATCCATTAAGGTCTTTGAGAATCTCAAGGCTGCCTTTGTTTCTGCTCCTGTGTTGGCACATCCTGAACCTACATTTACTTTTATACTTTAGGTTGATGCTTCTGAGATTGGAGTTGGCGCCCTTTTGTCTCAACGTCCTACTTCTGAGAGCCCTATGCATCCTTGTGGCTACTTTTCCAAGAAATTGTCACCTACTGAGTGCAAATACAAGATTGGTGACAGAGAGCTTTTAGCATTAATTTTAGCCCTGAAGGAATGGAGACATCTCCTCGAAGGTACCACTGTGCCGGTTCTCATCCTTACTGACCATAAGAATCTTACATTCTTTTTATGTATATTTAAATATTTAACCAAGAAAACATCCTTATATAACACCCCCCCCCCCCAAATAAAATAATAATAATCTTAAACCTCTCCTCCCCTCCCACCTCCCCTCTCTTTGACCATTTTACATGTACTTTCTACTCTATTTATTATTCAAACTCTATTGAGCAAAGTTCCCATTCTGCCCAGATTTGCACAAACCTCTCCTTTCTATTTTTTTGTGTATCCATCTTTCGGCCTCCATAATTACATTAACTTACTTACATTCTTGTCTGAGGCTAAACGTCTCTCTCCCAGAAGGGCGCGATGGGCTCTTTTCTTGTCTAGTTTAATTTACATTGTCTCATTCTTACCCGGTACTAAGAATGTAAGGGCTGACGCTTTGTTGCAAAAATTTTCCTCCACTTCCAAGATGGAGTCGGTTCCAGTTCCTGTGATTCTGGCTACGGAAGTCTCACTTCTCTATTGGGTGAAAACATTTGTATCGCTCAGGTCCATGCTCCTCCTGAAAACCCTTGTGACCAATGAGAGACTCCGTACTGTCGTGCTCCAGACTTACCATTCTCCCAATGCTGCTGGCCACCCTGGGAAGAATCAACTTTTTTGGGCCATTTCCCAACAATTCTGGTGGCCTAGTCTACATGCTGATGTAACCGCCTATAGCTGCATGTTCCATGTGTGTTCAGAGTAAGACTCCACGACACCTTCCAGTTGGCCTCCTACAACCCATACCCAATGACCAGAGGCCCTGGATCCACCTGGCTATGGATTTCATTGTGGAGTTATCCATCAGCCAGGGCAACACAGTAATCTTTATGATGGTTGACCGGTTCTCAAAAATGTCCCATTGTATTCCACTTAAGAATTTGCCCACTTCTAAGAAACTGGCTTCCATTTTTACTCTGGAGATCTTTCGCTTACATGGGCTACCCAAGGTTATTGTCTCAAACAGGGTTAGTCAGTTTGTGTCCCGGTTCTGGTGAGCCTTTTGTGCACAGTTGGGAATTTAGCTTGCTTTCTCCTCTGCGTATACCCGCAGTCTAAGGAGGCCACAGAACGAGCCAATCAGTCCTTGGAGCAATTCCTGCATTGCTATATTTCTGACCATCATAACAACTGGTCAGACTGTCAGGGAAATAGGAGTTACCTTGTGGGACGCGATCGTGTTAACGCGCGTCAGCGCCCACGAAGACGCAATATGATTCCCAGACGAACGCCTGATGGAGCCTCCGATCGAGTACGCGTGCGCCGGGTAGTACGAACGCATTACGTTACACGTCGTAGGCGTACGGACGCGGTGGCGCGCTCACGACGTAATCCTAGCGCCGGGTCTATTTAAACGTTCACCTGACAGCATCACATTGCTGGTTTATCGTCAGCTCTTCCTGAGTACCCGTGCCTGTTATCTCTGCTACCTGATCTCCTGTTACCGACCCGGCTTGTTTGACCTGCTTCCGATTACTCTCCTGGCTCCGACTTCTGGCTTGTTCCTGATACTCCTTGTCTGCTCCCGGCACCCGACCTCGGCTTGGCTTGACCTCCGTTCCTGATCTCCAGTTCAGTATTCATCCTTCTTACCTCCGGATTGACCTCCCGTGTTTGACCTTCGGCTTGACCCTGACCCTGCCTTGGACTTCTTGCACAGTTGCCTCCAGAGACTGGTCTGCTCAGCATTTCCATCTACTGCTGCTACCCGGCAACCTGTGCCACTGTGGGCACTGCATCCCTGTGCCATCTCCAGGGTTGCACTGCACTCGGCCGCAAGGGGAGCCCTCTCAGCATCTCGGCCTCCTAACCTCGGTAGTGACAGTATAAACCAGCCAGATGCCAGAGGCCGACAGAGGCAACTCCCCGATAGAGGCCATCTTACGGGAAGTCATGGCCCTGACCCCAGCGATTAAGGGTCTCCAAGAGAAGTACCTTCGATTGGAAGAACGTCTGCAGCACCCTCCTGAGCCATCTGTCCTCTCTGGCCAAGATCCTAGCGCTATAGTCTCAACCTCTCCCGAGCCACGAGTCCCTGCACCAGAATATTTTCATGGGGACCGAAGAAAATTCAGAACCTTCAGGAACTCATGCTACTTGTACTTCTCTCTGCAGCCTCAGACATTTACTTCTGAAATGACCAAAGTGGGTTTTACCATCTCACTACTAAGGGACGATCCCCAGACCTGGGCTCACGGCTTACTAGAGCAACGCAGCTCTTCCATTAGTACCTTGGATCAGTTTTTTCAAGCTATGGCCCGTCTTTACGATGATCCCTTTCGGACAACTACAGCCGAAGCAACCTTGTACTCCCTCCGCCAGGGCGAGCGGCCTGCAGAAGATTATACAGTAGAGTTCCGTACTTGGTCTGCAGATGTCGGCTGGAATGAGGCAGCTTTAAAATATCAGTACCGGATGGGGCTGTCCGAGGTCCTCAAGGACGAGCTAGCCAGATTGGAGGTTCCCCCAACACTTGAGGAACTCATCCAACTTACCACACAGCTTGACAGGCGCCTACGTGAACGCCGGTCTGAAACCACTTGGACCTTTAACTCTACCCAGGCTCCACCTCCGGCCTGCCCAGCGGCATCCTCTGTTCTGAATGGCCCGTTCCGCTCTCCCTTGACCACTGAAGAGAGGCTTCGCCGCCGTCAGGCACATCTCTGCTTCTATTGTGGGGAATCAGGACATCGTATTGACCACTGTCCCACCAGGCCAAGTAAATCCACCCTCTGCACTCCATGTCATCTCCAGGTAACGAAACCCGCTTCAACCCACATCGCCCTTCCTGTCACATTGACGATGTCAGGTCAGGAGATCCACTTACAGGCAATACTGGACTCTGGGGCCTGCAGCTGCTTTCTGGACTCAACCCTGGCTAAAAATCTTGCTCTCCCGCTTCTCTTGAAGAAGCAAAAGCTGACTGTCCGTCTGGCCGACGGCTCCCTACCTAGCTCCGGCCATGTCACCAGGGAAACAAGACCCATCCTAACGACCACAGATTCTGGTCATCGGGAGTTTATCAAATTCGATGTCCTGTGTTCTCCCATGTTCCCTGTCATCCTAGGAATCCCGTGGCTTCAGGCACACAATCCTCGGATTGATTGGTCCAAGAAAGAAATAGCCTTCACTTCAGCTTACTGCCAACAACACTGTCTGGACCCCGAATCTAGAAGCTTGCCCAGCTGTTTGACCGTCCAACCCGTGCTCAGTCCCGCTCCTAACATACCAGCAGCGTACCAAGAGTTCAGGGACGTATTCGACAAGGGAAAGGCAGATATCTTGCCTCCGCACCGTCCCTATGACTGCCCCATCGAATTATTGCCGGGAGCTCCCATTCCCTTCGGCCGGATTTTCCCTCTCTCCGAGACTGAACTTGAGGCCTTAAGACAATATATAGATGAGAATCTGGCAAAGGGGTTCATCCGCCCTTCCTCATCCCCTGCTGGTGCGGGCATCTTTTTCGTAGAAAAAAAGGACAAGACTCTGAGACCGTGCGTGGACTACAGGGAACTAAATAACATCACCCTCAAGAACCGCTACCCACTTCCGCTCATCCCAGAACTTTTCCAAAGGTTCCACACTTCCCGCATTTTTACTAAGCTTGACCTACGTGGAGCCTACAACCTCGTCCGTATCCGGAAGGGGGACGAGTGGAAGACGGCATTCAGAACAAGATTTGGGCATTTCGAATACTTGGTCATGCCCTTCGGATTGTGCAATGCCCCAGCAACTTTCCAGCACTTTATTAATGACGTCCTCCGGGAGTACTTGGACCACTTTGTCGTCGCCTACCTGGACGACATTCTGATCTTCTCAACCACTCTAGAACTCCATAGGATACATGTTAAAAAAGTGTTAGGTATTCTCAGGACCCACGGACTATTCGTTAAGGCCGAGAAATGCGACTTCGAAAAGGAATCTATTCAGTTCCTGGGACTCATCATTTCCACAGGTGGAATCGCCATGGACCCCCAGAAAGTGAAATCCATCCTAGACTGGCCCGCTCCTTCTGACAAGAAGGCTGTTCAAAGGTTCATTGGGTTTGCTAATTTCTACCGGAGGTTTATAAGGAGTTTCTCCACCATAGTAGCACCCATCACGCAGACCACTCGTCAACATATCAAGTTTCTCTGGACTCCAGCAGCACAATCTGCCTTTGACCAACTCAAAACCCTCTTCACTACCGCACCTATCCTGCAGCACCCAGATCCCGCCTTACCCTACGTTCTGGAGGTCGATGCCTCAGAGGTGGCCACAGGAGCAATTCTATCCCAGCGACAAGGTCCCAAGGCATTATTGCACCCTGTAGCCTTCTTTTCACGGAAGATGAGCCCCCCAGAGAGAAACTACGATGTAGGTGACCGGGAGCTTTTGGCGATCAAGACCGCCCTTGAAGAGTGGAGGTATCTCTTGGAAGGTGCCGCTCACCCCATCCTGGTCTTCACCGACCATAAGAATTTAGAATATCTTCGCACAGCTAAACGTCTGAGACCCCGACAAGCCCGCTGGGCTTTATTCTTCTCAAGGTTTCATTTTCATGTGACCTACCGTCCAGGATCAAAAAATGGCAAGGCAGATGCCTTGTCCCGGATGTTCCCAGACTCCTCAGAAAAGACTACACCTAGTACAATTCTGTCTCCCCAGAATTTCCTGCTAATGCAACCAGACCTAAGGGCTTCAATAGCACAGGCCTCTAACCAATGTACTGACGTAGAAGCTTCTTCCTTGAGAAGTCAGGACGGGCTTCTATGGCACCAGAACAAAATTTTTGTGCCTCAACAGGCCAGGTTACTCGTACTAAGGACCTTCCACGACCACCCCCTGGCCGGCCATTTTGGGGTGCGGAAGACGATTGATCTTGTGCAACGGTCCTTATGGTGGCCTACCTTAAGATCCGACTGTAAAGAGTACGTGGATTCCTGTATAACCTGCCAACGAAACAAGGGGTCTAACGCTAGACCCTGGGGCCTGTTAAGGCCGCTACCAGTCCCAGAAAAACCGTGGAAGGAAATCTCTTTGGACTTCATCGTGGAGTTGCCCCCTTCTGAAGAGCACACTACCATCTTGGTAGTGGTGGATCGCCTATCTAAGATGGCGCACTTTCTGCCTATGAAAGGGACCCCCTCCGCCTTGGATACCTCAAAAATCTTCATTAAGGAAATTGTCCGCCTACATGGTGTACCCGACAGCATCGTATCAGATAGAGGGGTGCAGTTTACCTCCAGGTTCTGGAAAGAGCTCTGTAAGTTGTTATCAATTAGAATATGTCTATCCTCAGCCTACCACCCACAGAGTAATGGACAAACAGAGAGAACCAACCAGACGCTCGAACAATATCTGCGATGCTTTTGTTCCTTTTCCCAGGATGATTGGGCCTCCCTGCTCCCTTGCGCGGAATTCGCGTACAACAATTCAGTGCATGCCTCGACCAACCAATCACCCTTTTGGGCAAACTACGGGTTCCACCCTTCGTTCTTACCCAATACCATTCCTGAATCTACGGTCCCAGCCGTTCAGGATAGAGTAAACCTCATCCAAACGAACTATCAGTTGCTTCAGGATACCATGAAGAAGGCTCAGGAGGAATACAAAAGACATTATGATAAGAAAAAGAGAATTAACCCTGCCTTTAAGATAGGGGACAAAGTGTGGCTCTCTGCTGTGAACTTAAAATTGTCATGTCCTTCTCGGAAGTTGGGACCCAAGTTCCTGGGCCCTTTTGAGATTAGACGTATAATTAACCCTGTAGCATTCGAACTTGCTTTGCCTAATTCTCTTAGAATTCATCCCGTTTTCCATGTCTCCCTTCTCAAACGTGTCATCTCCAGTCCTTTTTCAGGTAGAGAAGAAGTGCCTCCGCCTCCGGTCCAGGTTGGTGATGAAACCGAATTTGAAGTCGAATCTATCCTTGATTGTCGTCGGAGAGGTAGGACAATCCAATTTCTAATTAAATGGAAGGGGTATTCGGCTGAGGAAAATTCTTGGGAACCTGCAAGTTTTGTACATGCACCTAGACTCATACACAGGTTTCGATGTCTTCATCCTGAAAAATGGGCTCGTTTAGGCATCCGGAGGCTGCCCCTTGGGGGGGGGCACTGTCAGGGAAATAGGAGTTACCTTGTGGGACGCGATCGTGTTAACGCGCGTCAGCGCCCACGAAGACGCAATATGATTCCCAGACGAACGCCTGATGGAGCCTCCGATCGAGTACGCGTGCGCCGGGTAGTACGAACGCATTACGTTACACGTCGTAGGCGTACGGACGCGGTGGCGCGCTCACGACGTAATCCTAGCGCCGGGTCTATTTAAACGTTCACCTGACAGCATCACATTGCTGGTTTATCGTCAGCTCTTCCTGAGTACCCGTGCCTGTTATCTCTGCTACCTGATCTCCTGTTACCGACCCGGCTTGTTTGACCTGCTTCCGATTACTCTCCTGGCTCCGACTTCTGGCTTGTTCCTGATACTCCTTGTCTGCTCCCGGCACCCGACCTCGGCTTGGCTTGACCTCCGTTCCTGATCTCCAGTTCAGTATTCATCCTTCTTACCTCCGGATTGACCTCCCGTGTTTGACCTTCGGCTTGACCCTGACCCTGCCTTGGACTTCTTGCACAGTTGCCTCCAGAGACTGGTCTGCTCAGCATTTCCATCTACTGCTGCTACCCGGCAACCTGTGCCACTGTGGGCACTGCATCCCTGTGCCATCTCCAGGGTTGCACTGCACTCGGCCGCAAGGGGAGCCCTCTCAGCATCTCGGCCTCCTAACCTCGGTAGTGACACAGACCTATTACCGTGGACGTAGTTTGCTCACAATAGTGGTTTGAATTCTGCTTCCCGATTGTCCCTGTTTATGGCAAACTAAGGTTTCCAACCTTCCATGTTGCCTGACTCGTTTGTTCTGCAGAGTATTCCTGCGTTAGAGAAGCATCTCCAGTCAAGGGGGCTTTGTGATATGCCACTGATAGGTACAGACTCCATGCTGACCGCAGACGCCTGCCTGCGCCTTCCTACCAGGTTGGGGACAGGGTCTGGCTGTCATCTCGCAACCTCTGACTTCCATGAGGAGTATGAAGTACAGTCCATTGTTGACTCCCGTAGGTTCCGAGAGGCGCAAACAGTACCTGGTGCGTTGGAAAGGGTATGGTCCGGGGGAACGCTCTTGGGTCTCATCCTCAGATGTACATGCCCCTGTACTTCTCCGTGATTTCCATAGACATTTTCCCCTTAAGCCTGGAGGTCCTCCAAGGGGGAGGGGTCATTGAGGAGGGGGTACTGTCAGGGTTAGAAAAGTATATCATGCTAAATGCAAAAAAATTACATACAGGTAATAGATATAAGGTAACAATCAATACAATTATTAAAACAGTTCCCAATGAAAAAAAGGTGCTTGTGCTAGTAGAACAGTATCCAGTGCTGTAACTTGAATAATAGATGGATGATTCCGTGCTTCCTAAAGGCTTAAATAGGGTGCCCCCCCCTGTTGGATGTGCATTCACTCCTGGGAGCGGACCAACTATCGCTAGTTAGGTCAAATGCGAGTGTGGGGTGACCCCTGTGGATATTCTCTGGTCTGATGATTAGCTGCTGTGAATGTTTCTCATATAAATAGATATAATAGAAAAAGCCTCATTGCGCAGTACCCTTGATAAAGAGCTTTTTATTCCAAAAAATATAAAGGTAATTCAACTCAAATGTATGAATACCTAATGTCCTGGCACCCGGAGTGAACAGCAGGTATAAGCAAATCCATGAAATCCTCCTGATTAGTTCATACAGCCGCTGGCTCGGTGAAGGCTTTATTTCCGGGTTGAATGTTTGGGTGGAAGTGTGTCCAGATAACGTGACTCAACCTCTATGCATTTCAGCCTATCAGATTGGCCATCCTCAGGAAGTTACGGGACTTCCGGGATGGCCAATTTATTATTCTTATTTATTTTTCTTATTATTCAATTTAATATTTTTGGTAGAGTGCCAAACTTTGTCGCCAGGGAGAAATCTGGTACTCAAATGGTGATGACGATCTGTAGCTACCTTGTACTTGGAAGCTGCCAGATGTAAACTCTTGGAGACATCTGCCCAGATAGAATTGAAAAATCATTGCGTCTCTGCAGCCGCAGGTACTGACTCAATTACACAGACTGTGAAAGGGGAGACTCACCAGTGCTGGCAGGCAAACTCTGCCCAGGGTAGAAGGTCACCTAATCATCCTGATGTCTTCCACGTCATTCTGAAGTGAAGTGAGGGCCACCAGTAATAGCGCTGCAGGAAGGCACAAGTATGTTGCACTCCATGATGTTCTAAGAGTTTAGAGTCGGGCTCATTTGAGAAGCTTGGATTGAAGCGGGAGCACCACAAAGGTCCTTCCAAGTGGGATATGCGAAGGCTGAAGATGGGTGGTGGCCAGGATACGATTGGCATGAATAAAAGGTTTATGGTTTAACATAACACTCAGAGTCAGCAATGTCAACTGATCTGGACACAGCATTAGCGCGGGCATTTTGAACTGTTAAACTGTTAAACCTGGCAAAGAAGAGAGCCCATGCTTGCCTGGGATTAAAATGTTGGGCAGATTACAAGTACTGGAGGTTCTTATGATCAGTATAAATCAGGATACGATGTGGAAACCCCTCCAGTAAATGTTGCTGTTCTTGCAGTGCCAGCTTGATAGCCAGAACTTCCCAATCCCCGATGGTGTAATTTCTTTCCGCATCTTTAAACCTCTTAGCCCTTGTACACATGGTTGGACATTCCGACAACAAAATCCGTCGGAATGTCCAACCATGTGTTCAAGGGCTTAGAGAAGAAGGCACAAGGACGGAGCTCACCATCATGTATTTGGAGAAGAACGGCCCCTACTCCCAAGGATGTAGCATCTACCTGCAAGAAAAAAAGGTTGGAGAATGTCAGTACGTATGAGAATAGATGCAGAGAGACAGCCGTTTTGAGTTTGTGGAAAGCCTTGAATGCCTCAGGAGGCTGGCATTAGCACCCTTCTGGATCAAAGAAGTGATTGGGGCCACCAGTGAGGATTAATCAGAAATTAACTGGCGATAGAAATTAGTGAACCCCAAGAACCGCTGCATAGCTTTCAGGCCAGAGGGTTGAGACCGGTTGGAGATGGTCTGAAGTTTGACTGGATCCATAAGCAGCCCTTTATCGGTGGTTATGTAAGATAGGAAAGGAACCTGAATTTGCTTGAAAAAGCAGTTCTCCAACTTTATGTACAGGCGGTAGTCCCGAAGACGTAGAACAACTGTACATACATGCTAACTGTGAGTGTTCAAATCTGGAGAAAAGATGAGTATGTCGTCCAGATACACAATGACACAAACAAAAAAGAGATCCAAAAAGAAATTAAGGGTTCAGAAATTAAGGGTTGCGGGTACCAATTCTTAATGGTGATGGCAGTGAGATCTCTATAATCAATGCAGGCCCATATGTAGGCAGCTTTAGTGCAGGGCAGCCTAGCTGGTTTCAACAGGAAGTGGGTTAGCAAGTGTATATAGTCCATTTTCAGCTCATTTGTTATGTTTATGTGTACATATGTTCAGAGCTGTTTGGCCTCTATAATTGTCTCCAGCAAAATTTTGGAGAAGCCTGGTGTCCTGATAGGACAAGCAAATCTCGGGAGATTTGGTCAGCCATTTTTGGGTGGATATCTTATATAGGAAAACCTAGCTACATTGAGAACAGAACACATGTGTGTGTATAGACAGGGATCTACTTGTGAAGGAGAGTTATGCCGCGTACACACGAGCGGACTGTATGGCATACTTAGTTCGTCATACAATCCGACGGACAGTCCGTCGTACTTTCGACTGAATGGACTTGACCACACACGGATGCACAAACAGTCCGTCGAAAGCTTGCGCGATGACGTGTACAGCACGTACGACGGGACTAGAAATAGGAAGTCCAAGACACAGCAAAGCACCCTTCCGCCGTGTAAATCCTTTCTGGGCATGCGCCATTCTTAGTCCGTCGAACTAGCATACTGACGAGCGGATTGTCCGCTGAAACCAAAGTACGACGGACAGAATTTCGAAAAATCCGAAATTCTTAGTACGCCGGACTGCACGCTGAAAAAGTCAGCTGAAGCCCACACACGAGCGGATTGTCCGCTGAAATGTGTTTAGACGGACTAAGTACGCCATACAGTCCGCTCGTGTGTACGCGGCATTAGGAGAAGATAGGGAGAGTGTTTCAGCCTGTGAGGGATAGCTCAGGATTCCTGTATCAGCAATCCTGGTCAGATGAAAGACTCCCTATTGCATATACTAAAACCAGTGTCCTTGCTGTGAGGGAGGGACAAGTGTATTAGATGCCTATATCCATCTACTGAAGGAATACCGCTGTTACTGGGTAACGTGTGTGAATATCGATGTGCAATGTGTGCTTGGGTTTATACTTTGTCAGTCAGTGGAAAGTGCCTATAGTGCTGACGAATACAACTACCACTTAAATCAGAAGTGATTGTGCTGTGTATCTGTGCCTCCATGCTTGTAGTGAAACTACTTACATTACTGCTGTAAATACTCTTTCTACTACTGTTTCTCTGGTAATAAACGTTGCCTGGTTTATAAAGTCAGTATGTGTGATTCCCTAGGTGAAGCCTCTACACCCTACACGAGCTTACACGTAGCATACCATAGTTTTTCTCCACAAAGAAAAAGTCCCCAGCAGTAGAATTAGACTTACAGATAAATTCTTTCTGCATATTTTACCATACATACTCAGACATGGCCTAAGTCTCAGGCATGGAGAGATGGTAAACTCCACCTCAAGATGGAGTAATCCCAGGTTGGAGGTCAATAGCGCAATCGTAATGCGGCGGGAGCATCAGAAAGGTGGTGACCTTGGCTACAAATATGCACCTTAGGGAGACAATTCTGATGGCACTGCGATCCACATGACAAAACTTGGCCTGAGTTCCAATCTAGATAGGATGAGTGTTTCCCATGGAAGCCCAAGAATGACTGGAATAGAAGACTTAGGAAGGGTCAGTAAGGAGTTATTGAGGTAGTTTGGAACTGTGGAGGTCCTAAGATCAAGGTAGAGATATTGACTGCAGATAATGATAGGGTTATCGTCAAGGGAATGAGAGGAATGCCCAATTCAGTGACCAAGAACTGCTCGATAAAGTTCCCGGCTGCTTCGCATATGCAGAAACTTGATACAGGTTCAGGGCCTAATGAATGGAGACAGGTATGATAAACCGAAGGAAAGTGGCAGAATTAAGGTTCTGGTCAAGATCACCTCCCTCTTACAACCTAGACCTGAGAATTTCCCAGATGAACAAGACAGGACTTTGTTATATGACCATCATACCCGTAGTGGTTAGGCCCAAGCCAGAGCATCTCCAGAAAGGAGTGAAATCATGTATGCCACCTTAGAATGATCAGTAGGGAAATGGTGGGCCGCTAGCTCAAAGTGAATCGAACACTGATTGATAAAGCCTTAACAAGCAGCGGAGGCAGCTGGAGTTTCAAAGGATTGTCCTCCACTGAGAAAACAGCAGGAGCCAAAGCAGCAGGAACTGGAACAGGTGCCGTAACAGATGGTGAGAAGTGGACACAACCTGCAGCTGATCCAACTAGGAGGAAAAAGTGCCTACAGACACTGGACAATTCACTCTTGATAGGTCTGCTGGACATCAACTCTGTGCCAAACACTGAAATTTTTTCTAAACGTGGCTGCGGTGTCTCAGAGCAGTTCATGACCTGAGTAAACTGTCAAGCGCCTGTAGTAGTGAGTCCTTATAGATCGCCAACTCGCGGTTCCCCAGGGAACAGAGTCTAATCCTCACCAGGGCCCCTGATGGTGGAAATTGAATTTTAGCATTCTGGAACCAGGTCGCGGCCCCCAGTTATGCCCAGCTGAGGATACGGAGACCACTCACGTGTACAGAGTACAACATCAGGTGACAACAGGAATTCCAGGAGACAAGCCAAAGCCAGGACTTGCAGGGTCGGAGTAAGCAGTGGGGTACTGATTCTATCAGCGGCTCTCAAAGGGCTAGCGCTACATTGTTATTAAAAATTACCTTTCCCCGTCAAGCTGCAGCGCTGTAATTTTCTGTAAAATATGGCAACCTGGTAGCATTCTTCTTCCCTGTAAAGGAGTCAGCTCAGCAACAGCCTACTAGACACAGGAACTCAAAGTACCCTATGATAGCACAAGTTTGATGAAACAGTAGACTCTCCCACTGCTTCCTCTGTGGTCACTGATCCCAGTACCACCTCTTCAGACAATGCCAGTCCACCTGGCTGCAACTGCCTCTTTATCAGCTCTTCTGGCTGCCTCTCTGCACCAGTCTGTCCGACTGACTCTTCCCCAGCCCACCCAGCTGACTCTCTCAATATCTCCCAGGGAAAAAGATAGAAGACTTAAGCCCACTGCTGTCTTCAAACTACATGTGTCAGTCTCCCCCCCTTTGTTAATTCCCACCAGTGTTGCACTATTTACACTGTCCTCACTTTGATCCTGTGCCTCCAGGAAAGCTTTCTCCCTTGTGCCTTTGGCAGGATCGTTCCAGCACCCAAGCCCCGGCCTCAAGGGCCACTGACAGCCTCCTCAACACTGCATTTCCATCTTCCACCCAACTGCTCCTGTGGGCATGGCCCATGTCTATTTATGAGGTTATCTCAGTCCCCTGCCAGCCCACTACTGGGGATTGGCTAAGGCCTCATAAATATGCATGGCAGCTCCTTCTAAGCCCTGCTCTCTAATTCTAGAAGGTTCTCAAACCTTCCAGACATCAGGGAGAAGCACCAGAGAACTGCCATGATGAGTCATCCAGCCTTTAACTCCAATAACCCTGACCCAATTATAGACTCACAAATTTACACTATTGGCAGTAAATCCGACCGTGTATGTATGCTCCATCGGACAATTGTTGTTGGACTTTCTGCGGACAAATGTTGGCTAGCAGGTTTTCAAATTTTTCACGGACAAATGTGTGTTGTTGGATTTTCCGAGTGTCTGTACACAAGTCCGTTTGGACAAAAGTCCAAAGTACAAACACGCATGCTCAACGAGCCAGAAGCGATGTAGGTGTAAGAGAAACCCTGGTAACAAGCGCATAGTGGTCCGCAGGCATGGACATTCCAAAAAGTGCTCAAGAAAGGACATGCACTGGTGCATGCGTGAGCGCGCATTGGCGCCAGTCTGCCTATTTAAACTTGGCAGTAACATGCACACTTTGTTGAGTGGTCTTTTCAGCTAGTGCCTGTTTACCTGATCTGTACCAGTTTCCTATATCCCGACCCGGCTTGCCTGAACCTTCCCTTTGACCTCTGCCTGCCTACTTGTGACCCCGCCTTGTGCTTGACTCCTCTTCTGCCTGATGTTCCTGTACTTCATTGCCCGACTGTGTACCAAACCTGGCCTGTGTCCCGTCTCTGCCTCTGCCTCATGTCTCGGTACCTGCTCTGTCCGGCTGTTGATGACCCCCTGGCTTACGTCTTAGCTACGCTTCCAGCTGCTAATTCAGCGACATGAAGCTCCTGTTCTCAGTTCCGGCCCAGCACTCTCCAGCCACCTGGTTCCTGCCAAGACCCAGCCTGAGCCATCTGCTACATCGGCCCTCGTGCCACTCTGTGTCCTCCACTCCCTGTCATCACAACCAGGGGGGTTAGGAGGTGCAAGAGAAGTCCCCTCTACAGCTCGATCTCCACCAGGTACGTGACAGTACCACTCAGCCAAATGTCAGAGATTGAGAGAGGGGCTTCACCTCTGGAGTTGCTATGCCAGCAACTTGCATCTCTGACCCAGGCAGTCAGCACCTTGCAGGAAAGCTATCTGCAACTGGAAGATCGCATCCAATCCATGGCCTCCAACTTTGCGACTCCCATACCTGCTACTGCACCTGGCTGCTCCAAACCTGGACAGAGGGTATCTGCATTTACAGGAGCTATGCCACCACCAGAACCCTGAGTTCCTGCACCATAGCGTTTTTCAGGTGATCGACACAAGTTCCATGCCTTTAAAAACTCTTGTAAACTTTATTTCTCACTGCAGCCAAGAACCTTCTCACTAGAGACCACCTAGGTGGGGTTCGCCATATCCTTGCTTTCAGAGAATCAAAGTCATGGGCTCATCAGCCCCTGGAACAGAATAGCACGGTCCTGGACTCCCTTTCCTCCTTCTTCAAAGCAATGGCCCAGCTCTACGATAACCCCCAGCATACAGCTACTGCAGAATTAGCCCTCCATACCCTGCGACGGGGCAATTGACCCATTGAGGATTGTTCTGCATAATTCTGCCTGTGGGCCTCTGATACAGGATGGAATGAAGCAGCCATGCGGCATCAGTTCCACCTTGGCCTGTCTGAAGGCCTTAAAGATGAACTTGCTCGAGTTGGGGTCCCCAGCTCTCATGAAGACCTCATTAGTCTTGCTATCCAGCTTGATCACAGGTTTAGAGACAGGAGAACAGAAAGGACTGGCATCACCTCTGTTTCCATAAATATGTAGGCAAGGCCCATGCAACTGGGACTTTTTCGCTCTCCACTTTCTAGTGAAGAAAAGCTGCAAAGATGGCAGAAGGACTTATGCCTATACTGTGGGGTGGCGGGACATTATCTCCAGAACTGCCCAAGTCCATCCCTTCTACGTATCTTGCTAACTGCTCAGTGGGAAAGGGGTCTACTCATATTACCCTGTCCCTTTCACTTCTGTTCCCTGGAGGGGACATCTAAGTACCTGCCATAGTGGACTCTGGTGCTTGCAGCTGCTTCATGGATAGAGACTTTGAGCTACTCCACCAAATTCCCTTGCAAGCAATGGCACACCAGTCAGCCATTCATCTGGCCGATGGATCCTGTCTCAGGTCTGGGCCTATTACGCACGAGGCTCACCCGTTATTGGCTATCTGATCGTGGTCATCGGCATTTCTATGCTTGGACATTATTCCATATCCTCTGTTCCCCATCATCTTGGGCCAACCCTGGTTGCAAGCGCAGATAAACTGAGCAACAGGAGAAGTGACTTTCTCAAACACCTACTGCCTGCAATCCTGCCTGCATCCTGTTTCTATGAGACCTACAACTCTTTTGGGTATACATACTGACCCTTCCGTGTCATAACTCATGCCTGCAGTCTACTACAAATTCCTGGATGTTTTTGATAAACAGAAAGCAGACATCCTGCCACCTCACCACCGTATGACTGCCCAATTGAACTTTTATCAGGTGCTGAAATACCCTTCAGGCGCATCTTCCCTATTTCTGAAGTAGAACTTAAGGCTTTACATCAGTACATCGACAACAACTTTGGAAAAGGGCTTCATCCGGCCGTCCACATCCCCTGGGGGTGCTGGAATCTTTTCGCGGAGAAGAAGGACCATACCCTATGTCCCTGTGTCGATTACCGGGAATTAAATAAAATTACTGTTAAAAACAGATATCCTTTACCCCTGGTTTCGGAACTATTCCAATGTTTCCAAACATCCACTATATTTACCAAGCTTGATCTGCGAGGTGCTTACAACCTAGTGTGGATCCGCAAAGGGGATGAGTGGAAAATGGCCTTTTGCACTAGGTTCGGACACTACGAATACCTCGTTATGCCCTTTGGGTTATGTAATGCTCCGGCCACATTTCAGCATTTCATTAATTATATTTTCAGAGACGTCCTTGATCTGTTCCTGATTGTATATCTAGACAACATCCTCATCTTCTCCCCCTCCATCGCAACACACTGTGAGTGCGTTAAAAAAGTTCTCAGCCGATTAAGAGATCATGGGCTGTATGCAAAGACCGAGAAAGGTGAATTTGAGAAGGAGACGATTCAGTTCCTAGAGCTCATTATTTCTACATCAGGCATCTCCATGGATCCCCAGAAAGTCAGATCTATCCTTGAGTGGCCCACTCCCATGGACAGGAAAAACAAGTACACAGAGGTTTATCGGGTTTGCCAACTTTTATTGCAAGTTCATTAAAAATGTCTCTGCCATCGTTTCTCCTGTCACTCAGCTAACGAAGCAGAATACCCGTTTCCAGTGGACACCTGCAGCCCAAAAGGCATTTGATCAATTAAAAACGTTGTTTACTATTGCACCTATCCTGCAGGATCCAGACCCTGCATCCCCTTATGTCCTCAAGGTGGATGCCTCAGAGAATGCCGTAGGCGCTATCTTGTCACAACGCCAGGGAACAAAGTCCCTGTTGCATCCCATTGCCTTCTTTTCCAGGAAACTCAGCCCCGCAGAGAAGAATTTTGACGTAGGGGATAGGGAATTACTGGCCATAAAGACAGCCTTGGAAGAATGGCATTATCTGTTGGAGGGAGCAGCTCACCGCATCTTGATCTTTACTGATCACAAGAACCTTGAGTATCTCAGGACTGCCAAACAACTGAGACCCCGGCAAGCCAGATGGGCACTATTTTACTCCCGCTTCTCCTTCCACATAACCTATAGGCCAGGTACCAAGAATGTCAAGCCTGATATGCTTTCTCACATGTACCCAGAGGAAGGAGAAGAGCACTATCAAGCAGACACAATTTTACCTGTCCAGAGTTTTCTGCTGTTACGGACAGATCTGATCACCCAGCTCAAGCAAGAGACATCCTGCCACCTGGTGAGTGCCTCCAGGAACAAGAGGGGTTATTCTGGTTCAACCAGAGAGCGTTTGTTCCCCCAAGTCTGCCCCCCAAGATTCTTAGCCTGTGCCATGATCACCCCCTAGCAGGAAATTTTGGGCTAACCAAAACTACAGAGGTTATGCAATGTTCTTTTTGGTGGCCAAGTTTAAGAGCCGATTGTAAAGACTATGTGGGTACCTGTGGGGTCTGCGTTTGAAACAAGAACGACAAAACCAAGTCCTGGGGTCTACTGAGACTGTTGCCGATTCCCAAGAGACCTTGGCAAATGATAAGTATGGATTTTATTGTTGAACTCAGGCTTCATGGGGTACCTAGCAGCATCACTTCCGATAGAGGAGTGCAGTTCACGTCCAAATTCTGGAGAGATCTTTTCAGGGTTCTGAAGATCAAAACTTGTTTCTCAACAGCCTACCATCCCCAGACGAATGGCCAAACTGAGCGAACGAATCAAATCCTAGAGCACTATCTTCGGTGCTTCTCATCCTTTACCCAAGATGACAGGGATCACTGTTACCCCTGGCAGAGTTTGCTTACAACTACTCATTTCATTCAGCTACGGGACAAGCCCTGTTCTCTGCAAGTTAGGGATATTTCCCAGCCTTCTTACCTGACACCTTACCTGATTCCCCGGTCACTGCAGTCAAGGAAAGTGTAAGTGATCTCCAATCAAATTACAAAGTGTTACAAGATGCCATTTCCAGGGCTCAACTGTATAACAACAGATTCTTTGATAAGAAAAGGAGAGGAGACATGAGACTTCAAGTGGGGGACAAGGTATGGTTGTCTACTGCCAATCTAAGATTATTCTGTCCATCTAAGAAGTTGGGTCCTAGAAATATTGGCCCATTTCCAGTTAAAAGAGAAACCAATCCAACAGCTTACGAACTTGTGCTTCCTGCAACTTATAAGATCCATCCAGTCTTTCATCTGTCCTTACTAAAATTCGCTAGACCAGATCCTTTCCCTGATCACGAGTCGGGCCCACCAGCACATACTTTGATCAACGGCAATGAAGAGTATGAAGTTGAGACAATTGGGGCACTGTCCAGTATTTGATTAAGTGGAAAGGCTATGGACCTGAAGACAATTCCTGGGAACCAGAATCCAATCTTCATGCCAAGAGACTAATACAGACTTTCATCCAGGCTCTCTCCGATAAGATGCTACGAATGGGCATACGGAGGTTGCCCATTGGGGGGGGGGCAATGTAAGAGAAACCCAGGTAACAAGCATGCAGTGGTGCTCAGGCATAGACATTCTAAGAAGTGCACAAAAAAGGACATGTACTGGCGCATGCATGAGCATGCGTGGGCACGAGCCAGCGCACACGTGTGCGCATTGGTGCCAGTCCACCTATTTAAACCTGCCAGTGACATGCACACTTTGCTGAGTGGTCTTTTCAGCTAGTGCCTGTTTACCTGATCTGTACCAGTTTCCTGTATCCCGCCCCGGCTTGCCTGTACCTTCCCTTTGACCTCTGCCTGCCTACTTGTGACCCCGGCTTGTGCTTGACTCCGCTTCTGCCTGATGTTCCCGTACTTCATTGCCTGACTGTGTACCGAACCTGGCCTGTGACCCCGTCTCTGCCTCTGCCTTACATCTTGGTACCTGCTCTGTCCAGCTGTTGATGACCCCCTGGCTTATGTTCCAGGCTATGCTTCCAGCTGCTGATTCAGTGACATGGAGCTCCGGTTCTCAGTTTCGGCCCAGCGCTCTTCAGCCACCTGGTGCCTGCCAAGACCCAGTCTCAGTCATCTGTTACATTGGCCCTTGTGCCACTCTGTGTCCTCCACTCCCTGTCATCACTACCAGGGGTGTCAGACAGGAGGTGCAAGAGGAGTCCCCTCTACAGCTCGATCTCCACCAGGTACGTGACAGTAGGATTACTGGGTAAATGGGTGAATTGACTCTCAATTTCCCAAACCAAAATAATAATTATCCATTAACCTTTAAATACATAAAAGCTATTCTATCAAGTATTAGAAATAAAACAGTTAACGTCCATCTCTACATTTAACCCCCTAGGCTTCATAGTACCCAGTTGGTAAATCCATTTTGATTCATTCTAAGAGATGGCCCGTGTCATGTGAGATCCCCTCCAATGTTTATTTACTTTATCTATGCCACAGAACTAGAGCTGCCTTAGGTCCCTGTTGTCCCATGGTGTATCCAGAAATGGTTAGATAAGCTGTGGTGTCGGAAACCCTTCTTAATATTGTTAATATGTTCTCTCAGTCTAATTTTTAATTGTCTAGTTGTCCTGCCAACATATTGTAGACTACAGCTACATTCTAACAAATACATGACGTGTACTGTCACAAATTATAATTTTTTTTATTTCATACGTTTTTTTGTGTACTATTTGAGAGAAATTGTGTTGTTTTCCCTTTCCTGTTCACATGGCATGTTCTACATTCAGACACCTACCGCAAATAAAACACCCTTCTGCATCCAAGAAAGTAACCACTTTTTTAGGAGGGCTGGGTACATTTTTCACCAATTTGTTTCTAAGGGTCGGTGGTCTTCTATATATAAAGTGTGGACTTTCAGGTAGTATTTTTGACAATATAGAATCCTTTTTCAATATTGGCCAGTGTTTCTTTGTCATCCTTCTCCATCTGTCTATATTACCTATTAAACACTGTATTAAAACCAAAAGTACTAAAAGTACTAACTGACTTTTGTACTAAAAGTCCATTGTTTTTCTTTTCCCTATTTTTTTTTTTTTTAACAATTCATCTCTTTCCCTATTTTTGACTTTTGCTCTTACAAATATAGCTCTCCTGTACCCTTTTTCTTCAAATCTTTCAATCAGTATTCCTGTTTTGCTTATTATAGTCCTGTTCTAGAATACAGGGTTTTTGTTATGTGCACCATCCGTCCTTTCAGGAAACCAATAAGCCACTTAGGATGATCACTTTTTACCAGGATGTACCCATTCCGGTCGGTATCCTTAAAATGTGTGCATGTGTAGAGGTTCACCCCTGCACAAAAATCTCCAGATCTAGAACATTTACCAATTTGCTATTATAGGAGCCTGAAGTAATGTCATATTTATTAACATTCATATTATTTAGAAATCCCTTCAATGTTTCCTCTGTACCCTCCCACAAGACAAACATGTTGTCAATATATCTTTTAAACATCTTTAGCTCTTTCTCTTTTCTTCTCTTACTTGCCAAAAGTATTTCCTTTGCATGGCTAGTTTTAGAGTTTCCAAAATGAACTCCATCTGTTTCGCCACCAGATTGTTTGTTTTTCTTTTTTAATGCCCACTCTATGTCTTTTAGTGCAAGGGAGGAGTATGGCATACAACCATGGCCGCCCAGAAAACATAAGAGAAGAGGTTGCAGAGGAAGCAAAGGGAAAAACAAAAAGGAGACTTTTTTTTTTTACCTCTGCTAGGCCTAATTTTTAGAGGAGAAAATGAAGGTACTGGAGCTGGGGTTGAAATATGCCCCACCTAAAAATATTAATACATTTGAGGCTTATATGGTCCCTCAGGGAGTTAAACATAAAACAAGTATTATGCAAATATGAAAGATTGTAGAATTGGATTCAGTGTATATGCATAGTGGACTGAGAAATAAATCTTTGTTTAACCCCAAATTTAATAATAACCAATGTTTGGATGTTTTTAAAGTTTATGATAGGAACAGGAAATAGAAAATATTAACATTAATTCTTTGAGGGGGGTAAGAATATTAAACATGGCATAGAGGAATTAGAAAAAAAAATAAAACTATAGTAATTAGGCCAGTTGTTGGGGGGAGGGGGAGCAATAGTGATCCTTGACAAAGATGATTACAATAATGAATTAAACAGATTAATATAAGATGAAACGTATGAGAAATTGAAAAGTGACCCTACTAATAAATTTAAAGCACAGCTAATGAAAATAGTGAAGGAAGATCATAGGCATTCTAGATTAGAGAGAAACCAAGTACCTCATCCCAGAAGCCCCTAAGATACCAGTGATATACCAAATCCCTAAAATTCACAAAAATAAAGAACACCTGCCTGGTCGACCCATTATTAATGGGATAGACTCAATATTTTCCAGGACAGGAGAATATTTGCATAACTTTTTACAACCCATTGCAAGAGATTTCCGTTATTATATTAAGTAAGGAACTCATTAAGTAACCTAATAAAAGAAGAAATAGTATATGAGAAATGTATACTGGCCAGTGCCGATGTAAATTGTCTTTATACGAACATTAAGCAAAAGGATGCACTAAAAGCCGTAGAGTGGGCATTAAAAAAGAAAGCAAATCTGGAGGTGAAACAGATGAAGTTCATTTTGGAAACTCTAAAACTAGCCATGCAAGGGAACTACTTCTGGCAAAATAATTAATTCTACGCACGGAAAAAGGGAATTGCCATGGGAGCTAAGTATAGTCCTACAGTCGCTAACATTTTTATTCCAACATATGATCCAAATGTACTATTATTATTGGCTAATGATTGTCATATTTATACATTTTTGTTTTGTTTTTATTTCTATTTCTTATATTTTTTATTCAAATTTTTTTTTCCATTTTAATCAGTTTATGAATAAAAAAAAAAAAAATGAATTTAAATTTATTTAATTTACAATTACATATTTACTATGTGAACAGGAAAGGGAAAACTACACAATTTCAGTCAAATAGTACACAAAAATTGTATGAAATAATTTTTTTTATTTCTTGTGACAATACACATGTCATGTATTTGTTAGAATGTAGCTGTGGTCTACAATATGTTGGGAGAACAACTAGACAACTAAAAATTAGACTGAGAGAACATATTAACAATATTAAGAAGGGTTTCCGACACCACAGCTTATCTAACCAGTTCAGAAAACACACCGTAGCAGGGACCCAAGGCAGCTCAAGTTCTGTTGCATAGATATAGTAAATAAATATTGGAGGGGATCGCACGTGACACGGGCCATCTCTCAGAATGAATCAAAATGGATTTACCAACTGGGTACTATGATGCCTAAGGGGTTGAATGTAGAGATGGACGTTAACTGTTTTATTTCTAATACTATAATAGAATAGGGTTTATGTATTTAGGGTTGACAGATATTTATTATTATCCGTCAACCCTAAATACAGGCAGCTCAAGTTCTGTGGCATAGATATAGTAAATAAACATTGGAGGGGATCGCACGTGACACGGGCCATCTCTCAGAATGAATCAAAATGGATTTACCAACTGGGTACTATGATGCCCAAGGGGTTGAATGCAGAGATGGACGTTAACTGTTTTATTTCTAATACTATAATAGAATAGGGTTTATGTATTTAGGGTTGACGGATAATTATTATTTTGGTTTTACAAGTTGAAAGTCAGTTCACCCATTTACACGGTATTCCTACATTCAAACAGAACATTTAGAATATATTATTATTGTTATTATTGGTTTTATACATAAAAAAGGGGGATTAGCAGACAGCAAGAAATAACAGCTATTGTAATATCATAGTCCACCACTGGATGGCGATTATTACATTAATAGTAGATTTAGGACATCTATTTACATAATATTCTTTATATATGTTTTGGGATTTTAAATGATATATTTGTATTAATTTAGATGTACATTTTCGATCTGTGTGTATAAATATATAAGATCGATAGTTGTATGCATTTTAAAGTATCAGGGTGTACCAAGATGGAGGATGGTATAGGAAAACGAATCCAGATACACCCTGAAGAGGATGTTATGTCAGGGGTAGGAACTAAAGTTTTGGAGATTAACAGGAATCAGGGGTAGAGGGGAGGGACTATACTATATTAATGGACATCTCACACCACCCAGTGATAGCCTTTGATAACGTCCTGTGGGAAGGACAAAACACATCAGTTGACCACGGGTGGTGACGTCAGATCTGGACACGCAAGTGTTGGCTGACTTCGGGTTTTATGCTTGCTTTTATCTTGTACAAAGTAAAGTAGTTTTTTTTTACTACCATTTAAATAAATGGAATTATGCTATATACTCTCCCTTTTTTCTGCCGTTATACCACACACGAGGAGTATCGTTCTCTACAAAGAAGGAGCCTTGTTGTTTCAAATCTTTCTTTATTATTTCTTTATAATTATAAAACATACAAAACATCCATCAACATACCTAACATCCATCAACTACTACATATTTCTCAAAAAAAAAAAAAAAAAAAAATATATATATATATATATATATATAAATCAGCCCTCATCCCTCCCCCCTACCCCATCGCTCCTCACTTCCTCACTTCCAAATATTCCTTAAGGATCCCTGAGGTGCAAAACTCCTCCCACTTTTTCCAATGCTTTGAAATCGGATTCTCCACATATCCTTCTTCTCTTATTTGCTTCTCCATATAGTGTGTTTCACTCATTTCACATTTCCACTCTATTATTAATGGAGCATTTTCCTTTTTCCATTTTCGCGCTATTACAACTTTTGCAGCTGTAGTCATACAGTGCAAAAACTCTATCTCTTTCTGTGTTAATGATTTAGGTGTGAGAGAGAATAGTACTATCATTATATCTATGTTTATCCTAGTACCTGTCACTCGCTGATATATTTCTGTTATCTTACCCCAAAAATCTCTTAACTTGTAACAGCTATACCATATGTGTTCTAAAGTACCCTTTTCTATTTTGCATCTCCAACAGGTTTCAGGGTTCCTTTTATTTATTCTATTCATTACTACTGGGCTTCTATACCATCTTATTGCAACTTTATAGTTTTTTTCTTGGTCCTTGATTGCTACCGATAGTTTATGTATTCTTCCATATATCCCTTCCCATTCCTTCTCTGTCAACACATTCCCTATTTCCTCCTCCCATTTTTTCACTGCTGCTATTTTTTTAATATCACCATAGGGGAGTAATAGATTGTATATCTTAGAAAGTTTTTTATTCGCTTTATCCTTATTTAATACTATTTGCTCGAATACAGTTAATTGTCTATTAATACTTATCATTAATGGATCTATATATGCTTTCAACTGAGAGTATTGCAGCCATTTATTATTATATTCATGTCCCATTTCCTGAAACGTTGGCATTCTCCCATCTATCAGGATTTGTATTATTCGCTCATGCTCCTCCATATTCCATTTAAGAAATGTTTTGCTTTTTAGTGCTGGTCTAAATTCGGGGTTGGCAAATAATGGGGTCATAGGGCCACTCATTGAGGAGAGATTTCCTTTTTTTATTATATCATCCCAAATTTTTAATGTTGTTTTTACAAAAGTGGGTAACTCCTTTTCTTCTGGTCTTAAATTAGATTTTATCCATGGTTGATGTTTTATTCTAGCCCCTATTATATCTTCTTCTAGCTTTACCCATTGTTTATTTTTTGCATTATGCTGCCAATCTATAATTCTCATTATTGACGCTGCTTGGAGGTATTTGGAGAAGTCAGGCATTGCCAGTCCCACAAGGAGCCTTGTTGGAGGACTACTGTTCCATCATGTATGTACCATCATTTCAGATTATTTGCAAAGCGCATATGACTTCTGTTATGAAAGTTCATAGCAGCTGGCGAGTTAGCAGGCACATAGGAGGGGAGCACGGATCACACCGATTTTGTTTACAGCACCTGGCACTACAGTACCTTAATACTTGATTGAGAATATCACCATTAATGATGGACCTTTTTTGTTTTTTGAATTTTGATTTTGTAATTTCCGAATTATGACTTTGCGGTAGTGTTTAGGGGGTCACCCAGAATGGGTGAGGAATTCTGGGAGTAGAATCAATCAGGAGAGGACTGACTCGCAGTCCTCTCTGTCTTAATAGGCTGGATTCACACCTATGCAGTTTTAGTGCTTTTTGCATTTTGCAGATTTGCACTACAGTCCATTTAACATTGTTTCCTATGGAACATGTTCTGTAGTGCAAATCTGCAAAATGCAAAAAGCACTAAAATGCATAGGTGTGAATCCAGCCTTATTTGGGACTCGGAATTTGGGAGGCTCTGAAGTGATATTCGGGTGGGAAAGAGCCCCACCGCTGACCACAGGGATTCAGCACACAGGGGGTTAAAGGCCTCCAGGAAACAGCTCATAAAAGACAGGAAATAGTGAAGAGGTGGTGGTGAGGAGGAGTAGATGATTACACCTGTCCTGATGAGCTGTGTATCTGTTTGGAGCTGCTAAAGATTCAACAAGGACTCTTAAAACTCTGGGGTGAAGACCCGGCCACAAACTGTATGTGGCTTTTCTTTCATTTTCTTTGTACTGAAGATAAGCAGACTTTATTTTATGCCGAAGATAAGCAGACTTTGTTTTATATTTTTGGGCTGTGTGCTGAATGAAGCTTTATTTTTGATTTGCTTACAAATAAAAGCCTTTTTGTTTAAAGTTTAAATGGTTTATGCACTTGGTCCCGTCGAGTTATTATCCCCCAAACCTTACAACTGGTGTCTTGGATGCTGGCAAAGTGCATTTGCAGCTGCAAAAACCGTTTAAAACTAAAAACTGACATTTAAACTGACAGTGTACCTATGGCATGTCTTGGGGGAAGTCGGCTCAGACGCTGCAAGCAGCAGGCAAAGACATGAAGGAGGTCATCAAGGCTTTGGCACAAGCCACCATGACCCAGCAGCAAGCTTCAGCAGAAGCAAACCATCACCATGAGGAAGCAATGGCTCAGCAGCAGCAGGCCCTGGCACAGGCTGTAGCTGCACAGCAGGAATACACACGGTTGCTAGCCGCCCAGTTTACTTCCCAGCAGGAGTCCACTCAAGCACAGGTGGCTGCTTTGCAGTAGGCAGTACAGCGGCTGGCTCGTCGCCGCTGGCAACCAAGTGGCCGCGAGGGCCAGCCATTTCTTACAAAACCTGACACCCAGCGATGACATAGAGGCCTTTCTAACTACCATTGAGAGGATAGCGGAGAGAGAGGGGTGGCCCTGTGACCAATGGGCTGGCATTATCTCCCTTTCCTCACCAGTGACCTGCAAAAGGCCTATTTTGACCTCCCAAATGAGCACATCATCGAATATGAGTGTCCGAAGACAGAGATTCTGGCCCGCCTGGGAGTGCAGGCTCAGAGTGTGGATTGCTGGCGGTACAAACGTGACTGACCACCCAGGTTCCAAATGCACAAACTGGTACAGCTGGTTAAAAAATGGCTGCAGACAGAAAAGTTTGGCAGGTCCACAAATGGTGGAATGAGTGGTGATGGACTGGTACCTGCGGTCCCTGCCAGATGACCTACAGTGCTGGGTAAGCAATGGTGACCCTGCAACTGCTGACCAGCTGGTTGAGTTGGTCGAAAGGTACACCATGTTGGAGGACTTGCTTGGGTCTGCCAAGCATCGGGAGCCCACCTCAAGGGCAACCAGACCGGCCACTGCACCTAGGAGAGGAACTCTGCCAGACGTTGGAACCCGCAAACCTGCATCATCTTCTGCAGAATCGCGAACGTTGGTTTCTGTCCCAAGGATGGGGGACCTACAGTGTTGGCGATGTCGGTCCTGGGGGCATACCCGGGCACAATGCCCACTTCAGGAGGAGCCTATGGATTGTGGGACTGGTTGGAGAAGCTCCTTCTATGTGCAAAGAGTGTGTGCCACTCATCTTGATCTGGTTGCAGGATGGTTTGAGTGGGAAGTGTGGGTGAACCACCTTCCTGCCAGGGCTCTACTGGACTCCGGTAGCATGGTAACACTTGTACATGCCAGGGTGATTGGGAGACTCGGCCCAGTAAGTAAGACTCTACGTGTAACGTGTATTCATGGGGACTCATGGGGACTGTTTCCTATGGCCGTACCTCGGTGACACAAGAGGTTGGGGTGGTAAGAAGTCTGGTACATGACATCATAGTGGGGCATGACTGCTAATTGTTTACTGAACTATGGAACCAGGTACAGACAGGGCTGCCAGGACAGCCGGGAGAACTGGGGACACTGGGCTTTTTGGGGCCAAACCTTGGAATCTTCCCCATCACAGACCTCGACTGAGGTATGGGGGTGTCCAGGGGTGTGTTTGGCACAGCGCAATTACTTTGATGAATACTTGGGAGCAGGTATCGGTTATTAAAGCGGGAGTCCGCCAGGAGTCTGCCGTTTTTTTTTTTTTAAAGCAAGCAGCTACAAATACTGCAGCTGCTGACTTTAAAAATAATGACACTTACCCGCCCAGCGCGCCCGCGATGTCGGCACCCGAAGCCAATCTCTCGATCGACTCTCGGGTGCTGCCGCCGCCATCTTGGGTATGGGAATCAGGAAGTGGAGCCTTTCGGCTTCATTTCCCGGGTTCCCTACTGCGCATGCGTGAGTCGCGCTGCGCAATAAGGATGGTCCCCGCTGTCTCTGGGATCCGTGTGTTTCCCAGCAGGCAGCGGGGGACCTTCGGAAAGGGGCGTAGATTCTGTGAAAAGGAGCGTACCTTCTGCAGAATCTACGCCGGAAGTGGGTGCAGATACCTGTACTGTACAGGTACCTGCACCCCCCTCCCCCCTGAAAGGTGCCAATTGTGGCCCCGGAGGGGGGGAGGGTTCCAATGAGCGGAAGGTCCACTTTAGGGTGGACCTCCGCTTTAATGGAGTCCCACAAGTGCCCGTGCTGAACAAAGGTTTCCTCACTTTGCAGTGAATGGTGACTTGCTGTATAGAGTAGCAGAAAGCTAAGGGGAAACTGTGGAACAGTTGCTGGTTCCCCAGTCGTATCGGCGGATGCTCCTTGATTTAGCCCACAATGATGCACTGGGGGGACACCCGGGGGCTGACAAAACTGATAACTGACAGGTTTTACTGGCCAGGGGTAAAAGCTGAGGTGAAAAGGTACTGTGCATTCTGCCCAACTTGCCAGTTAACCACCCAGGTGTCCCACTAGAGAAACCCCCTGGTACCCTTGCCCATAATTGAGGTACCATTCAAACGGATTGCTATGGATCTGGTGGGGCCCTTATTAAAGTCAGCCAAGGGACACCAATATATATTACTAGTCCTGGATTACGCCACAAGGTATCCTGAAGCAGTCCCTTTAAGGAAAATGTCCTCTAAGGCCATTGCCTGGGAGTTGTTTCAAATCTTTTCATGAACTGGGTTTCCCAAGGAGATACTGATGGACCAGGACACCCCTTTCATGTAAAGGTGATGGCAGACTTGTGCAAGCTGTTTCAGATTAAGTAGTTGCAGACGTCCGTCTATCACCTTCAGACAGATGGCCTCGTTGAGAGGTTTAACAAGACCCTGAAGTCAATGTTAAAAAGAGTGGTCCAGAAGGACAGGAAGGACTGGGACATGTTGCTCCCTGCCTTGTTATTTGCCATCCGAGAGGTTTCACAAGCATCCACGGGCTTCTCGCCGTTTGGACTGGTGTATGGGTGAAGACCCTGTGGACTGCTGGATCTACTGGAAGAAACCTGGGAAAGTGAGTCATCCCCACACAAAACAGTTGTAGAACATATCGCTCAAATGCAGGAGAGGGTGGCTAGAGTGATGCCATTAGTGAGGGAACATCTCCAGAAGGCCCAGGATGCCTAAAGTAGGGTGTACAACCGGTCCGTTAACGTCAGGCAGTTTCAAGTGGGGGACTGGGTGGCTGTTCTGATCCCCACAGTAGAGAGAACATTTTTTTCCAAATGGCAGGGTCCATTTGAGGTGGTGAACAACGTGGGTGAGGTGAACTACAGGGTGCACCAACCTGGGAAAAGGAAACCGTACCAAATTTATCACATCAATTTGTTAAAACCCTGGAGAGACTGAAAACAGGTGTCCGCTGTGGTAAGTGTCAATGCAGGGGACGCTGCCGGAGTTGACCTAGTGCAGGTTGCTGCTACCCTCTCTAAGCCTCAAACCCAACAAACAAAGGAGTTTCTGCAAAGAAACCGAGAAATGTTTTCAGAGTTACCGGGGCTCACCAATGTCATTGAGGATGACATTATAACAGAACCCAATGTAAAGGTTAGACTAAAACCTTATTTCATCCCAGAAGCTCATAGGAAGGCAGTGTCTGAAGAGGTGAGAAGGATACTTGAGCTGGACATCTTTAAAGAATCGCAGAGTGAATGGTCAAGTCCAATAGTTTTGGTACCGAAACCCAACGGCACCCTGCATTTCGCTAATGACTTTAGGAAACTTAATGAAGTGTCCAAATTTGATGCCTATCCAATGCCCCGGATAGACGAGTTAATTGAAAGGTTGGATCCCGCCCGGTATTCACCACATTGGACCTCACAAAAAGGTACTGGCAGATTCCCCCTCACCAAGGAAGCAAGAAAGAAAAATGCTTTTTCCACTCCCGAGGGCCACTTCCAATATAAGCGGATGCCATTTGGCTTACGCTTGGCCCCTGCCACGTTCCAAAGAGCAATGGGCAAAACATTATGCCCCCATCGACAATACACCTCTGTCTACCTGGATGATATTGTCATTTTTTAGCACTGATTGGGAGTCCCATCTTCCCTGGGTTCAAGCGGTCATAGACTATCCGAGGAAAGCAGTATTCAAGGTTAATCCTGAGAAATGTGAAGTTGGGGTGGAAGAGGCTAAGTACCTAGGGTACACTGTGGGTAGAGGGCTAGTGAAACCTCAGTTAAATAAAGTAGAAGACATACAGAACTGGCCCCATCCCCTAACTAAAAAGCAGGTCAGAGCACGTCTGGGCATAGTCTGTTACTACAGAAGGTTCATCCCCAACTTTGCCACCATCTCTGCACCATTGACTGACCCAACAAAAAGCAGGAAGTCAGTAATGATCAAATGGAATACAGATGCTGAAGTAACCTTTCAGAAACTTAAGGGCATTGTGCCAGCATCTGGTGCTTGTGGCTCCTGATTTTGCGAGATAGTTTATGGTGCAGACAGATGCCTCAAGTGAGAGCTTGGGGGCAGTGTTGTCTCAAGAGGTCAATGAGGAAGAGCACACCGTAGTTTTTCTGAGTGGGAAGCTGATGAGAGCAGAAAAAAACTATGCTGTGGTAGAGATATTTTCTCCTAGGTAGAAGATTTCGCCTGGTGTCCGACCATGCCCCATTGACCTGGATGAGGCAAAACAAGCACACCAATGCCAGGGTGACATGGTGGTTCCTGTCTCTCCAGGAGTTTAACATTAAGGTAGAGCACAGGCCCGGGAGACAACATCACAATGCCGATGCCATCTCCCGAATCCATTGAATGTTGGTGAAATGGTGCCTCCAACACCCCCGCATTGAGGCAGAGGGGGGATATGTACAGGACGCCAATGTTGGGTCTTGGATGGGTGCTATATTGCACCAATATTTGGGGTATGGTCCCTTTTAAGGGAATTGCAGTAGTGTTCAGAGGGACACCCAGAATGGGTGAGGAGTTCCCGGAGTAGAGTCAATCAGGAGAGGACTGACTCGCAGTCCTCTCTGTCTTAATAGAGAGTTATTTTGGACATGGAATTTGGGAGGCTCTGAAGTGATATTCGGGTGCGAAAGAGTCTCCACCCCTGACAACAGGGATTCAGCACAACAGCACAACAGGGATTCAAGGCCTCTAAGATACAGCTCATAAAAGACCGGAAGTAGTGAAGAGGTGGTGGTGATGAGTAGGGGATTACACCTGTCGTGATGAGCTGTGTATCTGTTTGGAGCTGCTAAAGATTCAACAAGGACTCACCTGGCCACAAACTGTTTGTGCCTTTTCTTTCATTTTCTTTGTGCTGAAGATAAGCAGACTTTATTTTATGCTGTGTTTTATATTTTTGTGCTGTGTGCTGAATGAAGCTTTATTTTTGACTTGCCTTACTATTTATATATATATATATACAGTGGTGTGAAAAAGTGTTTGCCCCCTTCCTCATTTCCTGTTCCTTTGCATGTTTGTCACACTTAAGTGTTTCGGAACATCAAACCAATTTAAACAATAGTCAAGGACAACACAAGTAAACACAAAATGCAATTTGTAAATGAAGGTGTTTATTATTAAAGGTGAACAAAAATCCAAACCATCATGGCCCTGTGTGAAAAAGTGATTGCCCCCTAAACCTAATAACTGGTTGGGCCACCCTTAGCAGCAACAACTGCAACCAAGTGTTTGCGATAACGTGCAATGAGGCTTTTACAGCGTCCTGGAGGAATTTTGGCCCACTCATCTTTGCAGAATTGTCCTAATTCAGTTACATTAGAGGGTTTTCGAGCATGAACGGTCTTTTTAAGGTCATACCACAACATCTCAATAGGATTCAGGTCAGGACTTTGGCTAGGCCACTCCAAAGTCTTCATTTTGTTTTTCTTCAGCCATTCGGTGGTGGACTTGCTGGTGTGTTTAGGATCATTGTCCTGCTGCAGAACCCAAGTTCGTTTCAGCTTGAGTACACGAACAGATGGTCGGACATTCTCCTTCAGGATCTCTTGGTAGACAGCAGAATTCATAGTTCCTTTTATCACGGCAAGTCTTCCAGGTCCTGAAGCAGCAAAACAGCCCCAGACCATCACACTACCACCACCATATTTTACTGTTGGTATAATGTTCTTTTTATGAAATGCAGTGTTCCTTCTACGCCAGATATACTTGGACACACACCTTCCAAAGAGTTCCACTTTTGTCTCATCGGTCCACAGAATGTTGTCCCAAAAGTCTTGGGGATCATCAAGATGTGTTGTGGAGAAATTGAGATGAGCTTTGATGTTCTTTTTGCTCAGCAGTGGTTTTCTCCTTGGAACTCTGCCATGCAGGCCATTTTTGCCCAGTCTTTTCCTGATGGTGGGGGCATGAACGCTGACCTTAACTGAGGCAAGTGAGGCCTGCAGTTCCTTGGACGTTGTTGTGGGGTCTTTTGTGACCTCTTGGATGAGTCGTCGCTGCGCTCTTGGGGTAATTTTGGGCGGCCGGCCACTCCTGGGAAGGTTCACCACTGTTCCATGTCTTCGCCATTTGTGGATAATGGCTCTCACTGTGGTTCGCTGGATTCCCAAAGCTTTGGAAATGGCTTTATAACCCTTTCCAGACTGATAGATCTCAATTACTTTCTTTCTCAATTGTTCCTGAATTTCTTTGGGTCTCGGCATGATGTGTAGCTTTTAAGGATCTTCTGGTGGACCTTACTGTGTCAAGCAGCTCCTATTTAAGTGATGCCTTGATTGTGAACAGGTGTGGCAATAATCAGGCCTGGGTGTGGCTAGAGAAATTGAACTCAGGTGTGGACAACCACAGTTATAGTATGTTTTAACAAGGGGGGCAATCACTTTTTCACACAGGGCCATGATGGTTTGGATTTTTTTCACCTTTAATAATAAACACCTTCATTTACAAATTGCATTTTGTGTTTACTTGTGTTGTCCTTGACTGTTGTTTAAATTGGTTTGATGTTCCGAAACACTTAAGTGTGACAAACATGCAAAGGAACAGGAAATGAGGAAGGGGGCAAACACTTTTTCACACCACTGTATGGCGGCCCGGCAAGAAGAGCCAAAGAGGGGGACAAGACCCCCGAAGAGGGGGACAAGACCCCTGAAGTTGGAAGAAGAGGGCGGTGGCGGCGAAGAAGAAAGCCAGGCTACTCCGCTAGTAAAAGAGCTAGCAGAAGATAGCGGAAGGAGTCCAGTGAGAAGACCCCCGAAGACGGAAGAAGACCCCCGGAGCTATGCAATAAACAATTTTAACCCTTGTGTGTTGTATTATTTTTACATTTTTTTTACAGGTGAATGGGTAGGGGCACATTGTACCCCATACTCATTGACATAGGGTGGGAGGCCGGGATCCGGGGGCCCCCTTATTAAAGGGGGCTCACGGATTCCGATAAGCCTCCCGCCCGCAGACCCAGACAACCAACGGCCAGGGTGAGCGCCCCCCTCCTGAGGCCGTACCAGGCTGCGCGGCCCCCCTTTCCCCAAAGCACTCCCCAATGTTGAGGGCACGCGGCCTGGTATGGCCTTAGGAGGGGGGGCGCTCACTCGTCCCCACCCCCTTTCCTGGCCGGCCGGGTAGCGTGCTCGGATAAGGGTCTGATACGGACCTGGGGGGGAAGCCCACGCCGTTTTTTCGGCGTAGAGCTTCCCCTTTAAGTCCATACCAGGTGACGGGGCCAGCGACGCCTCCTTCGCTGGTCCCGGCTACCTGGAGCCGCGCTCAAAATGAGCGGACTTTTCTCCGGGCGGGAAAAGTCCGTTCATTTCAAAAGTACGGCGGACTAGCACATACATGGCCGTATTGTCCGCCGGGCCGGACTAGCACACACATGGCCGTATTGTCTGCCGAAATGCGGGTCCGGCGGACATATTTATGTGCAAAACTACTTTCTTAGTCCGCCGGACTTTTGTGTAAAAAAAGTCAGCCGGAGCCCACACACGGGCTTTTCCACTGGATTGTTTGATCGTGTGTACGCGGCTTTAGTCCTTCAATAGAGGGTCAAAGGATAAAAGGGGGAGTTCAGACACCTGGTAACTGCGGGTTAGAGGTATTGGTCAGATCCAGAGGACAAACAGCTCCACAGATTGGATCCAGCAACCATTGGATAGGCCCCTCTCACCTGACCTAGCAGCCGATGAGATGCTCAACAAAGTCTCTGTCACAGACTTGTCAATTCAATTAAAGCATTCTTGAGAAATCCTGAGAGTTTTAAAGAACTACCATACAGTACCAGCTTCTTTCAGCCAACCCGGTGATACTGTATGGGTGTTGATCCAGGTTGCGTCCTCTACTAGAGTTTCCAGGCTCCTCCAGAGATACCAGCCTTGCGCTCGGTCCTCTCCTAGGAAAGTCCTCCCCTGGATCCTCCAGTTTCTTGGCCTCTCCCCGCAGGCGAGACAGCACAGGACAACCCCTGGATCAGTAGGCCCCAAGACTTTTCTGGGCCTACCCTCTCAGTTCCAGAGCCTCGGGCCAGCCAGCCCGAGGTGCAGGACCATGCGACACAGACCCCAGGCCAGGAGGGCCATGAGTTCGGGATAGCGGACCCCGGAAAAAAGACCACCAAAAATTGGATGCCGGTACCTTAAATACCCTCTCCCAGAATGCACAGCAGGGAAACCACTCCCACTGAGCTACTTCCAAGCGAGAGGTGGTATTCAGTACATCCAGCCTGCTGCATTTACACACTTACCGGCAGTGACAGCGACACCTACGGTCAAGTGGGAACCAGTGAAACCCAGCTGGACTGGCACAGAAACCAGAACTTTTTACCTTTTTATAAAAATTAGCCTGAGCCAAACTGCAGCTTCAGACAACTAAATTTGAAAAATAATAGCATCTGCCCATTAGGAGCAGGGCGCTACATATATATTACTTACACAAGGCATTTATACAGTTACCCAGCATGCACTGAGGCACTTTCCTCTGCCAATGACCAGTGCTGTAACTATGCCTGTGCTCTCATTTGTCAGGTTTCCTCCTACTGTCCAATATCCCCCCCCTATTGGACCAGTTTGAAACATTCAGACAACATGAGCAGCCCCGGAACACCATAAGCAGACCCTACCAATGGATTCCTGCTCCCTGTTAGGCAGTGAGCATCAAAATTTACATGATAGTCTTCCTGGTAAACAGAAAGACCCAAAAACTATACTCTCGTCTAGCACCTACCTAGGAGGGTGATACATAAAATTTATTTTACAATGGCAACATTGAAAATACACAAACCCTTTAAACAACATGCCTAAGGGATGCCTCAAAACAGTGTGTGGTGTTACAAAACTGTGTCATTTTAACAGCAGTGTCAGTGACAGCCTACATTGACTATTTGGCTGCAAACATTTTTCTTTCTTAATTAGCTTGGTTTACATACAGCATATTAGTTCCATCTGTCATCAGTGCCACGTGTCATCAGTGCCACATAGTGCCATCTGTCATCAGTGCCACATATTAGTGCCATCTGTCATCAGTGTCACGTATCAGTGCCATTTGTCATCAGTGCCACCTGTCAGTGTCACGTGCCATCTGTTGTCAGTGTCACGTGTCATCAATGCCACTTATCAGTGCCATCTGTCATCAGTGTCACGTGTCATCGGTGCCACGTATTAGTGCCACAAATTAGTGCCATCTGTCATCAGTGCCACGTATAAGTGCCACGTGTCATCTGTGCCACGTATAAGTGGCATCTGTCATCAGTGCCACATATTAGTGCCATCTGTCATCAGTGCCACGTGTCATCAGTGCCACGTATAAGTGTCATCATTGCCACGTATCAGTGCCATCTGTCATCAGTGCCACGTGTCATTGTCCTGGTGCTCCAGGGCCTTCAAAGTGTAATAGGTAGTCAACAAGTTAGATGTGTAATTTATGCTCCTAGAACATGTGACGGCGCTCCCTGCATGTTGGGCCTCTCTATGTGGCCAGGCTGTGAAAAAGTCCCACACATGTGGTATTGTAATACTCAGGAGGAGTAGCAGAATTTTTTTGGGGGTGTCATTTGTGGTATACACATGCCACGTGAGAGAAATAACCTGTTACAATGACAATTTTGTGGAAAAAAATAAAAAAAATGAAAAATCTTAATTTTGCAAACAATTGCGGGAAAAAAATAACAACATCAAAAAGCTCACAATGTCTCTTAGTAAATACCTTGGAATGTCTACTCTCCAAAAAGGGGTCATTTGGGGGGTATTTGTACTTTCCTGACTTGTTCGGGTCACAAGAAGTGAGATAGGCCACCAGTACATCAGATGTGATCAATTTTGTGTGATTCGCACCACAGCTTGTAGACTCTCTAACTTTCACAAATACCAAATAATATCCACTAATTTGGGTTATTTTTACCAAAGATATGTAGCAGTATAAATTGTGGCCAAAATTTATGAAGAAAAATTAATAATTTGCATAATTTTGTCACAGAAACAAAGAAATATGCATTTTTTTTCAACATTTTCGGTCTTTTTTCATTTATAACGCAAACAATAAAAACCCCAGAGGTGATCAAATACCACCAAAAGAAAGCTCTATTTGTGGGAAAAAAAGGACAAAAAATTAAATTGGGTACAATGTCGCATGACTGAGTAATTGTCATTCAAAGTGTGAGAGCACCGAAAGCTGAAAATTGGTCTGGGCAGGAAGGGTGTTTAAGTGCCCAGTAAGCAAGTGGTTAAAAACAATCTCAATTATAAACAAATTGGCTTATCAACACCTGACAGTGTGAGTGTTAGGGAAGGAGAGAGATCTGTGCCAACAGTGAGTTTACTCTGCTATTCTTCAGTGCTTAAGGGCCGGTTCACACTGGGGGCGATGCGAGGCGACACCGACTTGCCTCGCCGCGACCTGCCGCGACCTCAGCGGCGACTTGCAAATGACTTCTGTATAGAAGTCAATGCAAGTCGCCCCGAGGTCGCCCAAAAGTAGTACAGGAACCTTTTTTCTGAGTCGGAGCGACTCGAGTCGCTCCTCTCAGAACGGTTCCATTGTACAGAACGGGGGCGACTTGTCAGGTCGCGGCGAGGCAAGTCGTGTCGCCTCGCATCGCCTCCTGTGTGAAACGGCCCTTACTGTGCCCATCAGCGCCACACGGTGCCCATCAGTGCTGCTTCATCACTGCTGTCATCAGTGCATTAACAGTGCTGCTTATCAGTGCCCATCAGTGCAGTTTATCAGTGCTGCCTCATCAATGGAACCTCATCAGCACCCATCAGTGCACATTAATGTAGCTGATTAGTGGAGCTTCATCAGTGCTGCTTTTCAGTGCACATCAGTGCTGTTTATCAGTGCACATTGGTGCTATTCATCAGTGCTGGATCTTCAGTGGAGCCTCATCAGCACTCATCAGTGCCGCCTCATCAGTGGACATCAGTGTAGCTGATCAGTGCAGCCCCATCAGTGCAGTGCATTAGTGCACATCAGTGCAGCCTCATCAGCAGCCATCAGTGCAACCTCATCGGTTCATATCAGTGCCCATCAGTTTATCAGTGCACATCAGCGCGGCCTCATCAGCACCCATCAGAGCAGCCTCATTGGCACCCATCGTGCAACCTCATCAGTGCACATCTGTGCCTCATCAGTGTCCATCAGTGCAGGCTCATCAGCAGCCATCAGCACCCATCTGTGCAGGCTCATCAGCACCCATCAGTGCATCCTCATGAAAGCACATCAGTGCAGCCACTTCATAAGTGGCTGCACTGAAAGTGAGGAGGCATACAAATTCATGAGTATGGCCAACGAAAGAAGTGGGGGGGCTCTCTGTGTTGTATTCTGATTCTGATTATGAGCTAGTGCTAAGCAGTGAGACTAGGGATGAGCTTCCAGTTTGAGTTGAACTCATGTTTGACTTGAACATTGCCTGTTTGCCTGTTCGCCGAACAGCGAACAATTTAGGGTGTTCACGGCAAGTTCAAAAAGCCGCAGAACACCCTGTACAAGTCTATGGGAGAAATCTAATTTTAAAGGCTTATATGCAAGTTATTGTCATAAAAAGTGTTTGGGGACCTGGGTCCTACCCCAGGGGACATGTATCAATGCAAAATAAAGTTTTAAATAATGCTTAAAGTGAAAAAATAAAAGTGTAATATTCCTTTAACCGATTCGCGCCCGCCCTATAGCCAAAAGACGGCTACACAGCGGACGCTAACTACCGGGAGGCCGTCCCTGGACGTCCTCCTGTTTACTTCCCTAATGCCCGCCACCGCAGGCGCGCATCGGGGCAGTTCTGTGTTGGCCGTGTGCCTCGGACACAGCCAATCACAGATCGTGCTAAATGGGCAATCACAGTGTCCATTTAGCACTCGGGCTATCCAATGAGAGGTGATCTCATATGTAAACATATGAGATCATCTCTCCTCGCCGGCTTCCCTCCTCACACAGAGACAGCGTGTGAGGAGGGAGAGCTTCCGTGCCGCAGCTGCAGCGTCTGTGACTGACAGTGAGTGTACACACACACACAGTAAAACACACACACACAGTAAAACACACACAGAGTGAAACACACACACACATGCCCACCTGTCCCCAGTGCCACCTATCAGTGCCATCTGTCCCCTGTGCCACCTATCAGTGCCATCTGTCCCCAGTGCGACCTGTCCCCAGTGCCACCTTTCAGTGCCATTTGTCCCCAGTGCCACCTGTCAATGCCACCTGTCCCCAGTGCCACCTAACAGTGTCATCTGTTCCCAGTACCACCTGTCCCCAGTGCCACCTATCCATGCCACCTGTCCCCAGTGCCATGTGTCCCCAGTGCCACCTGTCCCTAGTGCCATGTATCCCCAGTGCCACCTGTCAGTGTCACATGTCATCAGTGCCATGTATCAGTGCCACCTGTCAGTGTCACGTGTCATCAGTGCCACGTATTAGTGCCATCTGTCATCAGTGTCAGGTGTCATCAGTGCCATGTATTAGTGCCATCTGTCATCAGTGCCACGTATTAGTGCCATCTGTCATCAGTGCCACATCAGTGTCATGTGTCATCAGTGCCACAGATTAGTTCCATCTGTCATCAGTGTCAAGTGTCATCAGTGCCACATATTAGTGCCATCTGTCATCGGTGTCACATCAGTGTCACGTGCCATGTATCAGTGCCATCTGCCATCAGTGCCACGTCAGTGTCACGTGTCATTGTGCTGGTGCTCCAGGGCCTTCAAAAGTGTAATAGGTAGTCAACAATTTAGATGTGTAATTTATGCTCCTAGAACACGTGATGGCACTCCCTGCATGTTGGGCGTCTCTAAGTGGCCAGGCTGTGAAAAAGTCCCACGTATGTGGTATCGTAATACTCAGGAGGAGTAGCAGAATTTTATTTGGGGTGTCATTTGTGGTATACACATGCCATGTGAGAGAAATAACCTATTACAATAACAATTTTGTGGGAAAAAAATAAAAAACAAAAAAATATTCATTTTGCAAAGAATTGTGGAAAAAAATGACAACACCAAAAACCTCACTATGCCTCTTACTAAATACCTTGGAATGTCTACTTTCCAAAAAGGGGTCATTTGGGGGGTATTTGTACTTTCCTGGCTTGTTTGGGTCGCAAGAAATGAGCTACCAGTACATCAGATGTGATCAATTTTTTATGATTCGCACCACAGCTTGTAGACTCTCTAACTTTCACAAAGACCAAATAATATCC
Organism: Lithobates pipiens; assembly: GCF_037356315.1. Taxonomy (NCBI): domain Eukaryota; kingdom Metazoa; phylum Chordata; class Amphibia; order Anura; family Ranidae; genus Lithobates; species Lithobates pipiens. The sequence continues at coordinate 100,494,197 of NW_027507791.1, read as the reverse complement.
ACTAATTTGGGTTATTTTTTACCAAAGATATGTAGCAGTATAAATTATGGCCAAAATTTATGAAGAAAAATTTATAATTTGCATAATTTTATCACAGAAACAAAGAAAAAATTGTTTTTTTTCAAAATTTTCGGTCTTTTTTCATTTATAGTGCAAAAAATAAAAAACCCTGAAGTGATCAAATACCACCAAAAGAAAAAGCTCTATTTGTGGGAAAAAAAGGACAAAAAATTTATTTGGGTGCAGTGCTGCATGACTGAGTAATTGTCATTCAAAGTGTGAGAGCACCGAAAGCTGAAAATTGGTCTGGGCAGGAGGGGTTTAAGTGCCCAGTAGGCAAGTGGTTACATTTTGTACCTGGGGTGTGTGTATAGTATGCCTGTAAAGGGGCACATGATGAGGGGTTCCCCTTAATATCCATACCAGACCTGAAGGGCCTGGTAATTGAATTTGGGGGAACCCCACGCTTTTTTTTTTTTTTTATCAATGACTTTCAATGACTGTTCTTTGTATTACGGGGAGCCGACAATTCATTATAGCCGCAAGTGCTTTTAAATTACTTTTTTTCCTGCAGAAAAGACACTTTGTTCAGGGACAGTTCTTAACACAGGAAACATGGGCCCCTTTACAGGTATACTATAAACACCTATAAATTAGTGCTGCGCTTAAAGGCACCTATTTAAATAGGTGAAAAAAATTGTGCATATCTGATAAACAAACAAGTGAATGGAAAGTCCATGAAATATTTAGGAACAGTCCCAAAATTAATCACTCTGGTGTATCTAGAGCTTAGTTAAAAGTCCTCAGATGGCATTCAAGGTTAAATATCTTGTCACGTTCTCAGACTTCAAAGGCTCTTGAAAATGGGTTATAGGCAAGTAGAGAAAGTAGATACTCTTACCGGATGGGTTGGACCCATCCACCGTATAGTAGTGTGTCTTGCGAGCTTATGGGGGGGCTCCAGCCACTCACCCCAGTGCAACGACCAGATGTTATTTTCCTCTGTAGAGCTTGGTGCCAGAAGTCTCGTGAGGGTTCACCATAAAAGGGACAAAGCATAAAAAACGCCTCGCATGGTGAAATACAACCAATGATGGTTTATTGAAAAAACTCTGATAGACAGAACTTAAAAGTATAAAATCAAGTGATACATAAAAATAAAAATAAAAATTTTTTTTATGCTTTGTCCCTTTTATGGTGAACCCTCACAAGACTTCTGGCACCAAGCTCTACAGTAGTTTATGGTACGGAAACCCTACTCATCTTCCCCATCTGGATACCGCAAGGAACCCTAAGAGGAAAATAACATCTGGTCGGTGCACTGGGGTGAGTGGCTGGAGCCCCCCCATAAGCTCGCAAGACACACTACTATACGGTGGATGTGTCCAACCCATCCGGTAAGAGTATCTACTTTCTCTATCTGCCTATAACCCATTTTCAAGAGCCTTTGAAGTCTGAGAACGTGACAAGATATTTAACCTTGAATGCCATCTGAGGACTTTTAACTAAGCTCTAGATGCACCAGAGTGATTAATTTTGGGACTGTTCCTAAATATTTCATGGACTTTCCATTCACTTGTTTGTTTGTCAGATATGCACAATTTTTTTCACCTATTTAAATAGGTGCCTTTAAGCGCAGCACTAATTTATATATGTTATGTGAACTTGGTTTGTTTGTGTGCTAGCAGCTGGGCTGTGTACCTCACAGAAATTTTGTAGTTTTACTACTCTTCTTCACTTTTTTCACTTTTGAAATAGCGCTGTGTTTTTTCCTTTTTATACTATAAACACCCCCCAGGTACGAAATTTAAAGGAATATTACACTTTTATTGTTTCACTTTAAGCATTATTAAAATCACTGCTCCTGAAAAAATGGCAATTTTTAAAACTTTTTTTTGTATTGATCCATATCCCCTGGGGCAGGACCCGGGTCCCCAAACACTTTTTTTTAATTTCAAAGAATGTATTTGTTTTCAAAGAAAAAGTACAAACATATAATAAGTGCAGACATAAGTTCAAAGTTCAAAGGAAACATCCGAAACTAGTTGGCCATCTGAATGGTACAAATACAAGTGTATCAAAACGAACACTGGGACCTCTAGAGGCAAAAAATCTGCTTTATAAAAATATAAACCTGAGGAGCGGCATGACTCTGAGTATCCGAGAAAATGAGAAGGTTCATAGGCCTCGGGCGGTCAGCCCAGCACCCATAATGGGAGCTCGCTGTGCCAGGCTAGCTCCACCCAGGCCTCCAGGAACCCTCCGCTCCCATTAAAGATCCAGGGAGATCCCAGAGTACTGATGGCGTATGTAACTAAGGCTAGAGCTTCAGAGGGAAGACCCTTAAATCAACTGTACAGTCTAGCTGAGAAGCAATCGCCCCCCTCTGGTGGACCTATGAGACCGAGTTACAAATATGCCAACACGAACAACAAAACTTAGAAAATAGAAAAAAAAGAAGAAAAAAAGAAAGGGAGTGGGGGATACGAGGGGGGAAGAGACACACTAGGGAGGAAAAGAGCCGACAAAGGGAAACGAGAGGGGACAGAAGGACACAGACCAGACAATAGACGAGAGAGCCTGCGGTTTAGGACTATCTGTAAGGGGTGCTTGATTTATGGGCAGGCAGGGATCTAGGGAAGGAGAGGGAAGAGCCAGGCGACAGGACCGAACCCGGACACCAATTGCCGAACCAAATCAATTTGGCGGTACACCCGTAACGAGAGAAATGCCCACGTGTTGGGCCCAAGGCTCCCATATAGATTCAAACTTATCTCTGTAATCTAGTAAAACGCTTGTAACTTTTTCCTGGGTCATGATCCAAGAGATCTTACGTTTGGCTGCTCGAAGCGAGACTTTGGGCTGTTTCCATGCTTTAGCTATGGTGACCTTGGCCCCTAGTAACATGAAGTGTATCAGAATGCTAGTAAACTTGCCAATTCGGGGGATGGGGCCATTTAGGAGAGCCACAATAGGGGTTCTAGGGACCCCCAAACACTTTTTAAGACAATAACTTGAATATTAGCCTTTAAAATGAGCACTTTTGATTTTGAACGTTCGAGTACCATAGACTTTAATAGGGTTCTAAAATTCACGTGAATTTTAGGTCTGTTCACAGGTTCTGGTACGAACCGAACTGGGGGGTGTTTGGCTCATCCTTAAGTGAGACACTAACAGGGTCAGAGGAGGACGATAGTGCGCACACAAAACAAAGGTGTTCTGGCAAGGAGCAGTAGCATCCACCAGTAGTGCAGTGGCATCCATCAGAAATAGAGTATCTCTGCAGGAAAGGCCAGGTACTAGTAGGGTGTCATGTGAGCCCCAAAGAGTTAGAACCTATGACAGTATGCAATTAGCCGACAGCTGAGCTGCCAGCTCAGAGAAGGAAGGGCTGAGCCCAACCCTGACACTATGTAGCTAAGCTTTGAAAAATTCTCCCACATGTGGTATTGCCATACTCAGGAGGATTAGCAGAATGTGTTTTGAGGTGTAGTTGCAAGTATGTATATGTCATGTGAGAGAAATTACCTGTTAATATGACAATTTTGTGAAAAAAAAAAAATCATAATTTTCCAAAAAATTTCATTGATCGGTACTATAGCTTGTAAACGCTATAACTTTCAAACATACCAAATAATATGCACTAATTTGGGTTATTCTTTTATTTTCCAAATTGTCAGTATTTTTTTTATGTATAGCACAAAAAATAAAAAACCTAGCGCTGATAAACTACTTATGCCTCATGTAGATGTACGTCGGTACTTTAAAAAGGGATATCTCGGTAACGGCAGCAGCTGCTGCCACAACCGAGATATCCCTCTTTACAGGAGGCGGTCCTATGTGCGATAACGGTGGTCTCCACAGCGGGTTCACCACGAGATCACCGTTATCGGTGGCGGGAGAGGTGCCACCCCCCTCCCGCCGCTCTCCCGCGATCGGGTCCTTTCATATGCTGGGTATGGAGACGAGTGAGGCTAAGATGGCCCCCACTCGTCTCTATACCATAGGAGGGCGGAAGCGACGTCAAAACGTCACTTCCGCAAATACCTCTTAAAGGTAAATTTTTTTCAATGTCATTTTTTCAAATGACATTTTTTTATTTTTATTGCATTTAAGTCCAAATATGAGATCTGAGAAGTTTTTGACCCCAGATCTCATATAGGACCTGTCACGCTTTTTTCTATTACAAGGAATAAAAGTGATCCATTTTTTTTTTTTTTTAAAGTGTAAAAATAAATAAAACCAAGTAAAATAAATAAGAATTTTTTTTTTTTTATGAAAACACCCCGTCCCGACGAGCTCGTGCACAGAAGCGAACGCATACGTGAGTAGCGCCCGCATATGAAAACAGCGGTCAAACCACACATATGAGGTATCGCCGCGATCGGTAGAGCAAGAGCAATAATTCTAGCCCTAGACCTCCTCTGTAACGCAAAACATGCAACCTGTAGAATTTTTTTAATGTCGCTTAATGGAGATTCTTTAGGTTAAAATTTTGACGCTATTCCACGAGCGGGCGCAATTTTAAGCATGACATGTTGGGTATCAATTTACCCGGTCAGTGGATCAAAGCTGCATCCTCCCCCTCCTCCTTCTCCACTCTGTACACACACAGGAGGAGGAGGAGATCTGGGGGAAAAAACAAAACAAAATGTGTAGTGATTGGGGGTTAAGAGGATATGTGCGGGGGGCGCTTTGGCAGAGGAAGGGACTTATGCTAGAAGTGTGGGTTGAATTTGAAATCCAACAACCCCTTCCAGCACTATCCCTCTCCCCTCACAAAGCCCCCCAGCACATGTCTAACCCCCCTCCTTGCACTATCCCTCTCCTCTCACAAAGCACCCCCAGCACATATCTAACTCCCCTCCTTGCACTAACCCCCTCCCCTCACAAAGCACCACCCAGCACATATCTACCCCCCTCCTTGCACTATCCCTCTCCCCTCACAAAGCACCCCCCCAGCACATATCTAACCCCCCCCTGCACTATCCCTCTCCCCTCACAAAGCACCCCCAGCACATATCTAACCCCCCTCCTTGCACTATCCCTCTCCCCTCACAAAGCAACCCCAACACATATCTAACCCTCACACGCCCCCAGCCCCCTAGCACATATCTACCCCCCCACAATCACTCACCCCTCCAAAAGCACCACAGCCCCAGCACATATCTTCTCCCCTCCTTGCAATATCCCTCTCCCCTCACAAAGCACCCCCAGCACATATTTAACCCCACCTTCTTGCACTATCCCTCTCCCCTCACAAAGCACCCCCTAGCATAAATCTGACCCTACCTTGCTAGCTCTAGCTTTCTCCCCTCCCAAAGCATTCCCCAGCACATATCGGACCCCCCCCCCCTTCTAGCACAAGTCCTCTCCCCTCCCAAAGCACCCCCAGCACATATCTAAGCCCCCCTGAAAGCTCTCTCCCCTCCCAAAGCACCACATAGCACATATCTGACCCCCCTCCAGCACTAGCCCTCTCCCCTCCCAAAGGACCCCCCCAGAACATATCCAAGCCCCCCCCCCTGCTAGCTCTCTAGCCGGGCACTTTTTGTAGCTGCTGATTTTTATATGGGTAGAACTCCGCTTTAAAAAACAGATGGTCAGTAACAAATGATTGTTTACCTTTAAGCACCTCAAACTTAAAAACATGCCCTGATTGTGAATAACTGCCACACTGGTTTTACAGGAGTGTGCTGGGCTTTTAGAAGAGACCTGACTATAGTTCTGGGCTTCACTTCAACAGATAGAGGATATATCTGTCAGGAGGGCTCCGCCTAGGAGAGAGGTGGGAGCTGAAACAGCTAGGGGCTGCCAGGTATATGATCCAAACACGTATGAAGACTGTCTATCAGAGACAGACAAGGGTCTAAAGAGTAAGGCCAGAGCAGCAGTGCAGCAGATATTAGCCGGGAGTATGAATTTGTATGCAGGGGTGGCCCAAGACATTGTGCCGCCTGGGTCCAAGAATGAAATGCTGCCCCCCCCCAAAAAAAAACATGCCCACCAAAAGGCCCCCACATCCATTATTTTATATTATGATAATTAAAACTAAAATTAAATTTATCAGGAAGTCAGATTTACATGCAACAGCACCTTGTCTATATGCAAAAGTATATGATATATCATTATGTTCAATTCCAAGGGGCGGGCTAGGGCAGCATAGGGGAAGGCTAGGGCAGCATAGGGGCAGGCTAGGGCAGCATAGGGGCAGGCTAGGGTACTATATGGATAGGCTAGTGTAGTATATGGAAAACCCCTTGAGGGAAACTAGTTGGTTTTTGAAACTTTAAGGGCAAGAAAAACCCTTAAGAAGAAAGGGGAGTGGCTTAAAAGCTCTACTGTTCGATGCAAGTCCTCACAAGGCCTCATCAAAATAAAGTAAAAAAACAACATATCCCCCAAATAAATGTAAACTCCCAAATACCACATCTTGAAACAAAAGAGCAGGGATGTCTAGCAACTCCAAAAATATATTGCTATGGGCAGTACAGCAGCCAAAAGTGACTGAAGACCTCAAACCAACAACAAAATAATAATAAAAGACAATTTCAAAAAAGATACTTTTAATACAGTTTAACCACTTGCTTACTGGGCACTTAAACCCCCCTCAGTCCCAGACCAATTTTCAGCTTTCAGCGCTGATGCACTTTGAATGACAATTGCGCGGGCATACAACACTGTACCCAAATGAAATTTTTATCATTTTTTTCCCACAAATAGAGCTTTCTTTTGGTGGTATTTAGTTACAGCTCGGAGTTTTATTTTTTGCTAAACAAACAAAAAAAGATGCAAAAAAAAAAAAAAAAAAAATCATGTTTTAATAGTTTGTTATAAAATTTTGCAAACGGGTCATTTTTCTCCTTCATTGAAGTGCGCTGATAAGGCGGCACTGATAGGCTGCATTGGTGGGCACTGATAGGCTGCATTGGTGGGCACTGATAGGCTGCACTGGTGGGCACTGATAGGCATAGTTAAGGCGGCACTAATAGGCACAGATAAGGCGGCACCGATGGGCACAGATAAGGCGGCACTGATGGGCAAAGATGGGCACAGATAAGATGACACGGATGGGTGGCACGGATAAGTGGCACGGATGGGTGGCACGGATGGGCACTGATAGGTACCACAGATAGATGGGACTGATGGGCACTGATAGGTGGCACTGATAGGTGGCTCTGATAGGTGGCACTGCTGGGCACTGATGGGCGGCACTGCTGGGCACTGATGGGCGGCACTGCTGGGCACTGATGGGCGGCACTGGGGTGCAGCACCTTTGAGGCAGATTGGGTGGCACTGTGGGTGGCACTGTGGGTGGCACTGTGGGTGGCACTGTGGGGTGGCACTGTGGGTGGCACTGTGGGTGGCACTGTGGGTGGCACTGTGGGCACTATGGGCACAGACGGGGGGCACTTACTTTTACTTTTAGTTATACTTCAGGATGGCACTGCGGGAGGCAGGTTGGCACTGGCAGGTGGCATGTGGTGCCTTGCATTGCTGGCCGTGATCGGGACTGATGTCCCGATCACGGCCGCCGGTGATCGGCTTTTTTTTTTTCTCCTCGCGCTGTCAGCGCGAGGAGGAATAATAGCCGATTACCGGCTCCGTTCTATCACATGATCAGCTGTCATTGGCTGACAGCTGATCACGTGATAAGGGGTCGGGATCGACCCCTTGCACGGATCGGTGATCAGGCGAGTCTCATAGACTCGCCGATCACAGAGCGCGCCGCGCGCGCCCCTCAGGGGGCGCGCAGGCCGCTCGTAACCGGGACGACGTCAATAGACGTAGTCCCGGAAATCTAGGTCTGCGCTAATGCCGTCATTCGGCAATAGCGCGGTACCCAAGTGGTTAAAGGGTAACAAATCCATTGAATAACATGCTGGGGGGGGGGGGTCTTTAAGGTTGAATATAATTTTTATTGTTACAGACCAAGTAACAGTATAAAACAGTAATAGTTGAGGGGGGAGGGGGGTACAGAATAAAGAAGGTCGGGGAAAGAGGGAAGGGTAGGGAGTGAAGTTTTTACAAAACAGCTTACAGGCATCTACAAAGTCCAAGCATCAAATTATACAGCAAAACCCAAATAAGTGGGGGTGAATCACAGACCCCTCTCTACGGTTATGTCCATACAAAAATCCTGCGTGGGAGGCCTATGCAGGCAAGGGGGCTCGTGAATCTAAAGTTAAGCCACGTCACTGAGGAAACGGGCTGAGGAAGAGTGATGGAGCCAAGGATACCATAGGGACATATAGGTATCCCATTTGTCAGTTCGTTTGGCGTGCAGTTCCTCCATGAGCATAATATCGTTCATGGCATCAGTCCATCTCGTAATCGGGGGGACAACATCCGTTTTCCAGAACTGCGAAATGACGTGACGAGCTGCGGACAGAAAGAATCTAAGCAAACTCTTTCGGTGTGAGCTCATGGAACCTGGGAGTATGGAGAGCAAAGCTATGTGCGGTGTCGGTAACACAGAGACATCATACATATCATTATGAGTTTTAAATACCTTATCCCAAAAGGGGCGAATCCGATCACATTCCCACCACACGTGAATATATGTGCCCGCTCCTCCGTGGCAACGCCAGCACCCATCCGAGGCCTCTGGAAACATTTTGCTCACCGTGACTGGATCCCTATACCGGGGGGGGGGGGGGGTCTTTAAACCTGCATGTGAAGTTGCACACCACTGAGATGTACTCCTGACATAGTGACATTAAAAAACAAAAAACGACTGCTTCTAAATGACAGTTCCCTGTCGGCTTTGCTCTGTTTGTAAACAAAGTGGTAATGGGATCCTGGGTAATATCATTGAACAAATATGGTCATGATCATATTTCTTTAGTGACATCACCCAGGATTTCCACCTGGTCTGTTTACATTATTGCAAACGCCAGGATATGATTATCATTTAGAAACTGGAGTGCAGTGAGGCAGCATCGCTGGCTTGATGGGCTTCACTCATCAGGGTTCAACAGTGAATATACATCCCTAGCAATTGCATTTACATTGGGGGACTTTTTAATAGAACCTTTTGTACAGTTTCTACATTTTTATTTGCTATTTAACCACTTGACCACTGGACACTTAAACACCCTTAATAACCAGACCAATTTTCAGCTTTCGGTGCTCTCACATTTTGAACGACAATTACTCAGTCATGCAACACTGGACCCATATGAAATTTTTGTCCTTTTTTCACACAAATAGAGCTTTCTTTTGGTGGTATTTAATCACTGCTCGGCTTTTAATTTTTTGTGCTATAAAAATGTTATAAAATTTAGCAGATTAGTAATTTTTCTTCATAAATTTTGGCCAAAATTTATACTACTACATATCTTAAAAATAAGTACAAATTGGTGGATATTATTTGGTCTTTGTGAAAGTTATAGAGTCCACAAGCTGTGGTGCCAATAGCTGAAAATTGATCACACCTGAAGTACTGACGGCCTATTTCAATTCTTGAGACCCTAACATGCCAGAAAAGTACAAATACCCCCCAAATGACCCCTTTTGGGAAAGAAGACATTCCAAGGTATTTAGTAAGAGGCATGATGAGTTTTTTGAAGTTGTCATTTTTTCCCACAATTCTTTGCAAAATCAAGATTTTTTTCCTTTTTTTTTTTTTTCACAAAATTGTCATATTATCAGTTTATTTCTCACACACAGCATATGCATACCACAAATTACACCCCAAAACACATTCTGCTATTACTCCCGAGTACGGTGATACCACATGTGTGAGGCCGCGTACACACGCGGGGACTGTTCGCCCAACTTTGTCCGTCAAACAGTTTCAGCAAACAGTCCGCTCAAAATTAGCATGGACGGACTTACCCACACACGACGAACGAACAGTTTGCTGAAACCGTGCGCGATGACGTGAACGGCACGTACGACGGGACGGAAAATACAACGTCCTATACACTGCATTATAACTTTCGGCGTGTAAATCCTTTCTGAGCATGCGCGGAACTTAGTTTGACGAACAAGCCTACACACGAGGGGACTGTTCGCTGAAACAAAGTTTCAGCGGACAGTTTTACGGAATTTCCGAAAAACCTTGTTCAGCGGACTGTTCGCTGAAACTGTCCGCTGAAAGCCCACACACGAGCGGACTGTCCGCCAAAACACTGTTCAGCGGACAAAGTTGGGCGAACAGTCCCCGCGTGTGTACGCGGCCTCAGACTTTTACACAGTGTGGCCACATACAGAGGCCCAACATGCAGGGAGCACCGTCAGGCGTTCTGGAGCACCCAGGACAATTCTGACATTTCTCTCCTACATGTAAAAATCATAATATATTTGCTAGAAAATTACATAGAAACCCAAAACATTATATATTTTTTTTAGCAAACACCCTGGACAATACAACGGTGGTCGTTGCAACTTTTTATCTCGCACGGTATTTGCGCAGCAATTTTTTGAATGCTTTTTTTTGGAAAAAAAACAATTTTGTGCTTAAAAAAAAAAACACAGTAAAGTTAGCCCAATTTTTGCATAATATGAAAGATGAAGTTACACTGAGTAAATAGATACCTAACATGTCACTCTTCAAAATTGCACACGCTCGTGGAATGGCGCCAAACGTCGCTACTTAAAAATCCCCATAGGCGACGCATTACATTTTTTTTACTGGTTACATGTTTTGAGTTACAGAGGAGGTCTAGGGCTAGAATTATTGCTCTCGCTCTAATGTTCGCAGCGATACCTCACAGTTGTGGTTTGAACACCGTTTTCATATGTGGGCGGGACTTACATACAGTGGTGTGAAAAAGTGTTTGCCCCCTTCCTCATTTCCTGTTCCTTTGCATGTTTGTCACACTTAAGTGTTTCGGAACATCAAACCAATTTAAACAACAGTCAAGGACAACACAAGTAAACACAAAATGCAATTTGTAAATGAAGGTGTTTATTATTAAAGGTGAAAAAAAATCCAAACCATCATGGCCCTGTGTGAAAAAGTGTTTGCCCACCTTGTTAAAACATACTATAACTGTGGTTGTCCACACCTGAGTTCAATTTCTCTAGCCACACCCAGGCCTGATTATTGCCACACCTGTTCACAATCAAGGCATCACTTAAATAGGAGCTGCTTGACACAGTAAGGTCCACCAGAAGATCCTTAAAAGCTACACATCATGCCGAGACCCAAAGAAATTCAGGAACAATTGAGAAAGAAAGTAATTGAAATCTATCAGTCTGGAAAGGGTTATAAAGCCATTTCCAAAGCTTTGGGAATCCAGCGAACCACAGTGAGAGCCATTATCCACAAATGGCGAAGACATGGAACAGTGGTGAACCTTCCCAGGAGTGGCCGGCCGCCCAAAATTACCCCAAGAGCGCAGCGACGACTCATCCAAGAGGTCACAAAAGACCCCACAACAACGTCCAAGGAACTGCAGGCCTCACTTTCCTCAGTTAAGGTCAGCGTTCATGCCTCCACCATCAGGAAAAGACTGGGCAAAAATGGCCTGCATGGCAGAGTTCCAAGGAGAAAACCACTGCTGAGCAAAAAGAACATCAAAGCTCGTCTCAATTTCTCCACAACACATCTTGATGATCCCCAAGACTTTTGGGACAACATTCTGTGGACCGATGAGACAAAAGTGGAACTCTTTGGAAGGTGTGTGTCCAAGTATATCTGGCGTAGAAGGAACACTGCATTTCATAAAAAGAACATTATACCAACAGTAAAATATGGTGGTGGTAGTGTGATGGTCTGGGGCTGTTTTGCTGCTTCAGGACCTGGAAGACTTGCCGTGATAAAAGGAACTATGAATTCTGCTGTCTACCAAGAGATCCTGAAGGAGAATGTCCGACCATCTGTTCGTGTACTCAAGCTGAAACGAACTTGGGTTCTGCAGCAGGACAATGATCCTAAACACACCAGCAAGTCCACCACCGAATGGCTGAAGAAAAACAAAATGAAGACTTTGGAGTGGCCTAGCCAAAGTCCTGACCTGAATCCTATTGAGATGTTGTGGTATGACCTTAAAAAGACCGTTCATGCTCGAAAACCCTCTAATGTAACTGAATTAGGACAATTCTGCAAAGATGAGTGGGCCAAAATTCCTCCAGGATGCTGTTAAAGCCTCATTGCACGTTATCGCAAACGCTTGGTTGCAGTTGTTGCTGCTAAGGGTGGCCCAACCAGTTATTAGGTTTAGGGGGCAATCACTTTTTCACACAGGGCCATGATGGTTTGGATTTTTTTTCACCTTTAATAATAAACACCTTCATTTACAAATTGCATTTTGTGTTTACTTGTGTTGTCCTTGACTATTGTTTAAATTGGTTTGATGTTCCGAAACACTTAAGTGTGACAAACATGCAAAGGAACAGGAAATGAGGAAGGGGGCAAACACTTTTTCACACCACTGTATGTGTTCGCTTCTGCATACGAGCACATGGGGACAGGGGCGCTTTAAAAAAAAAAAAAAATTCTTATTGTTCATTTTACTTTATTTATTTTAGTTTGACATTTTTTTCCCCCCAAAAAATTTTTTTGATCACTTTTATTCCTATTACAAGGAATGTAAACATCCCTTGTAATAGGAATATGGCATGACAGGTCCTCTTTACAGTGAGATATGGGGGGGTCAATAAGACCCCGCATCTCACCTCTAAGCTGGGAAGCCTGAAATAAAAAAATAAAAAAAATATTCTGGCTTTGATTGTATTGGCGAGTCGGTAGAAGCACCGGAGGGCGGCGGGAGGGGGATGTCTATGGCTGGGTATTGCAGTGTATCTCCGGGTATGGCAATTTATGGCAGGGTATTACAGAGTATTGGCTGGAATTGTACTGCAGAGTATTGGCGGGTACTGCAGAGTATTGGCGGGTACTGCAGAGTATTAGCTGGTATTGCAGAGTATTAGCTGGTATTGCAGAGTATTAGCGGGTATTGCAGAGTATTGGTGGGTATTGCAGAGTATTGCAGAGTATTGGCTGGTATTGCAGAGTATTGGCTGGTATTGCAGAGTATTGGCTGGTATTGCAGAGTATTGGCGGGTATTGCAGAGTATTGGTGGGTATTGCAGAGTATTGGTGGGTATTGCAGAGTATTGCAGGTATTGCAGAGTATTGGCAGGTATTGCAGAGTATTAGCGGGTATTGCAGAGTATTGGTGGGTATTGCAGAGTATTGCAGAGTATTGGCTGGTATTGCAGAGTATTGGCTGGTATTGCAGAGTATTGGCTGGTATTGCAGAGTATTGGCGGGTATTGCAGAGTATTGCAGGTATTGCAGAGTATTGGCGGGGTATTGCAGAGTATTGGCGGGTATTGCAGAGTATTGGCGGGTATTGCAAAGTATTAGTGGGTATTGCAGAGTATTAACGGGTATTGCAGAGTATTGGTGGGTATTGCAGAGTATTGGTGGGTATTGGTGGGTATTGCAAAGTATTAGCGGGTATTGCAGAGTATTGGCTGGTATTGCAGATTATTGGTGGGTATTGCAGATTATTGGTGGGTATTGCAGAGTATTAGCTGGCATTGCAGAGTATTAGCTGGCATTGCAGAGTATTGGTGGGTATTGCAGAGTATTGTTGGGTATTGCAGAGTATTGGTGGGTATTGCAGAGTATTGGTGGGTATTGCAGAGTATTAGCTGGCATTGCAGAGTATTAGCGGGTATTGCAGAGTATTAGCTGGCATTGCAGAGTATTAGCTGGCATTGCAGAGTATTGGTGGGTATTGCAGAGTATTGGTGGGTATTGCAGAGTATTAGCTGGCATTGCAGAGTATTGGTGGGTATTGCAGAGTATTGGTGGGTATTGCAGAGTATTGGCGGGTATTGCAGAGTATTGGCTGGTATTGCAGAGTATTGGCGGGTATTGCAGAGTATCGGTGGGTATTGAAGAGTATTAGTGGGTATTGCAGAGTATTGGCGGGTATTGCAGAGTATTGGCTGGTATTGCAGAGTATTGGCTGGTTTTGCAGAGTATTGGTGGGTATTGCAGAGTATTGGCTGGTATTGCAGAGTATTGGTGGGTATTGCAGAGTATTGGCGGGTATTGCAGAGTATTGGCGGGTATTGCTGAGTATTGGTGGGTATTGCAGAGTATTGGTGGGTATTGCAGAGTATTAGCTGGCATTGCAGAGTATTAGCTGGCATTGCAGAGTATTAGCGGGTATTGCAGAGTATTAGCTGGCATTGCAGAGTATTGGCGGGTATTGCAGAGTATTGGCGGGTATTGCAGAGTATTGGTGGGTATTGCAGAGTATTGGTGGGTATTGCAGAGTATTAGCTGGCATTGCAGAGTATTAGCTAGCATTGCAGAGTATTGGTGGGTATTGCAGAGTATTAGCTGGCATTGCAGAGTATTGGTGGGTATTGCAGAGTATTAGCTGGCATTACAGAGTATTGGCTGGTATTGCAGAGTATTGGCAGGGAATTGAGGGGTTCATTTTCGGTGAGCAGCGATGTGGGCACTGCAGATGCAGCCCACAGCGCTGCTGACACCGATCTCTTCCCCCTCCGCTGTACCGATCGGTACAGAGAAGGGGGGAGGAACGCCAGTTTGTTTACAAGTGATCACTCCGTCATTTGATGGAGCGATCACGTGGTAAACAGCCGCGATGAGCGGCCGTCTACCGTGATCCATGGATGCTCTCGAGTGCGCGCCCCAGGGGGCGCGCGAGAGCGAAATTCTGGGAGGACGTCATATGACGGCCTCCCAGAGTTAAACAACTGCCCTGTAGCCATCATTCGGCTATGGGCCGGTTGTTAAGTGGTTAATTTTGAGGTTTCTTTTCAGTTTAATTAAAAAGGAATACCATGTACCCCTTACTCATTTATGTAGGGAGAAGGGGCGGATATCTTGGGCCATCCTCCCTTATTCTAAATGGGACTTCCAGATTAGGATAAGTCATTGTCTCCTGTAGAATCTCACATCAGCCAGGCCAGGGATGTGGGCAGTGGTGGCTGGTGGTAATTTTGTCTCCTCCCTCCTCCTTGGTGCCAATCACAACGGTTCTCCTTTCGGCCAATCGGGAAACACGTCTCACACCAGCGCTTCCTGATTGGTGGAGAGGCGATTCAGTGTTAGAATAGCAAATATTAATTCAATATTCTCACAAACCTGGGTGGGCTCCGAGCACAATGCTTTACATCCAGAACGCACCCTATTTTGAAGCCTTTTAGAGCCTCTGGCTTTAATCGGGTGCTTAAAATAAAAAACCCTGTAATTCAGGCCCCCGGCATCCTGAAAGGGGCTGGACGCATGAATAGGGGGTGGCGGCAGCAATGGATAGGGGAGGCGGCACCTGTGCGCCCTTAATGGAGGGGCTCCCTGGATGTGGGGATAGGGTAGCCACCTAATCCCTTTAAACTCAAATATGAATTACACAGGTTCTGCGGCTAATTTAATAAAGATAAGTCACCGAGTGAGTTTAATTACCCCCTAATCAGCCACAGAACCTGTGTAATTAATATGTGTTCGATTTTAAAGAGATGAGGCGACAACCCTATGTGGGGATGATGCTGAGAAACATGGGGATGTCAGCATCGACATGGGAACAAGATGCTTTGGCAGGGAAGGAGCTTACAATACCCCACAGACCAATGATAGAAGATGTGTCAAGGGGGAACAGGTAAGGTGAATAAAAGGGGGTCGGTAGAGTCCTTTTGCAGAGACACTGTCACTTTACCCTGCATGGACAAGGTGACGCTGTCTCTTTATTACAAAAGTGTAAATATTGACGTCTTACTATATGTGATACTTCCAGTTCATAGTTTGACATTAATAAATTAAGAGCCATGGAATCCACATTAGATAGCATTAGTCTCCAGTTCAGTGTCTTTGATGTGAAATGTACTTAAACCCTGCCCATGGTTGGCTTACTGCCTCTTGGTCTGTTTAAACAATTCAGTCGTCTGGAGGAGCCAAGAAGTGTTCTGGCTGGAGACAGGATCGAGTCCTCGAGTGACTCAGTACAGGAATAATATTTATCTTTGAAGCTGAATAAAAATGAGGAAGAAGGACGAATGATAAAAAAGACATTGTAAAAGTGAAAAGCTTCTCTTATTTGTACAGTGACTTCTCTAAAGGTTTTCAGCATTGTTAACACACTGGAGATGACTTGTATCATAAAGAATTAAAATGAGCCTACCTTCAGCCGGGGTACATCAAGAGTTCCTTTACAGTGTACACAGTTGAATAGTTCAATGAGCACATCACTTAGAAGGAAAACTACTGACATGCAAAATATGTCTTTGGAACTGAGACTGCTATCTACACAAGAGGGGAGTCGCTGGGCAAAATGCAGCATTGTTTCCTTAAGAACAAGTAATGTCTATACATTTATGCAGTTAAAAATTACCAATGTTCAGGTTAAGGTCTGTAAAATGTTAAAAAGTTTTACATTTTTATAACGTCTAAGCAGCAGTGATATACAGAGCACCATTGCAATAATATTACACTAATCAGATCACTGAAGGATAAATTCTGAGGGTTTGCTATGAGTTTGTCCACTATGAATTATTAAAGTAAGTGTATAGCCAAAATGTTTCTTTTTAGTGACCCTGCTAGGGAAATACACTGCTAGGGAAAGCATTAAGAAATGGTACTACCTACATTAACAAAATATCCTAAAGCAGTATTAAAGCCAAAGCAAGCATTTATTATTTTACAGCTTACCAATTCTTGGATGTAATGGGTGCATTCGTTCCCTTTTTTCTGGATCTGGTGATCCAGCCAGTAAATCTGTTTTACAGAAAAGCTGTCTTGCAGGTTACAGGGATGAGGCGGACCATTTGGGTGCTTAAAGCGGAGGTCCACCCTTAAAAAAAAAAATCATAAAAAATGCTCCTAAAAATGTAAAAAAAAAAAAAAAAAAAAAAACATTTTACTTACTAGAAATGGCTGTTGCTAGGCAGATCGTCCTAATCTGCCACTTCCTACTCCACTGTGATCTGCATTCTTCTCATCCTCGCGGTGTCTTCTGGGGAATGGGGCACAATGTGTTCTGGGAACTGTGTGTGTCCCAGAACACAGCCAGTCATTCACAAAGTGCCACGCAACTCGTGCATGCGCAGTAGGAAACAGACAGTGAAGCCGCAAGGCTCTGCTGCCTGTTTCCCTTAGTTAGAATGGCGGAGCCGGCACCTGATCCGATGGTCCGGGCTCTCTGGACAGGTAAGTGCCCTTATTAAAAGTCAGCAGCTACAGTGTTTGTAGTTGCTGTCTTTTTATTTTTTTTTTAAACGGCCGGAGCTCAGCTTTAAAATGATCAACTTTTATTTATTTATGTAAAACCTTTTTCCCAAAAGGAAAAAAGAACATTTTCTTGTAACTGATTATAAAGTATTAGCTTTAGTTCAGCTTCAATTTGTTACTGTATTTAAATCTGATAGGGCTTCTAACACTCCCCTCCCCCCAGACTGACAATGCTGCTTTCCAAATGTGCCCCCTGTTCTTCTTCATCCAGGGCGGTTTCCATATAATACAGAAAGTGTATTACTGGCTAGATCACCATGTGTAAACAGCAGGGGGAATAAAAGCTTAAAAAAAAGGAAAACAAATGTAGGCATCACATCTAATAATTGGTAAGCTGCAATATATTACATTTTTGGGTTTAAAACTTCTTTACAACATTAGTGTTGACTTGCTATGATTCTGTGTATGCTCATCTACAAACAACACAAATAATAGCTCAAAGGGGCATATAAGCAGTAGGAAATGAACACATCACTAACACCAGATCATACAAAAAAAATACATTTATTCTGTCCAAAAAAAATATTTATATATCCAACACGAGCTGCTTCTCGCTCTTCGGACTCTACATGAATTAGAGGGAATTGATACCAAGTCAAATTTGGGTACTGTGCATAACTGTAATTTCAGCTTTTTACATCCCAGTGAAAGGCTGTATAGCAGGTTTCATGTCAGGATAAGTTTGATCATTGGAGGAGAGCACACTGAGTTCCCAGAATAGCTAGAGAATTGACCAAGCTGTGCTATCCTGCTTAGTGTGGTCAGTTTTTAATAGGAAAGCAGAGGGACTAGCTGGAACACCAGGGATTTCACACATTTTTGTTTTCTGCCTCTAAAGGCCCCTTCATGTTAGCCTATGTGTCCATGCACACATAGGTGTTTACAGGCGTTTAGAGGCAGAAAAAGAAAACATCACTTGCATGTTCAGAAGAGGAGCGTTTCCACAGAAAAAAATGCCTGACGAGTCTAAACATACCTAAATGTGTCTAAATGCTAGGTGGTGGAATGGGCTGAATAAATGAACGCCGAAACTCTTGATTTCCCTAAACACATTTGCAAAACGCTGCTTTAGACAAAATTTTTACATTGATTTTCTCCTGCCGGGAGAAAAGGCGTGCAGAAGAGATGGGCAAATGCTCCGTGTGCATGAGACCTTAAAATGAAAAGATTGAACTTTAAAATATCTTATGCTAACCCACATGCATCAGCTCAGCATTGATTTTGCATAAACCCTCAAACTTTTCAATTGCCTTTGTTGTGGAAAATTTTATGACGATGTATTGGATGTATTTTAATATGTATTGTCATAAGAGTCCACCCAGTTTTCGTTCTCCCCCAGCCCACTCTAAAGAGTGGACTGGGGCAGACTGATGCTGATTGAGACCTGTTAGGTAGTTCCTGTTGTTTGGAGAGGTGTTTGAGGACATGTCCGCCAGCAAAGGGCCCCTGTGCATTGTACAAACGATCGTCTGAGGGGATATGTTTGCTCTGCTGCAAAGATCGGTTATGGGCGGATGTATTCTCATTGTCTCTTCTGTGTCTGATCAGCACGTATCGAGATTCACAGTGTACACCTTCTAATAATAGCCTTCCACCTACAAGGTAGGGTAGCATAATCCAGGTATGCATTGTTCTCTGGAACAATGCATAATAAGCGGAATTGTAGTCATCGTTCATTGGTTATTGTATAAATTAATTTATTCTGTATCGTGTCTTTATTTGGTCATGCCCTTATATGGTCATTCACAATCTGTGTTGTTCATTTTCCTGTGAGGTCACAAACTGTGTAGGAGGGGATTACCTGTTGGAGGCAGACCCTCCAGGGTGTGGCTTCCTGTTGAGATGTAAATAAAAGCAGATGCATGGGTCAGGAAGACAGAGATGCTGACAGAGTCATGCTGAGATGAGGACGTAAGAATGTGGTAATGTCTGATTACTGGGGAATGGGGAACCAGGGGAGACATATGATCAAAAGGCACATTATATCATTAGATTGAAGGGCACTTACCGTATATACTCGAGTATAAGCCGAGATTTTCAGCCTCTTTTTTTAGGCTGAAAGTGCCCCCCTCGGCTTATACTCGAGTCACCGCCGTCTGTCTACCCGATCAGCGTGTCGAGCAGACAGACGGCGGCCATTCCCCTATTCAAAAGCCGCGCCTCCCTGTCTGTGATAGGCGGAACACTCAATTTCCCAGCAGTCAGTGGTCCGCCTATCACGGACATCCGCTCATCCTCATACTACGGACGAGGATGAGAGGATGTCCGTGATAGGCGGAACACAGACTGCTGGGAAATTGAGTGTTCCGCCTATCACAGACTGAGGCGCGGCTTTTGAATAGGGGAATGGCCGCCGTCTGTCACAGACGAGAAGAGGTGCGGCGATCCTGGCGCACAGGGCTGCACACACAGGGCTGGACACACAGGGCTGGACACACAGGGCTGGACACACAGGGCTGGACACACAGGGCTGGACACACAGGGCTGGACACACAGGGATGGACATACAGGGATGGACATACAGGGATGGACACAGGGATGGACAGGCATGTCTCACCCTCGGCTTATACACGAGTCAATACGTTTTCCCATTTTTTTTGTGGTGAATTAGGGGCCTCGGCTTATATTCGGATCGACCTATACTCGAGTATATACGGTATTAGCACAAGAGTGTGGTGGAATATCCACGACACCTTTATGTTTATTTTCTTTTAATTGTAGTGCATTTTTTCAGCCCAAATTACAATAAAAATTTTGGCTTTAAATATATAATATAATATAATAATATTTTGATTGCTACAACCACATAAAAAAACTAAATAACTTCCAACCAGTCTGACTGTTTTCTCCGTTGTAAAATTAAACTAGTTGAAAGTGGTCAAAAAACTGCCCGCATATGCTTCAGTATTTCATAAATACATTTAGAATGTCAAAATGAATAGCTTATTGATCAATCCATTGATCATCATATTGAAAAGTATATGGCCATCTTAAAATGTTGTCACTGTCAATAAAAATTGATATAGCATAAATAATTGTTACACAAGCCATTTTTCTTTTTAGTTTTATGTTAATAAACATTATCTTTTCATTTCATTTCATTCTACCAAAAAATAATAATGCTACTGCCTTATAATATGGTAACTTTACAGAATGCCCCAAAATTCTTATCTCCTGCTTCTGTAGTTGTCTCACAGCTTTTCTCAGGAGTCTGCACTTAGATACCAACCAAACTTAAAGTGGTTGTAAACCTCAGACATGAAATACGAATAAAGCATATTCCTCTATAGTGTAGTGTATAGTCTCAATTAAGAGCACTAAGTGTAATTTCTGTCTGCTGCTTTATTCCTCTGCTATCAGCATGAGTCACTTCTGACAAGTTTTCCTGACACCAAGAGAAAAATGGTGACAGGGGAATGATCTCCATCTGATTGACAGCCTCAGCTCTGTTCCTGTGTGCTGTGTGAAGGGGTTGTATCCCTTCCCTCCAATCAGCTCTCCAAGCTCTCATCACTAAGCTTTGGTGAGTGTAACTTCAGCTCTCCGCCCCATTTTTTCTCAATGTAATGCAATTATTTTAGTAAATATAAACTGATAAATTCCTTTTCTGATCATCAGTAAATAGCAGTCTTGTGACTTCTATCAGTATCTGGATGAGCATTGGTTAAAGCTTTTAGGAGGAGTTTTCATTCTATTCTGATTGTCCTATGAGGCTGCGTGACCCCGACCCTCCATCTGGGCAGTGCTGATTGGCCCTATGCTAATCACATGCACCTTCCCAAGAAAAAAAAAAAACTCTCTAACAACACACACCAAACTGAGCATGTGCAAAGTGCCCCCAAGGCTCTGTACTATCAGGAGAGGGATTGGGGACAGTGGAAGAAGGGGAGAATCAGAGAAGACAGGATCAAACAGCCTTTTTACACAATGCAAAGGATTAACCCTTAGGTTCCACAGTGAGTATAACAAGCATGCTTTATTGAATATACAGACTGATTTTACGGATGTGTAAAGACTATATATACTTACCTTTCTTGTGGCCCGTTCTTTGAAAAAATTCTGCTTTACTGTTGTCTTGGTTGCCCCAAGTATTCATACACTTCCAGGTTTGTGAATAAATGCTCCCAATTCCCTATGCTATGTTTTTCCACACCAGCTCATGATGCTCTGTGTATTCAGATGAATCTGTGGGAATCTCCCCACTGTGAGAATACAATGACACAGGGGGAGGATACCCCCATCCACCTTGAATGTGTGGATGGGAGAATCGTGTCAGTTATAATTTTTTTTTGTTTTACCTGCTAGTTGGACAAAGAAAATGACTCATGTATGGCCTAAAGTGATTTTAAAGCTTTAATTTATTTTTATTAAAATAATAAACATGTCATACTTTCCTGCTCTGTACCCGAGCCTGATCTTAATCCAGCGATGTGCATGAGAGCAGCGGCTTTCCCAGCTCTCTTCCTCATTGGTTTAGACACAGCAGCGGGGCATGGGAGTGAGCACACATGAGTGCCCCCATACTGTAGGTCTTGGCAGGGGGGAGGAGCCAGGAGCACTGGCAGGGGACCCAAAAAAAAGGATTAGGGCTGCTCTGTTCAAAACCATTGCACAGAGGAGGTAAGTATGACATGTTTATTATTTTAAACCACCTTCTGCCTGTACTATAGCCTGTGGTGTGCATCGACAAGGATCTGTGATCACTGTGTCCTTTGGACACAATTGATCACAGACTGGGGTAAAGAGACAATCACAGCAGTTCTTTACCATGTGGCCAGTTGTATCCAATCACAGCTGATCACAGTGTAAACATGATTTGATGGTTATCGGAATTCCTTTACTCACGCTAACAGCACATGTGCAGAGGAGAGCAGCAAATCTACACTGATCATCAGGGCAGCCCCTAACAGTGCCCATCAGTGCTGCCAATCTGTGCCCATCAGTGCTGCCTGTCAGTGTCCATCAGTACTGCCTATCAGTGCTACATATCAGGGAAGCCTCATCAGTGCACATCAGTGACGGGGACAAATTACTTATTTAGAACATGTTGTGACAGGAAATAAGAAACTTTTTTGTGTACACAGAAAAGGAGCTGACAGGCAAGGAGGAGGGGTTGAGGGGGAGAGAGGAGAGCAGAGAGGATAGCTACGTATGACAGAGGGAAGCACTCTGGCCACAGTGGTCAGGGCTCAGCAGCCCTAAATTTTGTGGTCAGTACAGAGGGGATACAGGACGTGGTAGGTTCAGGGAGGTTTTTTTTTTTTTACAGTTTAGAGGGGGACAGATTACACAGGAAGCACTGTGCCCTTGAATCTGCTTTAAGGGATCAGGATCTGAATGTATTTATTTTTGGGTTAACAAACACTTTTAAGGCTTTAGAACCACTTTAAGAACTCTCAACTGTCTGCATGGTGACAACAGCTGGAAGCAGGGTATAAGTAATATTTTCACATGGCAGTCACCTGTTCCCAATTATCTAAAACATACAGTACATGTAGAGTTCCTCCTAAACATAGGATTAAGAAATTGTATAGAGAATTTAAAGGACTTTTTTTTTTTTTTTTTTCTGTGTGTGCGCCAGGAATTTTTCCAGTTGAATTTTCCAACCTTCATCACAGTATCTAAAAAGAAGACTAAACAGACCCTTCTTTGTATAGTCCGTCTGGCCAAGTCACAGTTTATCAATGCTGTTTGTGTAGCCACAGAGATTAAAAGGAGTACACCAATAGGGGTTAAAAGATGAATTGTAAAAAAAATACACATAATAATAACCGCCCAGGAGCAATTACCCTGATAAGAAGATACAAGGATTATGCATAGTAAACTGCAGCATGTGAGATGAGAATTGTATGTTAGGTAATTGTTAATTTTAGCAAACGCAGTGCCTAATTGCTGTGAAACACACTGACTATTAACAGGATGCCCCAGCACCTGCCTTTGGCAATAAGTACAGCATGCGAGTGGCCAGCACAGGAGCCACATGTGTAATTAGTGACCATCAGTTTAGACGTTTTTTTTCTCTACTGATTCCTTTGTGTTCTATGAATAAAGCGTAATGACATATTTTATTAGAGGGCAAATGGCTGTTTGGTAATGGGGGGTTGCTTAGAAAAATCCCAGTCCGGGAGGTTGGGAAGGAGGGGGAGAGATAGGGGGACTTTGCTTTCCCCTTCCAAATGAATTGAAACATAGTTTCCTTTTATCTGTGCCTTAAAGGGAGCATAGAAATCTAATCTAACAGGAGAATAATGATATGTACAAACATTGCATGCTGTAATTGTACAGACATTGAAGGAGGGTTACCGTGCGCTCTGTGACCATCAGATTACTGTAGATACTCTCTGCTGGGAAAGATGGAAAATACTAAGTAGCATGGTCCAGAATGAGCTCTTATTTGCCTTTATTTCATCATAGTAACTTATTCAAACCCTGCATATGGCGCAACGAACTTTAGAAAAAAAAAAAGAATCCCCACTATATGTTTATATGTTATATATATATATATATATATATATATATATATATATATATATATATATATATATATATATATATATTTATTGTATGTTCACAGATCCAGAAATATATTTTCTTTCTTCAGAAATATATTTCTTACCTTTTGAATTATTGTTTTGAAGCAGGCCTTCGGGCAGACCTCAAACCTTTGTTAGGATACACAATATACACATATCGGTCACTTTATTAGGTACACCTTGATAGTATTGGGTTGGACCCTCTTTTGCCTTCAGAAATGCCCCTAATTCTTCGATTAAACAAGATGTTAGAAACATCCCTCAGATATTTTGGTCCATATTGACATGATAGCATCATACAGTTGCTGCAGATTTGTTGGTTGCACATCCATGATGCCAATCTCCCTTTCAACCACTCCCCAAAGGTGCTCTATTAGATTGAGATCTGGTGACTGTGGAGGCCACTGGAGTACCGTGAACTCATTGTCATGTTCAAGAAACCAGTATGAGATGATTTGAGCTTTGTGACATGGTGCATTATCCAGCTAGAAGTAGCCATCAGAAGATGGGTGCACTGTAGTCATAAAAGGATGGATACGGTCAACAACAAAAGTATGCCATGGCATTTAAACAATGCTAAATTAGTACTACAGGGCCCAAAGTGTGTTAAGAAAATATCCACCAGATCATTACATCACAAGCCTGAACTGTTGATACAAGGCAGGATGGATCCATGTTTTGATGTTGTTTACATCAAATTCTGAACCGACCATCTGAATATTACAGCTAAAATCGAGACTCATTAGACCAGGAAACATTTTTCCAAACTTCTATTGTCCAATTTTGTTGAACCTTCAAAGTCAATTAAATTACCTTTCTTCTTCATTCTGATGCTTGGTTTGAACTTCAGCAAGTTGTCCTCACCCTGCCTAGATGCCTAAATGCATTGAGTTGCTGCCATGTGATTGGCAATTTGTGTTACCAAGCAATTGAACAGGTGTACCTAATAAAGTGGCCCGGGGAGTGTATATATATCTAGCTTACAACTAATAATGAGATCAGCCAGCACAGTGCAGACATGGTTAAAGCAGTATTAAATGCAAAACCAAAAATGCATTATTTTTCAGCTTACCAAATCTTAAATGTGGTGGATGCATTCGATTTATTTTTCAAGGCTTTTTTCCCTTTATATTCCGCTAGTGTTCCAGTTAGTAAGTGATATTTTTCAACTTCCTTTAAAGTGTAAGTTAACCTTTACAGAAAAATCTATAAGGTGAACTTTCACAGGACACCCTCCTCATCCTCTCCAGTCACACTGACCTGTTGTGTGGCAACCTCCTGTTCTGAGCCCTAGTATGGCCACTTCAGGGGTCTGGGGCTTAGAAATCCCCTCAGCATTCACGCATCTTCTTCCCCACTGACAGAAGGGTTCTGACTGGTCAGGGCTGCCCATGTGATAGTGCCAACCAATTATAATGCTCCAAAACGTCCTCCCTGATGGGGTACATTTGGAGATTCAGCTGCCTGGATTTCCGACTCCGGCTAGTCACAGAGCTGGAGTCCGCTGCCCCAGAAGGAAGATCGGTGAAGATGGATGCGGCCTGCAGCGGGGATGACGCAGGCTTAATTTAAAGGTAAGTGTCAAAAAATGTGCTAGAATGTGATATATACTAGAACATTATGCCTTTACTCTGCAGGGAAGAAAAAACTCACCAGGGATTACTTCATAGTTACATAATTAGTAAGGTCCATCCTGAGTGAGTGTGGATGTGTGTCTACAATTGTCGCTATCCCCATACATTGCCCACTCACATTGGTCCCTACCCTCAAGGAGCCCACAATCCAAGGTCCCTATTCATATATTAGGGCCAATTTTGGACAGAAGCCAATTAACCTACCAGCATGTGTTTGGAGAGTGGGAGGAAACCCACACAAGCACAGGGAGAACATGTAAACTCCAGAAAAGTAGTGTTGTGGTTGGGATTTGGACCAGCGACCCTTTTTACTGCTAGGCGAGAATGCTACCCACTACACCACTGTGCCTTCCTCTTTAACAGATCAAGCTGTTCATGAAAAGTGGCAGTTAGAGGGTTGAGACAAACTATTTAACACTGGCAAGAGTGCTTACAATGGTTAGTATTTTTCATTTATATAAAACGTTTATCCCAGCAGGTGAAAAGAAATTGAACTCTAATGGTTTAAACAGTGTTAGCTGGAATTCAGCTTTAACTTGTCAATGAAGTCCATCTATGTCTGTTAACACTACCCTCACCCCCAGATTGACAATATGCTGTCCAAAAGGTATTCCAATTCGACTGCACAATTGTAAATACACTTTAAAGTGCACTTGAACGCAACTATAAAAATGTAATATATTGCAGCTTGAGAATTCTTAGATTTAGTGATCCTGCAAATAACAACCTTCCTGCCCCTGTGAGGCTAAGCTCACTCCTCCACTGTATCTATGGAAGGAGTCATGGTTGTCTCATAGGCTGGACCTCAGACATGTCTTCTGTTGTCCCTCTCCATTACATGTTGGGGGATCGGATTAGTAGTTTACAGAAAAATGGTAGCATTGTTTTAGTTTTTGATCTACGCCACCGGAAGTGATAAATACGCTGCATTTTTTAGCAAGATCAACAGGTATTTTCTGTACAAAGCAAAAGAGATCCAATGACGTCAGTAGTTGTAAAACGCTGTTGTTTTGGACATCACATGCAGAAGGTCTGCCCAAGATCTTCTTCAGTCACATTTCACAAGATAAGGGCTTAATGGGGTGAAACTCATTAGATTGTAGGGGGTGTTAAGTGGACATTTAGTATGTGATGTGTGGCACAATAAAGCTTTACAGTGGCTTACTGTATGTGTATGTAATTGTACCGCAATTTGCTTGGCATCTGCTGGGAGCGGGCCTATTAGCTGACACATATCTCCATAGATGTGGTCAGACTGTGGACTTGGAACAGCATTTTTCTCTTTTTGGTATTTTTCATACTTGTGTAAATGTTCTTAGCCTGAAAAAAGAAAAACAATTAATGCAGGTACCACAAAAAGGGACTGGTAAGCTGCAATATTTTACATTTTTGTACATTTGGGTTTAGCCATGCTTAACCACTTAACAACTGGCCCATAGCTGAATGATGGCTACAGGGCGGTTGTTTAACTCTGGGAGGACGTCATATGACAGATCACGGTAAACGGCCGCTCATCGTGGCCGTTTACCACGTGATCGCTCCGTCAAATGACGGAGTGATCACTTGTGAACAAACCGGCGTCATGTTATGATGCCGGTTCCTCCCTCCCCCTCTCTGTACCGATCGGTACAGCGGAGGGGGAAGAGTTCGGTGTCAGCAGCGCTGTGGGCTGCATCTGCAGTGCCCACATCGCTGCTCACCGAAATTTAACCCCTCAATTCCTTGCCATTACTCTACAATACCCTGCAATACCCTGCAATACCCTGCAATACCCTGCAATACTCTGCATTACCCTGCAACACCCTGCAACACCCTGCAACACCCTGCAACACTCTGCATTACTCTGCAATACCCTGCAACACTCTGCAACACCCGCCAATACCCTGCAACACTCTGCAATGCTCTGCAACACCTGCCAATACTCTGCAACACTCTGCAATGCTCTGCAACACCCGCCAATACCCTGCAACACTCTGCAATGCTCTTCAACACCCGCCAATACCCTGCAACACTCTGCAATGCTCTGCAACACCCGCCAATACCCTGCAACACTCTGCAATGCTCTGCAACACCCGCCAATATCCTGCAATGCTCTGCAACGCAATACTCTGCAACACCATACTCTGAGATACCCAGCCATACTCGGAGATACCCAGCCATACCCAGCCATAGTCGGTGATACCCTGCAATACCCAGCCATAGACATCCCCCCCCCCTCCCGCCGCCCTCCGGTGCTTCTACCGACTCACCAATGCGATCAATGCCAGAATCTTTTTTTTTTTTTTCAGGCTTCCCAGCTTAGAGGTGAGATGTGGGGTCTTATTGACCCCATATCTCACTGTAAAGAGGACCTGTCATGCCATATTCCTATTACAAGGGATGTTTACATTCCTTGTAATAGGAATAAAAGTGATCAAAAAATGTATTTTTGGGGAAAAAAATGTCAAACTAAAATAAAGTAAAATGAACAATAATAAAAAAAATGTTTTTTAAAGTGCCCCTGTCCCCATGTGCTCGCATGCAGAAGCGAACGCATACGTAAGTCCCGCCCACATATGCAAACGGTGTTCAAACCACACATGTGAGGTATCGCTGCGAACGTTAGAGTGAGAGCAATAATTCTAGCCCTAGACCTCCTCTGTAACTCAAAACATATAACCAGTAAAAAAAAATTAAATCGTGTTATGGGGATTTTTAAGTAGCGACGTTTGGCGCCATTCCACGAGCGTGTGCAATTTTGAAGAGTGACATGTTAGGTATCTATTTACTCAGCGTAACTTCATCTTTCACATTATGCAAAAATTGGGCTAACTTTACTGTGTTTTTTTTTTTTTAAGCACAAAACTGTTTTTTTTCCAAAAAAAAAGCATTCGAAAAATTGCTGCGCAAATACCGTGCGAGCTAAAAAGTTGCAATGACCACCATTGTATTCTCCAGGGTGTTTGCTAAAAAAACATATATAATGTTTTGGGGTTCTATGTAATTTTCTAGCAAATAAATGATGATTTTTACATGTAGGAGAGAAATGTCAGAATTGGCCTGGGTGCTCCAGAACGCCTGATGGCGCTCCCTGCATGTTAGGCATCTGTATGTGGCCACACTGTGTAAAAGTCTCACACATGTGGTATCGCCGTGCTCGGGAGTAATAGCAGAATGTGTTTTGGGGTGTAATTTGTGGTATGCATATGCTATGTGTGAGAAATAAACTGATAATATGACAATTTTGTGAAAAAAAAAAAAAGTAAAAAAAATCTTGATTTTGCAAAGAATTGTGGGAAAAAATGACAACTTCAAAAAACTCATCATGCCTCTTACTAAATACCTTGGAATGTCTTCTTTCCAAAAAGGGGTCATTTGGGGGGTATTTGTACTTTTCTGGCATGTTAGGGTCTCAAGAATTGAAATAGGCCGTCAGTACTTCAGGTGTGATCAATTTTCAGATATTGGCACCACAGCTTGTGGACTCTATAACTTTCACAAAGACCAAATAATATCCACCAATTTGTACTTATTTTTACCAAAGATATGTAGTAGTATAAATTTTGGCCAAAATTTATGAAGAAAAAATTACTAATCTGCTAAATTAAACAGAAACAAAGAAAAATTCTTTTTTTTTACAGAATTTTCGGTCTTTTTTCTTTTATAGCACAAAAAATAAAAAACCGAGCAGTGATTAAATACCACCAAAAGAAAGCTCCATTTGTGTGAAAAAAAGGACAAAAATTTCATATAGCTCCAGTGTTGCATGAGTAATTGTCATTCAAAATGTGAGAGCACCGAAAGCTGAAAATTGGTCTGGTTATTAAGGGTGTTTAAGTGCCCAGTGGTCAAGTGGTTAAATATAAGCTGACTGTAGACCATAGAGAATACAGGATCATATAAAAAGAATTAACCCGGATGCCATACTTTTCTAACTCAACCCACATAAACTTCCAGGCTTATGTAGTCAGCCTTGGGCCCTAAGGCAAGAGATGTCATTGTGTGCGCAGTGTGATAGCATCCTTGACTTTAGATGCGGTGGCTGCATTTTTCAGGCTTTTTTCCTTTATTTTAGCCTGGAGGTCCTGCAAATAATACACTACCTATCCTAAGGTGACAGCCACCACACTTTAACCACTTAAGGATCAGGCCTATTTTTTAGACTCAGTGTTTACTGATCATTTCCTGTGTTCTCTGCAAATGCTGCATTCTTATCAGTTACAATTTTCCCAGCTATCTATGAGGACTACAGAACCCCCCCCCCCCCTCAGTCTTATGGAGAAGATAAGAGCGGGCGTGTATGTAGTGGCCACACTGCTTCTCCTTAACCACTTTACACAAATCGCCGTACCCGTACGTCGGTAGTTTGACACTAAATACTGGTGTTATGGCAGCAGCTAGCTGCCATAACACCGGTATTTTCCGGAACGGCGTGTGTTTCTCTTTAGGATAAAAGCAAACTTCCTGTGTGAATCAGGCCTTATTATTAATCAGTTCCCAACGGCGCTATAGCCAAAAGATGGCAACAGTGCGGTCTTCCAGTTCTGGGAGGGTGTCCATAGACGTCCTCCCAGAATCCCACCTTCTGCACGCCTCCTACAGCGTGCATCAGGCACGCTCTGTGACCATTATGTCCTTTGGACACAGCTGGTCGTGGATCGGGTAAAGGGCTGCGATGCAAGAGCCAATCACAGCGGTCCTTTACAATGTAATCAGCTGTGTCTAATCACAGCTGATCACATGTAAATGGACTTGCCGCTTATCGGCAGTTCTTTCCTCTCACGCTGTGTCTATGGTAGGAAAGGAGAGCCGTTAACCACCAATTCTGTTAGAACATCATTCACACTGATAATCAGGGCACTGATCATCAGTGCAGCCCTATCAGTGACAAACCTATAAGTACTCATCAGTGCCACCTATCAGTGCTGCCTCATCAGTGCCCATCAGTACAGCCTCATCAGCGCACATCTGTGAAGAAGAAAAATTACTTATTTGTAAAATTTTATAACAGAAACTAAGAAAACTTTTTTTTTCAACATTTTCAGTCTTTTTTAAAATTTGTTTAGCAAAAAATAAAAACCCAGTGGTGTTTCAATATAACCAGAAGAAATCTCTATCTGTCTAAAAAAAAAAAAAAAGCCAAAAACAGTCATATAGGTACAGTGTTGCCTGACTGCCCAACTGTCATTTAAAGTGCAACAGCGCTGAAAGCTGAAAATTGGCCTGGGCAGGAAGGGGGTGAAAGTGCCCTGTATTGAAATGATTAAGATGCTCACATTGGTCTGAGGTTCTTGTATATTAGTTATCCATTTAATGTTACCTAACATTATTATGTATACATCCAATATTATTGGCTGTTGGTTATTTGGGTTTTAACTATTATCCTGAGGTAGGGATATTGTATTAACATGACAATGTTCTTATGTTTTTTCCAGCCCTGATGAAGGGGGTGCTTTTGGATGCCCAAAACGCATTGGCTACTCTTTGGATTTGTTTCCTCAACTTTTATTGGAATAAAGTTGGATCTGGACTTTTTAGCAATGGTGTGGCTCTTAAATTTCCATTTTTGTTACGTATAATTAAAAACTCAGCAGAGAGTCTAACCAGTAGTGATTAATAGTATAAAACATCTCTATCCAAGACAAAAGGTTTTTGCCTAGAGTTACACTTTAATATCTGATAGAGACTGATCACAACCTAAACTTTTTTTTAGCTTTTGGTAGGATTAGGTTTCTTTTACTTCTTCTTTGTGTCTCTGTCCCCTTTGGGCAGATTTTCCCTCATTTCCAATGTAATTACTGGGGCAAGAATAATAGATGTGATAAAGATGTCTTCAACAGTGGCACAGACAGCAAAAAAAAAAAATTACTATTTTAAAGTGGTTTTAGCTTTAACATATGCATTTCTAAAATATGGAGAATACAACATACATCATCATATGACAGGAGTCTACAATTAAACCCAGAATATTGTAAATAAAGATCTGTTAAATTTGGCTTCAAGGGATTTTATGGCACACTGATAAAGTTACATGAATTGAATTTTCTTACTTTCGCGTAGTGTTGCAGTGTTTTCTAGATAGAGTTAGAAATCAAAGACTGATTTGACAAGTTTCCTGGAGTTGCTCTCTAACAGGAAGAACAACAAGAAAGGTACATATAGAAAGCTATTTCCAAACATAGAGCACAATTTGTGACTGCTCATTTCTCTTCCTCCCCAGCAGTCCGGCATCTCATGCAGTGTGGCAGTACATAGACACATTAGGGTATTCACATTCCCTGCTTGCTTCATTAAAGTGGTATTGTAGCACATTTTGTGTGTTTCCCCCAGTCCGGCTGCACGTAGAATAAGGTTCATTTTCCACAAGTTTGAATAAATTTATTCAGTTGACTGAATCCCTTGTTCGGCTCAGCAAACTCACTAGGTAGCCATAGTCCTGTAATTAGCCCATTAAATCAAAAATCTGGACTTTCGATTTCCATGCTCTAGCTAATCAGCAGAATATGCTCCTAATTTACCAGAGCACGCAACAGAATTAATAGAAATGAAACCAAGCGGAATAAGGTAAAAATTATTACTTTGTATGCTACTTCAATAGCCAGCAATGACCTGGATAGCAAAAATCAAATTACCATGGCTATAGATTTCAAGGCAAAAAACGCATTCACTTTGGTGGAAAATCTACTGTGTAAAAGAATAGTTATTTATTACAAGGAGCCTTGCTCTTTTTCATGCCCGTGTAGGCCGTTTCTCCAATAACGACATCATCTATGCCTTTATAGAGATAAGTCTTTGTGGAAATAGTAAATACTGAAGATCAACTAAGCATAAAATACGAGTTTAATAGAAAAGTGTAATAGAGTCTCAGCAAAGGAAGTCTCATTATGTCAATGTGTGAATATGCAGTATATTGTCTGTAAAAAAAAAAAAAGCATTTTACTGCATGAAAGATAGTTGTTAATGTCTGCATACAATATTCAAATAGCAGTTTTTTGCTTGATTGGCAAACACTTATTAATATTATATGAATAATATATATGCACTGAGTATTATTTTTTTAGTTGAAAACTGTTTTTTTACATCCTCTGCTGTCTAGCAGATTTGTGTGTTGTAGAATTTTTGTTTTGTTTGTTGTTTTGGAACTGAAGACACATCTACCAGTGGTGGCCCGTCCATTAGGGGCGCACGGGCACACTACATGCTGGGCGCCCGATGTATACATTCCAATTGGGTGGGGGGTTAGGCACGTGATTAGAGCCAGAGGCTCTAATGCCGCGTACACACGGTCAGATTTTCCAATGGAAAATGTTCGATGTGAACTTTTCATAAAATTCTGAGCGTGTGTAGGCTCCATCAAACATTTTCCATCAGAATTTCCGGCACACAAAATTTGAGATCTGGATCTCAAATTTTGTGACAACAAAATCCGTTGTGGGAAATTCCGATCGTGAGTACACAATTCTGACGCACAAAGTTCTACACATGCTCGGAATCAAGCAGAAGAGCTGCACTGGCTATTGAACTTCAATTTTCTCGGCTCGTCGTACTTCACCGCGTTCTTGACGTTCGGAATTTCCGACAACATTGTGTGACCGTGTGTATGCAAGACAAGTTCAACATCCGTCAGAAAAAATCCAGACGTTTTTGTTGTCGGAATGATCGATCATGTGTACACGGCATAATGGCCTTGGCTTTCTGCTTCTCACATTGCCACCCAGTTTTTACTCTTTTATATATGTATGCTGGTGTTTAGAAATTAAAAAAAAACTTATTTGACCTACACCATATGGAGGCATTTTTTCTTTGCATATACTTTTGGACAAGAGTTCCTGTGTGGTCCTTGTGTTTTCAACATCTAAAGTCCAGTATGGCAGCTGTTTACAACATTCCTTGGAGACGTATTTGGAGGTCCTTGGTCCCCTGGAGTCTTGTTGATGTTTGGCATCCTTGCCTTTATGACTAATTGTCGCTGACACTCGAGTCCACCTGTTCTGGTAAGAGTAGATTTACTTTACCTGTTTCCTGATTGAAGATGTACCACCTTTGATGCCCTCATTGTTGGAGCGTTCCAGTGTATTACATCTTTTACCCGCCATTATCTGGTGGTGGACTTTATATTGGTTCTTTTTAGGACTGTTACAGGCATTGAACTTTTCCACATTTTTATCATCACTTTATGACTACATCATTTTGGATTCATCACAAACCTATGCATATGTGTTTATTTTCTAGCGCTACATTTTATATTCAACCAGAAAGGATAGTCAGACAAGCTAAATGTCAGGGAGCCGGAGATGAGCAGTAATAAAACAGCAAGGAGGATCTGGAGCCAAAAGGGATGTCAGCCAAGCCAGTCTTTTAACAGGAATGTAGGAGAGCATCTCTGTGATGTTGATTAAGGCAAAGGCAGAGATCCTCTGGGCTGGAAGGCTTAAGTAGGCAGGAATGATGAGCAGAATATCACCAACAGCTGAGTACCTGTAGAGAGATAGGAGCTGGAAATTAGCCGACAGCTGAGTGGCCAGCTCAGAGAAGGAAGGGCTGAGCCCAGCGCTGACACATAGACACTTTGTATGCTGTGTTCGGAAGAGTGGAAACAACTACAGACATGTACAAATTCAGCCACACTCATCAACAGGAGGGAGAGAGCCTCTCTGGATACATCTCCCGGGGAGACAGAATGTTTCACCAGATTATCCATAAAAAGGGCATCGATCCCAAGGATGCTGACCAAGCTCATTTAGATCGAGTCTTGCAAGGGGCCTGACCAAACCATCCTACTGTCTTAAAGTTACTATTGAAGAGAACCAAGGTGGTACCCATGTATCATGAACTGATAAGAGAAGTACAGGAAGAAGAAGCTCTACTGGAGGAAAAGAGTCAAGGAAAGAGAGAATTGAGCTCTATAAGAGAGAAAAAGTAGTTGCCTAACCTGTCCATGTTGAAGCAGGTTTCTCAGATGAGGATAGTGAAACCGAGTCAGAGCAGGCTGGGCTGGCAGTCCCTGATACTAACAAGCCGGTTGATGAAATCAGACCAGCTGAGCTGATGACCCAGAAAGCCCAAGCCCAAACTCAGATGTATCATGCTCCAATACAAGTAATGGAAACCCAAGAAAAGGTCCAAGAACAAGAATTTCATGAAGGGGGGTCAAAGTTTTCCAGAGTGCAAGAGAAGAAATGTTATAGTTGTGGGGAAATTGGACACTTCCGGACTGAGTGTCCCAAGGCTGGAATCAGTCCACGATTACTCACTGAAGTTATAAATGCCTTACAGAAGCTGCTTTTCCAAAAGCCGGCTGGGAAACTACAAGGGACCTCAGTGAAGGAGCTAGTTGAGAGTCCCAAGGGAAAACTGCCCTCCAAAGCTAAGAAAAAAAAAAGAATTTGTCAACTACCCCCCCCCCCCTACCTGTTAGAATAAAAACTGGACCCCTAGGGAAGGATAGACAGACGTGGGAAATCAATGCACACCTTTCTGATCGCCTTATTAAACTGACTCCACCAAACTCTGATTAGGGCCCATACTATAGAGTCACCAGCTAGAAATCTGCCAAAGAACTTGGTAGAACCTTCTCTGATAGTCTTGATACAAGTGGAAGGTATCTATACTCAAGCGTTGCTGAATACGGGAGCTCAAGTGACTTTGCTGTATCGGGACATCTACAACAAGTACTTAAAGCACATCTCTTTGTGTAAACATGAAGAGTTGGAGATTTTGGGGATAGGTACCCAAAAGTGCCCATATGATGGGTATATCCCTATCAAGATAACCTTTGATACTTCCTTGGCGGGGAAACCAGAAACTTTTGACACTTTGGCTGTTGTTTGTCCTCGACCTCCTCTGGGGCAGGCCGCAATTCTCTGCTGATAGGCACCAACACCAATCTGGTGAGAAGATTACTCACCCCATTGGCCTTGGAAGGTGCTTCAGTGGGGAAGATCCATCCTCAGTTGTGACAAGCTTCTCAGCATGTGCTGCAGGAAAAGAAGGCCACTGCAGAAGGAGTAGGAAGACTATGGTGGTGTTGCAGCCTGGTGAAAGAACCTGCATTAATCAAGTGATATTATCAGATACCTATGCATCCGGACGATCAGTCCTCTAGGATTCTTTAAGTTCGACTGCATGCCACAGGGGTTAACAGGGGCCCCCGCCACCTTCTGGAGACTGATGGAGGACACAGTGGGTGACATGAACTTGGTAGAAGTGCTAGTGTATCTGGATGACATCATCATGTTTGGAAAAAATTGGAGGAGCATGAAGCTCGATTGGAGAAAGTCTTCCAATGGCTACACACAGAGAGGCTGAAGTTATCATTAGAGAAGTGTCAATTCTATCAGACCTCAGTTAGATATCTCAGACAGTTTCATCCGAGGGAGTAACCACTGACCCTCAAAAGTTGGAGGCTGTCTCCTGGCCTCAACCAAGCACCGTCACTGAATTAAGGTAGTTTTTGGGTTTCTGCTCCTACTATCGAAGATTTGCAAATTATTTTTTGCAGATTGCCAAGCCTCTGAATGAGTTGTTGCAGAAGCAGACAGAAGGAGACCTGCAGAAGGTTCACCCTGGAGGTCCTTGGAAAGTCCGGGAGTCTATTCAAGAACGATGGACTGGGAGGTGTGAAAGGGCCTTTGCATGACTCAAGGGGAGCCTTATTGAAGTACCCGTGTTGGCCTATTCTGTTCCCTCCAGACCTTACAAATTACATGTGGATGCTAGCAGAGATGGCGGTTGTGGTGAAAACAACCCTCTGACTTACTTGCTGTCCACTGCCAAGCTGGATGCCACTGGAAATTGGTGATTAGCCATTTTGTCTGAGTTCCGGTTCAGTTTGAAGTGTCAGCCAGGGGTAGGAAACCAAGATGCTGATGCACTTTCTCAAAGCTCTCAGACTACGGATACTGGTCAGAAGAACTGGGTCCATTTGCCCCTCGAGGGAGTACTAGCCGTATGCCAAGGAGTAGAGCACAGACATAGAGGGGCGATAGGGGCCAAAGCTGTGGGAGTCACCCCCACTGGAGTACCAAAATACTCCTGTGATTTGACACAGGTGCATAGTTCAAGAACTGCTTCAGATAACCAAAGAAGACATGAGGAGAGATCAACATGAAGACCCATTGGGTAGCCTTCTAAAGAAATCTGTAAGGAAACCAGTGGAAATCGCCTGGTGCGTGCTCACGGGCAACTACATATGCCCGTGCGTGGCGCCCGGCATGCACGCGCAAGAGAGCATCCTTAGCACCAATTGGTGCCAGAAGACCTACTTAAAGGGGGCTCCAACCACTGATCTGTGCTGACTGGCCTTCAGCTATTATCCTGTTATCCTGAAACCTGTGTTTGTTCCGTTTGATTCCCATTGCTGACCTTGGCTCCCGTTGACCCTGCTCTGGACTTTGCTATACCTGATTTCTGGTTCCTGATCCCGGCTTCACATCTGACTCGTCTCTGCCTTATGTTCCGGTACCCTGCTGCCCGCCTGTTAACAAAACCGGCATCCCTGTGACCTTGCTTCGGTGCCCTGATCAGCTCATCACTACTATCCAAGTGTCTGCCACTACAGTCCTGCGACCAGCTGCGACTCCCTGCTCTGCAACTACAGTCCTGCGAACAACTGCAACTTCCTGCTTTGCAACTACAGTCCTGCAACCAGCTGCAACTTCCTGCTACAGGTTTCTGGGTTTTCATTTACAGGCACTCGTGTGCCCCCTGTCCCTCGGCTCCCTCTGTTTCACTCTCAGCGGGACCTGGGCTGGAGATACAAGAGAGGCCAACCCATCATTTCAGTCTCCCTTCAAGTACGTGACAAAATCTTTGTCGGTTCAGGATCCCCAGATGCTTTTAAATAGTTTCATTGAGGGAGCTAGGGTGACCTATAAAGAATGGGAATGAATGAGGTTGGAAGATGGAGTCATATATTGAAGAGGCCCATCTGAAGAACCAGAGGGTGTTCGTAAACTGTTGCTCCCTGAGAAACATCGATTGGTAGTGTTAGCTGCTCTTCACGGTGACCACGGCCATTTAGGTCCAGATAGAACCTTTTAAACTGGTCAAGGATCGATTCTATTGCCTACAATAGTACAGCAAATGACTCAATGGGATACTCCCCCTACCGCCTGATGTTTGGAAGGGAAGCTTGCTTGCTGGTGGATCTGGTTTTTGGCAGATCATACATCATATATCTCAGGCTTCCTATCAAGGGTACGTCGACAGACTTCAAAAGAACTTAAAGAATGCTTATGAGAAAAAATCGTCCACCACCAGGGAGCAGAGAAACAAGAAAAACTTTGAACTTCAAGTAAGGTTCAGGACCTGCAACCTGGAGATCGGGTGCTATTGCGCAAACTAGGAGTGCCCAGAAAGCATAAGCTGGCTGATCAATGGCGCTCCCAGACTTTTTTTTTTTTTTCCTTTTTAGAATTTCTTTATTTTCCTTTTTTATAACGAAAAAAAATTAACAATTCGTCTATAATTAACATTTCATTACTGCATATACAGCCAGACCAAAAAAAATGATACCGTAATAACTCATTATGCTCAATTCCATCTACTCCTGTCTATTTCTAATATGCTATCCAATGAAGATGGATGAAAGTATGAACCCAGATACAAATAAGGAAGCAAAAAGAAAAAGAAAAGGGTGGAAAAATAAGAAGAGTAAACTTCCTCTCCTAATTCCAATCTCTATATTATTACTCCATGCCGCGTCGGGAGGGGAACGCTTTCCCTAGACCCGGCCAGGATACTACAACTACCTCTAAATATTTAAACTGCAGCTACTGCTTATAGTCCATTTTCCATTTCTTTCCTTACCCCCTCCCTCCCCCCCCCCCAAAAAAAAGGGAGGGGAGGTGAAGCAGAAAACTCCCCTCATATTAAACCATAAGGTATATTCTCCTCTCCCCCAAAGGTCCCCTCCACCCCTTAATTTGTATCAATTTCTCTTTTCCCTTCCTCCGAATAAATAAAATGGTTCCATAGAGACCACATTTTTAGGTAAGTTTCTCTTTTTTTCCTTGTTGTCCAGACTAAATCTTTCATCCTGTTTACTTCCGCTACCTTTTTAAGCCACATACTCACTGTAGGGGGTTGTATCTGTTTCCACTTGAGCGGAATGCAAGCTTTGGCTGCATTAACCAAGTGACACACGATAGAATTCCTATATGTTTTCCCCGGGATCTCTGACAGATGCAAAAGAAAGAAAGCTGGATCTTCCTGTATTTCCACGTCACTGAATTTTTTGGTGATCTCCCGGGCCTCCCTCCAGAATGCCTTCACTCTGGAGCAGGACCAGAAAACATGTAGTAGAGTCCCCTGTTCTATCTGGCATCGCCAGCAGCTATCTGTTGCATTTGGGAAACATTTTTGAAGTAAGTCTGGAGTTCTATACCATTGTGAGATAATTTTATAATTTGTTTTCTTTATTTTGGTACATATCGCTACCTTAAATATTAAAATAAAGTAACTTGGTTTTAGATGTCAGATCCTTAAAACAGCAGGGAGCTCAATGCAATAACTCCCCACTCTGCGCTTGCTCCAGTCTTGGCCAGATTAAGAGTTCTCCATGCCAGTACCAGTCCAGCAGGTGGCCTAAGTGAACTGCTTGGTAATATTTAAACATACAGTGCCTTGCGAAAGTATTTGGCCCCCTTGAACTTTTCAACCTTTTGCCACATTTCAGGCTTCAAACATAAAGATATAACATTTTAATTTTTTGTGAAGAATCACCAACAAGTGGGACACAATTGTGAAGTGGAACGAAATCTATTGGATATTTTAAACTTTTTTAGCAAAAAAAAAACTGAAAAGTGGTGCGTGCAAAATTATTCGGCCCCATTATTTTCAGTGCAGCAAACTCACTCCAGAAGTTCAGCGAGGATCTCTGAATGATCCAATGTTGTCCTAAATGACTGATGGTGATAAATAGAATCCACCTGTGTGTAATCAAGTCTCTGTATAAATGCACCTGCTCTGTGATAGTCTCAGGGTTCTGTTGAAAGTGCAGAGAGCATCATGAAGACCAAGGAACACACCAGGCAGGTCCATAATACTGTTGTGGAGAAGTTTAAAGCCGGATTTGGATACAAAAAGATTTCCCAAGCTTTAAACATCCCAAGGAGCACTGTGCAAGCGATCATTTTGAAATGGAAGGAGTATCAGACCACTGCAAATCTACCAAGACCTGGCCGTCCCTCTAAACATTCAGCTCAGACAAGGAGAAGACTGATCAGAGATGCAGCCAAGAGGCCCGTGATCACTCTGGATGAACTGCAGAGAACTACAGCTGAAGTGGGAGAGTCTGTCCATAGGACAACAATCAGTCGTACACTGCACAAATCTGGCCTTTATGGAAGAGTGGCAAGAAGAAAGCCATTTCTCAAAGATATCCATAAAAAGTCTTGTCTAAAGTTTGCCACAAGCCACCTGGGAGACACACCAAACATGTGGAAGAAGGTGCTCTGGTCAGATGAAACCAAAATCAAACTTTTTGCCCACAATGCAAAACGATATGTTTGGCGTAAAAGCAACACAACTCATCACCCTCAACACACCATCCCCACTGTCAAACATGGTGGTGGCAGCATCATGGTTTGAGCCTGCTTTTCTTCAGCAGGGACAGGGAAGATGGTTAAAATTGAGGGGAAGATGGATGCAGCCAAATACAGGACCATTCTGGATGAAAACCTGTTGGAGTCTGCAAAAGACCTGAAACTGGGACAGAGATTTATCTTCCAACAAGACAATGATCCCAAACATACAGCAAAATCTACAAAGGAATGGTTTTACAAATAAACGTATCCAGGTGTTAGAATGGCCAAGTCAAAGTCCAGACCTGAATCCAATCGAGAATCTGTGGAAAGAGCTGAAAACTGCTGTTCACAAACACTATCCATCCAACCTCACTGAGCTCGAGCTGTTTTGCAAGGAAGAATGGGCAAGAATTTCAGTCTCTCGATGTGCAAAACTGATAGAGACATACCCCAAGCGACTTGCAGCTGTAATCGCAGCAAAAAGGTGGCTCTACAAAGTATTAACGCAAGGGGGCCGAATAATTTTGCACGCCCCACTTTTTCATTTTTTTATTAGTTAAAAAAGTTTCAAAAATCCAATAGATTTTATTCCACTTCACAATTGTGTCTCACTTGTTTGTGATTCTTCACAAAAAATAAAAATGTTATATCTTTATGTTTGAAGCCTGAAATGTGGCAAAAGGTTGAAAAGTTCAAGGGGGCCGAATACTTTCGCAAGGCACTGTACAGAGAGGCTTGGTATATACAGAGAGGCTGGGTACATACAGAGATCCTGGGTATATACAAAGAGAATGGTATATACAGAAAGTATCCCGCAAGCATATCTGATTTGTGTATATTTAATGTTGCCCTTGAAGCTGCATGAAAAAGACCCTCTCTTTGGTGCTGTGCCTAGTTTAATGTGTTTTTCTATTTGTCAGTAGTATGCCTATCAATTCGAAAGATTAACAGACTTTAACGGTTAAAAGAGAAGTTTGTATTTTTTTAAAATCAGGTATGCATAGGTATATGCAGCACAGGTCAGATTCTGCATCAGTCCCCCACCGGCCCTAAGACTGAGACCCGAGGGATCAAACACCACTGATCGATTGGTTGTCAGAGCTCTGTGAGCAAAAAGCTGGTGACTGTCAGTCACCGGGGTCTGCTCTGCAACCCCCCGGGTGTGGCTGGCTCAGGCTCTCAGCGGCTCGCAGAGAGGCTGAGCCAGGTGCTGGTCCAGGGTTGTGGGGGAATCCTGACCATATTGTCATGATCTTGCCCAACCTGGACTGGCTCTGTGACATCAGCCAACAGCAGGCTTCAGCGCGCTTTCTGCTGAAAATCGGTCACAGGTGTGCAGAACGAGCTGCGCTCCTGTGATCCACAGGAGAAGTACAGCCAAACGAGCTTTGGCTGTACTTCTCCTTTAGAGCCACCCTAAACAAAACAAAAAAAATAAAAAATAAATGGTTATACTTACCAGAAACCCCTGTTGCTACGCAGTCTTCCTAATCTGCCTCTTGATATTCCGCAGAGCTTCCTCCTCTTCAGCGAGCTACCCTGTTGTCTTCTGGGACATGTCCCAGAAAACAACCAGGCCTTTCACAAAACACAGTGCATCTCGCGCATGCACAGTAGGAAACAGGCAGTGAAGCCGCAAGGCTCCACTGCCTGTTTCCCTTCGTTAAGATGGTGGCGCCAGCACCCAATCCGATGGACGGATCGTCCTCGGGCGGCTGACATCATGGGCTCACTGTATAGGTAAGTGTGCTTATTAAAAGGCAGCAGCTACAGTGTTTGTAGCTATTGAAAATTGTGTCTGGACACCGCTTTAAGTTCACCTTTTGTAAAAAAAATAATAAATGAACATCTTTTTACCAGTAAAAAAAATGTGAATTTATTATGTTTGTACACTGCATCCTGTAAAGCAGGGGTCCCCAAACAGGGCCGTGGCCCGGTACCAGGTGGTGGTCTCTCTCCAGCCAGGCCATGAGTGTGGCAGGCTGGTGGCATTGGAAGGACATGCATGACACAGACAGCAGATGAATGGCATGACACAGAAAACGGTGGATGAGGGAGTAGAGAGATGACATCATTCCTTACCGCCCGCCCTATATCACCCCCGTTCCGCCCACACTCTGTGCAGGCGATCACTGGAAAGCTGGGGAGAGAAGCCTCCTTCCGCACTGTTACTGCTGCCTGCCACCTTTATATTTAAAAAGTGACAAGCTGCACCTGGTGTTTTGGGATGACAGGCAACAGTGGGAAGCTTCAGCTGGTGGCAGGATAATCACAATCTGCATCTGGTGGCAAACGATGTGGCAAGTGACAATCCACATCTGGTGGCAGGCGAAGTGAAAAGTGGCAATCCGCATCTGGTGGCAGGTGATATGGCAAGTGACAATTCGCATCTGGTGGCAGGCGACATGGCAAATGACAATTCGCATCTGGTGGCAGACGATATGGCAAGTGACAATCCGTATTGGGTAGCAGGTAATGCGACAAGCTGCAACTGGTGGCAGGCGATGTGACAAGTTGCATCTAAAAGCAGGTGATGTGGCAAGTGACAAGCTGCATCTGGTGGCAGGCGATGTAGCAAGTGACAATCCACATCTGGTGGCAAGTGACGTGGCAAGTGACAATCTGCATCTGGTGGCAGGTGACGTGGCAAGTGATAATCTGCATCTGAAGGCAGGTGATGTGACAAGTGGCAAGCTGCATCTAAAGGCAGGTGATGTGACAAGTGACAAGCTGCATCTGGTGGTGGGTGACTTGGCAAGTGACAAGCTGCAACTGGTTTCAGGCGACGTGGCACATTGCATCTAAAGGCAGGTGACCTGGCAAGTGACAAGCTGCATCTGGTGGCAGGCGATGTAGCAAGTGACAATCCACATCTGGTGGCAAGTGACAATCCGCATCTGGTGGCAGGTGACGTGGCAAGTGACAAGCTGCATCTAAAGGCAAGTGATGAGACAAGTGACAAGCTGCATCTGGTGGCAGGTGATGTGACAAGTTACAAGCTGCAACTGGTGGCAGGTGACGTGGCAAGTTGCATATAAAGGCAGGTGACCTGGCAAGTGACAAGCTGCATCTGGTGGCAGGTGATGTAGCAAGTGACAATCCACATCTGGTGGCAGACGAAGTGAAAAGTGACAATCCGCATCTGGTGGAAGACGACGTGGCAAGTGACAATCTGTATCGGGTAGCAGGTAATGCGACAAGCTGCAACTGGTGGCAGGCGATGTGACAAGTTGCATCTAAAGGCAGGTGATGTGGCAAGTGACAAGCTGCATCTGGTGGCAGACGATGTAGCAAGTGACAATCCAATTCCTTGGTCTGGTTAGGAAGGGGGTTTAAGTGCCCAGTGGTCAAGTGGTTAAAGTGGTTGTAAACCCTTACAACCAACTTTGGCCTGCAGGTAAGCCTAGACTAAGGCTTACCTGTAGGTCCAAGAAATATCTCCTAAACCTACACGGTTTAGGAGATATTTGCCGAAAGACCGGCACCGCTGTCGCTGCCGTAGACAGCGGCGCGCAGGCGCACTGAGCGCTCCGCGGTCAACGGCGATATGCCGCGAGTGGCGGCTCCCGTTCGCATGCGCGGGAGTGACGTCATAACGGCTTTGCCGAATGACAGCGCCGGAGCAGCGAGACCCACTGAGAAGATGGATGCGCCG
This sequence comes from Lithobates pipiens, assembly GCF_037356315.1. NCBI lineage: Eukaryota > Metazoa > Chordata > Amphibia > Anura > Ranidae > Lithobates > Lithobates pipiens. The sequence goes on along the minus strand of NW_027507791.1, from coordinate 100,450,647 downwards.
GACTACAGGGGACAGTGATGACTTCGCTGGCTCCTGTGTCAGGTAAGTGACACATAATGGACTACTATGCGATGCATAGTAGTCCATTATGCTTTACCTTTGCAGGGAATGAAAGAGGAAGTAAACTCATCAGGGCTTACTTCCTCTTTAAGTTTGGGTTAGTTGAATTTCAAACTAGATTTGCCAAAGCCTTTCATGTATCAAACCTAGGTACATTCACCCATTGCTATTTCCTTTTTTTTTTATTATTATTATCCAAACCTCATCTTATAAATTGAATAACATGATTCCATGTGTTTGATAGCTTCATGGTTTTCATTATGTTGTTTAGAAATGTTGCTAACAAACTTCATAAACAGGTGTAGTTTTTAATTACACACAGATGGACTCTATTCAACTAATGATGTGACTTCTGAAAGCAGTTGGTTACACCAGAATGTAGTTAAAGGATTCACAGCAATAGGGATAAATACTTGCACACTCAAAACCTCTGATTTTATTTGTATGTAATTTGGAAAACCATGTAGATTTTGTTTCCTCAATAGCATTATGGGAATTTTTTTTCAGATCGGTGACATAAAATGCAAATTAAATCCATTTTAGCTACGTCAATACCAGACACTTGCATCCCTTTGCAGCCCAGGTCAGTTTTCAGCTTTCAGTGCAGTCATGCAACACTGTACCCAAATCAAATTTTAAACATTTTTTTTTTTAGACAAATATAGTTTTTTTTTTGATGATATGTAATTACACTGTTTTTTTTTTTAATAACTGAAAAATGACCAACATTTTTTTTAAAAGTGTTTGTTTTCGTTTCTGTTATAAAATTTTGCAAATAAATAATTTTTCTTTAAAATTAATGCTGAAATTCAATTTGCTACATTAGTAAAAATAACCCAAATCAGTGTATAATATTTAGTCTCATTTCTTAAGGGCCTAAAATGCCAGGACAGTACAAATACCTCACCAAATGACCCCTTTTTGGAAAGTACACACCTTAAGAGATTTAGTAAAAGGTATTGTGAGTTTTTTTAATTTGTAATTTTCTACATTTTTTGGAAAATTAAAAAATGTAGGAAAATTTGTTTTTTTTCTCACACATGGAATAGGCATACTTACAATTACACGCCAAAACACATTTTACTACTCTTTCAAAGTAAGAAGATACTACATGTGTGCGTTTTTTTTACAGTCTAGCTACATAGAGGGGCCCAAAATCAAAAAAGCCCCTTCAGGTTTTCAAGAAGCATACATTTTGCATCTGATTTCCTGACTGCCTATCCCATTTTGAAGGCACCAGGACAGTGAAAAAACCCACAAAATGACCACATTTTGGAAAGTAAACACCCATAACATGTATTTTCTATAAGGCATAGTGAGTCTTTTGAACATATCATCTTTTGCCACAAGTTTTTGGAAAATGTGGAAAGAAAATTAAAATACCTCAATATACATTTTACTACTCCTCCAGAGTATGTGGTATAGTGAAACCCAGTTTTTTGTGGTAGATGTGACACTACTAGTATCTGGCCTATCAACTGGGTGTACTGTGCTGCACAGTACAAGATGCCCCCAAGATGTACAGTATTGCTGGTGGCTGCCTGCTCCTCCTCAAATCACCTGAATCCCTTTGTTGGGACTAAGGATGAGCCGAACACCCCCCCCCCCCCGGTTCGGTTTGCACCAGAACCTGCGAACAGACCTAAACCTCGTGTGAACTTTAGAACCCTTTTAAAGTCTATGGCAGTGGTCATCAACCCTGTCCTCAGGGCCCACTAACAGGCCAGGTTTGCAAGATAACTGAAATACATCACAGGTGATATCATTTGCTGCTCAGTGATTGCAGTATTCTAGTCTGCATCTCCCCAAGGTAATACATAAAACCTGGCCTGTTAGTGGGCCCTGAGGACAGGGTTGATGACCACTGGTCTATGGGACTCGAACGTTCAAAATCTAAAGTGCTAATTTTAAAGGCTAATATGCAAATGATTGTCCTAAAAAGTGTTTGGGGACCTGGGTCCTGCCCCAGGGGACATGTATCAATGCAAAAAAAGTTTTAAAAACTACAGTTTTTTCGGGAGCAGTGATTTTAATAATGCTTAAAGTGAAACAATAAAAGTGTAATATTCCTTTAAATTTTGTACCTGGGGAGTGTGTATAGTATTCCTGTAAAGGGGCGCATGATTCTGGTGCTTAGAACTGTCCCTGCACAAAGTGTCATTTCTGCAGGAAAAAAAGTCATTTAAAATCACTCGCGGCTATAATGAATTGTCGGCTCCCCGTAATACAGAGAACCGTCATTGAAAGTCATCGATAAAAAAAAAAGCGCGGGGTTCCCCCAAATTCAATTACCAGGCCCTTCAGGTCTGGTATGGATTTTAAGGGGAACTCCACGCCAAATTAAAAAAAAAATGACGTGGAGTTCCCCTTAAAATCCATACCTTAATCTAAGCACGCAACCTGCAGGCCGCAGGAAAAAAGGGGGGGACGAGAGAGTGCCCCCCTCCTGAACAGTACCAGGCCACATGCCCTCAGCATTGGGAGGATGCTTTGGGGATCTATCACCCCTCAAAGCACCTTGTCCCCATGTTGATGAGGACAAGGGCCTCATCCCCACAACCCTGGCTGGTGGTTGTTGGGGTCTGCGGGCAGGGGGCTTATCAGACTCTGGAAGCCCCCTTTAACAAGGAGACCCCCAGATCCCGCCCCACCTGTTTGAAATAGTAAGGGGGTACAAAAGTACCCCTACCATTTCACAAAGAAAGTGCAAAAGAATGTTAAAAAAGACATACACCGTTGCAAAAGTCCTTTATTAAAAATAATTTTTTTTTTAAAAAGATTCCAGCGGTGGTAATCCACTCTTGCTATCCAGTGATGGATGATCATCTCTCCGGGGTCCAGCGATGGCTGATCTGATCCAGCGACGGGTGATCTCTCCCTCCAGCGCAGCGCATCCATCCTCTGTCTCCACTGGCGGAGACACTGGGGGGATCCCGGCAGCCTGACATTTCTTATATGAGGAGGGCGGGGCCACCCGTCACCTGACCCTGCCCCCTTCTGATGCAAGTGGGAAAGCATGGCTTCCCCAATGAAGTATGGGTGACCCTGCCCCCCCCTCTGATGTAACGGAAACCCTTAATATCCATACCAGACCTGAAGGGCCTGAATTTGGGGGAACCTCACTCTTTTTTTTTTTATCAATGACTTTCAATGACTGTTCTCTGTATTATGGGGAGCCGACAATTCATTATAGCCGCGAGTGATTTTAAATAACTTTTTTTTCCTGCAGAAATTACACTTTGTGCAGGGACAGTTCTAAGCATGGGAAACATGCACCCCTTTAAAGGCATACTATAGAAACCCCCCAGGTACGAAATTTAAAGGAATATTACACTTTTATTGTTTCACTTTAAGCATTATTAAAATCACTGCTCCCGAAAAAACTGTAGTTTTTAAAACTTTTCTTGCATTGATACATGTTCCCTGGGGCAGGACCCAGGTTCACAAACACTTTTTAGGACAATAACTTGCATATTAGCCTTTAAAATGAGCACTTTAGATTTCTCCAAAAGACTTGTACAGGGTGCTCCGCAGGCAATGTTCGCGTCGAATATGAGTTTGACTCGAACTCAAAGCTCATCCCTAGTTGGGACTAGGGATGAGCTTCGAGTTCGAGTCGAGCCTTTTCAGCGAACAGTGAACAATTTGGGCTGTTCGCGGCAAATTCGAAAAGCCGGAACACCATGTACAAGTCTATGGGAGAAATCTAAAGTGCTAATTTTAACCAGTTGCCGACTGCCGCACGACGATGTACGTCGACAGAATGGCACGGGCAGGCATATGGGCGTACCTGTACGTCCCTGCCTTCCCGCGGGTGGGGGGCCCGATCGGGCCCCCCCCCCGTGCCAGCGGCGGTCGGAATCCGTTCAGGAGCGATCCGGGATGAGGGGGCGGCCATTCGTTCATGGCCACCCCCTCGCGATCGCTCCTGACGAATGGAAGTGCAGCGTGACATCACTTCCTCTCCTGTAATGTAAACACAGGCAGAGGAAGTGATGTAATCTCTCCTCCGTGTCGGTATTTTTCGTTCCGGCACCGAGGAGAGAGGATCGGTGAGTTGCACCAACACTACACAATACAGTAGAACATGCCAGGCACACTCTCACCCCCCCCTTCACCCCCCGATCACCCCCCCAATCACCCCTGCACCCCCAGTCACAGTGACACCAATTGCATTTTTTTTTTGCATTGGTGTCATTTGTGACTGTAATAACTGTTAGGGCAGTTAGGGTTAGCCCCCTTTAGTTCTAGGGTACCCCCCTAACCCCCCAATAAAGGTTTAACCCCGTGATCACCCCCCGTCGCCAGTGTCACTAAGGCTGGGTTCACATTGCAGCGGATTATGAGAACGGATGTGATTCGCACCGCACTGCAGTGCAAATCATATCCGATCTCTGTGCGATTCGAGTTCAGCCATACAGATAGTATAGAAAAAAGGAAGAGGAAATCTGCGCTACAGTGTATACTTAACGAAAATGTGTGATGCAGCAATTCTAATATATACCCAAAGTGAAATATACATATAAAAACAAAGAAAAAGAAGAAAACTGCGCAATCCCTAATACTTCTATTAGGATGTAAACCACTCTACCTTAAAGAAGTGTATCTTGTGATCTATTATTCTAACACACCAAACTAATGACTAAATAAACCATAAGGCATTACTTATAACTAAATACAGTAAACATATATATTGCCCCTCATAGGTTATGAACCAAAAGGAAAAAATGTACAATTCTAAGTCAGCGATTTAAAAACAAGAAACATATAAAGTAGAATCAAACAGTACTGAAAATGTATGTGATAACATAAAGTCCATTAAAAGTCCAACTGGAGAAACACCCTGTGTAGAAGGGATCTATTCAATCGTAAAACTTTTCAATCAACGTGAAGTAAAACCAGGTGCACCTCCACCAGACAAGTAATAATAGCCCCTTACCAGACGTCCCGGTAGGGAGCGCTTAATCACAAAATGGGTCTGAAGATGGATCAAACTTGAGCCCTCCAAATGGAACACTTTTACGTAGGACAGGTTAGGAGATACGCCAGTCATAAACCATCCAGCAGGGGAAAACGCTGTTTGAAGCGGGACTCAGATGTGTAGCATTGTAGGATCAAGGAAGGTTCACCATAGGGAGAAAAAGATGCTCCAAATAGTGTAAAATCATTTATTAAAACAAAAATATAAAACAAGAGATGCACTTACAAACATGAAAGAACATCGGGCATATCATCAAACTGGGCAAGCGTCGGCCGATCGCGAACACCAATCGATATCCCTTCTGGTACCAGTTCACATGAGGCAAGTCAGCGTGTCACGCCACCCAACGCGTTTCGTGAAAAATTCACGTCGTCTGGGGTATGGGTGACACGCCATATTGCCTCCATTATATAGTGAATGTTGGAACAAGCCACCTCTTCCGTTTGAGCCTGTTTCACTTCCGGGATCAAAGGACCAGGCCTCACTCTCATATCCAATAGAGTGAGAGCCTGTTTCACTTCCGGGATCAAAGGACCAGGCCTCACTCTCATATCCAATAGAGTGAGAGCCTGTTTCACTTCCGGGATCAAAGGACCAGGCCTCACTCTCATATCCAATAGAGTGCGAGCCTATTTCACTTCCGGGATCAAAGAACCAGGCCTCACTCTCATATCCAATAGAGTGCAAGGTCAGAGAGCCAAGGCGGCGGAAATGATCCATGCAATCACCCGCCCCTCCCTGTTTACGACTGTAAAAAGACGCTCCTTACAACGGCGTGACAACACGCCGTACGTAACGAGCGGATGACGCCACATCGTACGTCACGAGCGGATGACAACACGTCGTACGTAGCGAGCGGATGGACGGCGCACATCACCCACTACAAGGAAGTATGTGCGCTCCATCTGATGCCAAGTCTCGCTTTCAATACAATGTACGTAACGAGCGGATGACAACACACCGTACGTAGCGGGCGGATGGGCGGCGCACATCACCCCCTGCAGGGAAGTGTGTGCGTTTCATCTGGTGCCATGTCTCGCTTTCAATACAGTGTAGTCGTGGCTCCAGACCTCCATAGCAAATAAATCTTCCTCCATATCACGAAGGAGGAAGAATAAAGAATTATATATATATATACCTCAAATAAAATTAAATTAAAAAGGGAGGAGGGGACTAGTCCAACCACAAAATTAAAAATTATTAACTAACACTTAATAATCAAAAATGGATAAAACATACAAGGCACTTTGTAATACATGGCTAACTCAATATGTGGTTAAACACTTCATAATATTAAGATAGCGGTATTAACTAAGCTACAAAGTTCACCCACAGCAGAAAGTGAAAGGGGCATACACAACTGTATTATGTAGAACTCAATACATTATGAGAAAAAAGATGAGAAAAAAGATATTTCTCTCTCAAAATGGAAAGAATGGGAGCTTACAAGAAAAACCATCAAACGCTACATTGAGGTAGAAAAATCCACAAATATCCAGATCCCACAATGTCTGATGGAAAAAGTCATAAATGCTTTACGTCTGTGCCTAGAACACTGGCAGGAACAACACGTTAAGCATTATTAATAAACGCATTAACGTCTGTATCTGTGTTCATACCGTAAGGGGTGTAAGTTTTTAGTCTATGGATCCACGACATCTCCAGCCGTGAGATCTCTCTGACCAGAGCTCCCCCCCTCCAGTGGGGTTTGTACTTATCAATCCCCATGTACAAAGTGTTAGACGGATCCCTTCCATGTTTCTCGTCATAATGTCTAGAAAGGGGATGTTTGTCAAAACCCCGTTTAACCACTTTCAGACCGGACCATTTTGCTGGTAAATGACCAGAGGTCTTTTTACACTTTGGCACTGCGCTGCTTTAACTGGTAATTGCGCGGTCATGCAATGTTGTACCCAAACAAAATTTGCGTCCTTTTCTTCCCACAAATAGAGCTTTCTTTTGATGGTATTTGATTGCCTCTGCGATTTTTATTTTTTTGCGATATAAACGTAAAAAGACCGCAAATTTTGAAAAAAAATGATATTTTCTACTTTTTGTTATTAGAAAAATCCAATAAACTCAATTTTAGTCATACATTTAGGCCAAAATGTATTCAGCCACATGTCTTTGGTAAAAAAAAAGTCAATAATTGTATATTTATTGGTTTGCGCAAAAGTTGTCACATCTACAAACTAAGGTACGTTTTCTGGAATTTACGCAGCTTTTAGTTTACGACTGCCTATCTTATTTCTTGAGGTGCTAAAATGGCAGGGCAGTACAAAACCCCCCCAAATGACCCCATTTTGGAAAGTAGACCCCCTAAGGAAATTGATAAGAGGCATGTTGAGCCCATCGAATATTTTATTTTTTTGCCTCAAGCGATTGAATAATGACAAAAAAAAATTTTTTTTTTTTTTTACACAAAGTTGTCACTAAATGATATATTGCTCACACATGCTATGGGCATATGTGAAATGACACCCCAAAATAAATTCTGCTGCTTCTCCTGAGTACGGGATACCACATATGTGGGACTTTTTGGGAACCTAGCTGCGTACGGGGCCCCGAAATCCAAGCACCGCTTTCAGGCTTTCTAAGGGCGTAAATTTTTGAGTTCACTTCTCACTACCTATTACAGTTTTGAAGGCCATAAAATGCCAAGATGGCACAAAACCCCCACAAATGACCCCATTTTAGAAAGTAGACACCCCAAGCTATTTGCTGAGAGGCATGTTGAGTTCATGGAATATTTTATATTTTGCCACAAGTTGCGGGAAAATTACAAACTTTTTTTTTTTTTTTTTTTTTTCACAAAGTTGTCACTAAATGATATATTGCTCATGCATGCCATGGGCATATGTGAAATGACACCCCAAAATAAATTCTGCTGCTTCTCCTGAGTACGGGGATACCACATATGTGGGACTTTTTGGGAGCCTAGCCGCGTACGGGGCCCCGAAAACCAAGCACCGCCTTCAGGCTTTCTAAGGGCGTAAATTTTTGAGTTCACTTCTCACTACCTATTACAGTTTTGAAGGCCATAAAATGCCAAGATGGCACAAAACCCCCACAAATGACCCCATTTTAGAAAGTAGACACCCCAAGCTATTTGCTGAGAGGCATGTTGAGTCCATGGAATATTTTATATTTTGCCACAAGTTGCGGGAAAATTACAAACTTTTTTTTTTTTTTTTTCACAAAGTTGTCACTAAATGATATATTGCTCACGCATGCCATGGGCATATGTGAAATGACACCCCAAAATAAATTCTGCTGCTTCTCCTGAGTACGGGGATACCACATATGTGGGACTTTTTGGGAGCCTAGCCGCGTACGGGGCCCCGAAAACCAAGCACCGCCTTCAGGCTTTCTAAGGGCGTTACAGTTTTGAAGGCCATAAAATGCCAAGATGGCACAAACCCCCCCCAAATGACCCCATTTTGGAAAGTAGACACCCCTAAATTTAGGGGTACACTAGTGAGACTAGGTAATAAATGGCGGGTGCCCTGAAACTATAAAAAAATAACTAACCAACCAGCGTCACCTGTAACAGTTATATGGTGATCACTGGTGAAAGGGTTAACTAGGGGGCAATCAGGGGGCTTTATGCGGTAGTATATGGGGGTCCCTGGCGCTATAAAAAGCTGCGGCGAACCTAAATACCTACCTGCCTAACTAGCGTCACCTGTGACACTAATACAGCGATCAGAAAAACGATCGCTTATTAGGCTGGGTTCACACTGGAGCGATGCGGGAACGCCACGAATGCGCGGCGGGTTCCCGCATCGCATGCCTCCCGGCGGCAGTTCACACTGCCCTATGCGAACTGCTGGGAGTGTCAGTGAAATGTTAATGACACCCCCAGATCAGTTCGCATATCGCAGTGCGATCTGCAAACTTGGATCGCATGGTGTGAACACCCATGCGATCCGATTCTGCTGCGGACCAAAAAAAGGGTCCCGTGCGAGTTTGCGGCGGGTGCGGCGGGTGCGACACGAATTCAGCCATACTATCTGTATAGCTGAACTCGAATCGCACAGAGATCGGATGTGATTTGCACTGCAGTGCGGTGCGAATCACATCCGTTCTCATAAACCGCTGCAATGTGAACCCAGCCTTAGTGACACTGGCGACGGGGGGTGATCACGGGGTTAAACCTTTATTGGGGGGGTTAGGGGGGTACCTTAGAACTAAAGGGGGCTAACCCTAACTGCCCTAACAGTTATTAGTCACAAATGACACCCGCCGGGTGATCAGGGGGTTAAACCTTTATTAGGTAATAAATGGCGGGTGCCCTGAAACTATAAAAAAATAACTAACCAACCAGCGTCACCTGTAACAGTTATATGGTGATCACTGGTGAAAGGGTTAACTAGGGGGCAATCAGGGGGCTTTATGCGGTAGTATATGGGGGTCCCTGGCGCTATAAAAAGCTGCGGCGAACCTAAATACCTACCTGCCTAACTAGCGTCACCTGTGACACTAATACGGCGATCAGAAAAATGATCGCTTATTAGGCTGGGTTCACACTGGAGCGATGCGGAAACGCCGCGAATCCGCGGCGGGTTCCCGCATCGCATGCCTCCCGGCGGAAGTTCACACTGCCCTATGCGAACTGCTGGGAGTGTCAGTGAAATGTTACTGACACCCCCAGATCAGTTCGCATATCGCAGTGCGATCTGCAAACTCGGATCGCATGGTGTGAACACCCATGCGATCCGATTCTGCTGCGGGCCAAAAAAAAGGGTCCCGTGCGAATTTGCGGCGGGTGCGGCGGGTGTGGCGGGTGCGGCGGGTGCGGCGAATGGCTGAACTCGAATCGCACAGAGATCAGATGTGATTTGCACTGCAGTGCGGTGCGAATCACATTCGTTCTCATAAACCGCTGCAATGTGAACCCAGCCTTAGTGACACTGGCGACGGGAGGTGATCACGGGGTTAAACCTTTATTGGGGGGGTTAGGGGGGTACATTAGAACTAAAGGGGGCTAACCCTAACTGCCCTAACAGTTATTACAGTCACAAATGACACCAATGCAAAAAAAAAAAAAGAATGACATTGGTGTCACTGTGACTGTGACAGGGGTAATTGGGGGGGTGATCGGGGGGGTGTGAGTGTGCCTGGCATGTTCTACTGTGTGTGTAGAGTGTTGGTGCAACTCACCGATCCGCTCTCCTCCGTGTCGGAACGAAAAATACCGACACGGAGGAGAGAATACATCACTTCCTCTCCTGTGTTTACATTACAGGAGAGGAAGTGATGTCACGGGGGATTTCTATTCGTCGGGAGCGATCGCGAGGGGGTGGCCATGAATGAATGGCCGCCCCCTCGTCCCGGATCGCTCCCGGATGAAAACCGACCGCCGCAGGCACCGGACGGGGGCCCGATCGGGCCCCCGACCCGCGGGAGGCAAGGGACGTACATGTACGCCCATATGCCTGCCCGTGCCATGCTGTCGACGTACATCGTCGTGCGGCGGTCGGCAACTGGTTAATGTTGGCGATATGCTCATTCAATCTGACCTTGAGGGCTCTCTTAGTTCTCCCCACGTACTGAAGCCCACAAGGACATTGGATGAGATAAACCACTGCTTCTGACGAGCATGTGATGAACGGCTCCACTGTATACCTTCTCTGGGTGCTGGTGGAGACGAATTCAAGGATTTTAGAATTTTTGTTCTTATTGTAGGAGCACACCTGACAATTCCTACACCTATAGAACCCTTTGAGGTTCTGAAAGAAGCATCTGTCCTTCACAGGGGGGTTCTGTACACTAGGAGCAATCATATTGCCTAGTGAAGAGACTCCTTTAAAAATTACTGTAGGGACTTCCGGTAGGATAGTTCCAAGAGTTTGGTCATTGGTCAAAATATGCCAGTGTCTACGGATCAGCTGTTTAACCTTCTGATGTTGCATCGAGAAGGTAGTAACGAAGGGTAATAAAGACTGATTGGCATCGGCCTCACTCTCCCTATCTGCCAGCAAGGTAGATCTGTCTCTCTCCCGTGCTTTTGTATAAGCCTCGGTCAACAGGTCTGCCGCGTAGCCTTTCTCCGAAAACCGCTGAGATAGTAACTTGGCTTGCTCATCAAACTTGTTGGTATCAGAACAGTTTCTCCTTATGCGTAGGTACTGTCCCAAAGGGACCGACCTTAACCAGGAGTCCAAGTGACAGCTGCCCATAGGAATATAGGAATTCCTATCTGTGGATTTGAAGAAGGTGGAGGTAACAAAACTCTCACTATTAACCTTGATGTTTAAATCTAGAAAGTTCACACCTTCCTGGCTGGCTTCATAGCTAAATTTGATGCCTCTCGAGTTGTTATTTAGCCCTTCCATAAAGGCATGGAGTTCATGTTCGTCACCATCCCACAGGAGGAGGACGTCATCAATATATCATGCCCACAGCACTATCTCCGGTCGTCTGGGAGAATCGATGACATCCTCCTCCCATTTGGCCATAAATAAGTTAGCCAAACTGGGGGCATATTTGGCCCCCATGGCAACTCCTTTGTCTTGACGATAAAACTGGTTGTCGAACCAGAAATAATTGTGCTTGGCTGCCTTATGGTTTATTTAGTCATTAGTTTGGTGTGTTAGAATAATAGATCACAAGATACACTTCTTTAAGGTAGAGTGGTTTACATCCTCATACAGATAGTATGGCTGAATTCGCATCGCACCCGCCGCAAACTCGCACGGGACCCTTTTATTGGTCTGCAGCAGAATCGGATCGCATGGGTGTTCACACCATGCGATCCGATTCCTGTCCGAGTTTGCAGATCGCACTGCGATATGCGAACTGATCTGGGGGTGTCATTAACATTTCACTGACACTCCCAGCAGTTCGCATAGGGCAGTGTGATGCGGGAACCCGCCGCGGATTCGTGGCGTTCCCGCATCGCTCCAGTGTGAACCCAACCTAATAAGCGATCGTTTTTCTGATCGCTGTATTAGTGTCACAGGTGACGCTAGTTAGGCAGGTAGGTATTTAGGTTCGCCGCAGCTTTTTATAGCGCCAGGGACCCCCATATACTACCGCATAAAGCCCCCTGATTGCCCCCTAGTTAACCCTTTCACCAGTGATCACCATATAACTGTTACAGGTGACGCTGGTTGGTTAGTTATTTTTTTATAGTTTCAGGGCACCCGCCATTTATTACCTAATAAAGGTTTAACCCCCTGATCACCCTGCGGGTGATATAAGTTTGAGGGTCAGATAAGGTCTGCGTCTCCCCAGGCAGCGTCAGGTTAGTGCCAGTACCGCTAACACCCACGCACAAAGCATACACCTCCCTTAGTAATATAGTATCTGATCAGATCTATATTAGCGTCACCAGCAGTTTAGGTTTCCCAAAACGCATTGTTAGCGGGATCAGCCCAGATACCTGCTAGCACCTGCGTTTAGCCCCCTCCGCCAAGCCCAGCCCAGCCCACCCAAGTGCAGTATCGATCGATCACTGTCACTTACAAAACACAACACACATAACTGCAGCGTTCGCAGAGTCAGGCCTGATCCCTGCGATCGCTAACAGTTTTTTTTGTAGCGTTTTGATACAGTCGCTGACAGCCTAGGTGCTTTTTTACCTGTGAGTCTCACTAGTGTACCCCTAAATTTAGGGGTGTCTACTTTCCAAAATGGGGTCATTTGGGGGGGTTTGTGCCATCTTGGCATTTTTATAGCCTTCAAAACTGCGATAGGTAGTGAGGAGTAAAATCAAAAATTTACACCCTTAGAAATCCTGAAGGCAGTGCTTGGTTTTCGGGGCCCCGTACGCGGCTAGGCTCCCAAAAAATCCCACACATGTGGTATCCCTGTACTCAGGAGAAGTAGCAGAATTTATTTTGGGGTGTCATTTCACATATGCCCATGGCATGTGTGAGCAATATATCATTTAGTGACAACTTTGTGAAAAAAAAAAAAAAGTTTGTAATATTCCCGCAACTTGTGGCAAAATATAAAATATTCCATGGACTCAACATGCCTCTCAGCAAATAGCTCGGGATGTCTACTTTCTAAAATGGGGTCATTTGTGGGGGTTTTGTGCCATCTTGGCATTTTATGGCCTTCAAAACTGTAATAGGTAGTGAGGAGTGAAGTCAAAAATTTACGCCCTTAGAAAGCCTGAAAGCGGTGCTTGGATTTCGGGGCCCCGTACGCAGCTAGGTTCCCAAAAAGTCCCACATATGTGGTATCCCGTACTCAGGAGAAGCAGCAGAATTTATTTTGGGGTGTCATTTCACATATGCCCATAGCATGTGTGAGCAATATATCATTTAGTGACAACTTTGTGAAAAAAAATAAAAAATAAATAAAAGTTTGTAATTTTCCCGCAACTTGTGGCAAAATATAAAATATTCCATGGACTCAACATGCCTCTTAGCAAATAGCTTGGGGTGTCTACTTTCTAAAATGGGGTCATTTGTGGGTGTTTTGTGCCATCTTGGCATTTTATGGCCTTCAAAACTGTGATAGGTAGTGAGGAGTGAAATTACAAATGTATGCCCTTAGAAATCCTGAAGGCGGTGCTTGGTTTTCGGGGCCCCGTACGCGGCTAGGCTTCCAAAAAGTCGACCACATGTGGTATCCCCGTACTCAGGAGAAGCAGCAGAATGTATTTTGGGGTACAATTCCACATATAACCATGGCATGTGTGAGCAATATATCATTTAGTGACAACTTTGTGTAAAAAAAAAAATAATAATAATTTTTTGTCATTATTCAATCGCTTGAGGCAAAAAAAAAATATTCAATGGGCTCAACATGCCTCTTATCAATTTCCTTAGGGTGTCTACTTTCCAAAATGGGGTCATTTGGGGGGGTTTTGTACTGCCCTGACATTTTAGCACCTCAAGAAATGAGATAGGCAGTCATAAACTAAAAGCTGCGTAAATTCCAGAAAACGTACCTTAGTTTGTAGATGTGACAACTTTTGCGCAAACCAATAAATATACAGTTATTGACTTTTTTTTTACCAAAGACATGTGGCTGAATACATTTTGGCCTAAATGTATGACTAAAATTGAGTTCATTGGATTTTTCTAATAACAAAAAGTAGAAAATATCATTTTTTTTCAAAATTTGCGGTCTTTTTACATTTATATCGCAAAAAATAAAAATCGCAGAGTCAGTCAAATACCTTTAAAAGAAAGCTCTATTTGTGGGAAAAAAAGGACGCAAATTTTGTTTGGGTACAACATTGCATGACCGCGCAATTACCAGTTAAAGCAGCGCAGTGCCAAATTGGAAAAAGACCTCTGGTCATTGACCAGCAAAATGGTCCGGTCTGAAAGTGGTTAAAGGCTAATATGCAAGTTACTGTCCTAAAAAGTGTTTGGGGACCTGGGTCCTGCCCCAGGGGACATGGATCAATGCAAAAAAAAGTTTTAAAAACGGCCGTTTTTTCAGGAGCAGTGATTTTAATAATGATTAAAGTGAAACAATAAAAGTGTAATATTCCTTTAAATGTCGTACCTGGGGGGTGTCTATAGTATGCCTGTGAAGGGGCACATGTTTCCCCATGCTTAGAACTGTCCCTGCACAAAGTGTCATTTGTGCAGGAAAAAAAGTATTTTAAAATCACTTGCGGCTATATTGTCGGCTCCCGTAATACAGAGAACACTCAATGAGTGTTCTCTGTATTAGCCGACAATTCATTCATTGATTAAAAAAAAAAGCGTGGGGGTTCCCCTAAATTCAATTACCAGGCCCTTCAGGTCTGGTATGGATATTAAGGGGAACCCCGCATCAAATGAAAAAAAAATTGACGTGGGGGTCCCCCTAAAAATCCATACCAGACCCTTTATCCGAGCACGAAAACCTGGCAGGCCACAGGAAAAGAGGGGGGACGAGAGAGCGTGAACCATACCAGGCCCCATGCCCTCAACATTGGGAGGATGCTTTGGGGGTCTGTGACCCCTCAAAGCACCTTGTCCCCATGTTGATGTGGAGAAGGGCCTCATCCCCACAACCCTGAGCTGTGGTTGTGGGGGTCTGCGGGCGGGGGGCTTATCAGAATCTGGAAGCCCCCTTTAACAAGGGGACCCCCAGATCCCGGCCCCCCTGTTTGAAATGGCAAAAAGGGGGGGCCGGGATCTGGGGGTCCCCTTGTTAAAGGGGGCTTCCAGATTCTGATACCAAAAGTTTTTTTAAAACTTTTTTTGCATTGATCCATGTCCCCTGGGGCAGGACCCAGGTCCCCAAACACTTTTTAGGACAGTAACTTGCATATTAGCCTTTAAAATTAGCACTTTAGATTGTGAACGTTCGAGTCCCATAAACTTTAATAGGGTTCTAAAGTTCACACGAAGTTTAGGTCTGTTCGCAGGTTCTGGTGCGAACCGAACAGGGGGGTGTTCGGCTCATCCTTAGTTGGGACCCTTTCCCCCTCTGAATCAGTTACTGACCCATTGTTCTCGATTGATTCCTATTCAAAATCTCCCCACTACTCTCATCTGTCATGTGTAGAATCTGGAATGTCTTCCCGCTGGAATAAAGAAAATGCATAGGGTTCTGGTTGTCCAAGTCAACTCCACATCCTGGAAAGGAACAATTGTAAAAAATGTAAAACTAGTGGGACTTTAAAGGTGTTGAACCTCCTCTCAGTATAATTATCAGTACGCGGTCTCTTTTTCAGACTTGGTGTTTACACGTTTAAAACAGTTTTTTTTTGCTAGAAAATTACTTAGAGCCCCCAAACATGATATATTGTTTTTTTTCTAACACCCTAGAAAATAAAATGGCAGTCATTGCAATACTTTTTTTCACACTGTATTTGTGCAGCGGTCTTACAAGCTCAAAGTAAAATTAGCCCAATTTATTTTATATTGTGAAAGATAATGTTACGCCGAGTAAATTGATACCCAACATGTCATGCTTCAAAATTGCGCCCGCTCGTGGAATGGCGTCGAACTTTTACCCTCAAAAATCTCCATAAGCGACATTTAAAAAAATTCTACGTGTTGCATGTTTACAGTGTACAGGACCCGATTGCCTCCGCTGCTACCGACGACTCCGTTAAGCGGCGGAGGGCGCGGGAGAGCGACGGGAGGGGGGGTGCCACCTCTCGCGGCGAACCCACCGCGGAGACCACCGTTATCGAACACAGGACCGCCTCCTGACCTAAACCCTATTGAGCTTGGATTTCCTGAAGAATCAGGCTTTGACCTGTGAAACTAATTGAATGAATAGGACGACCCCGCTCTGATAATGTATTAAGGGTTATGTAACTTTATATATATCAAAATTAGGGATATCTGTTAAAATGGACACTGTGTAATGTCAACAGGTTTATGTGAATATGCTATTTGAGAAATTTATGCAACCATTTATTTGGATTTTAACACCTTTATATGATTAATTTAAAGAGTTAGATTTTTTATACATTAATTGGTGTGGTACTTTTAAAGTCCTGATTCTCTCCTTTAAGAGTGTTTCTTCATGGTTACACCAAATACTGATTTAATTTGAATTTCTTTTTTCTGTTCATTTACTTTCCATTTGTTAACTGATAAAAATAAACTATTAAGTCTTCTATTTCTGAAAACATTCCTAATTTACAGCATTTTTTCACACCCGCCTATACGGTTTTCATAGTAGTATATGCACAAAAATGTATAATATGTAATAATTATAATATTGTAATATGGAACAACCCCCAGATCACCATCCAGCCATATACCGCAGTTAAAAGCAAATAGCCCTTTTTATGAGCCATCGTTATGGTTTTTAAAGTCCCTGCTCGTCCCGGAGGATAGGAGAGGTCGCAAAAGCCTAGCAGGGTCTTAGCCAAACAACAGCCTATAGTCTTTCCACAGCTGTTGCTGTTCCACACCACATGGCCAAAACTAGGGGGGGCAGGGAAGACATGTATCCTGGGCACCACATTCGGGGGGTGGCACCATTACAGTTGCCACCTGTCTGTTTTTTTTCACTGGGACAGTCCAGAGATATAATTTAAATCCTGGCGTCCCAGCAAATCTGTGCTGCATCCCGGAGCCCAGTGTCGAGTTCCAGCACTGAGCTTCAGTAACTGTCTGACAGGGGTGCGTGCTAGTGTAGGCACTCTAATGGCACACCTGCCCCGCATCTCTCGTGGGGTATCTGAACAGTGGGAACCATCACGGTGCCACTATCTGCACCTCTGGCAGCTGACATCTCTCCTCGCCGGCTGCCTGTAGAGCATGCTGCAGAGGACCAAAGATGCCTTCTCCTCGGCTCTGACATTCTCCAGTACACAGACAGAGGGGGGAGGAGGAGGAGTCGGGGAGGATGGACACTGCCTTGCATGAGCTGCGCTGACCTGAGGTCTGCAGTGTGTTTATTGTTTATGGAGACATGGCAAAAGGGGATGGGAAAGTGGGCACTATGACCAGGAAGGGGTGGAATGGAGGGGGGTAGGTAAGAATATACACTTGAAGGATTCATTTGGGAGGGGGGACCAGAGGTAAGGGGATATGTGCTAGGGGACACTTTGGGAGGGGAGGGAAGGGGACATGTGCTAGAAGGTGGGAATTAAGAGGGGGCAGATATGTGCTGGGGAGTTGCTTTGGGAATGGAGTGGGCTTGTGCTAGAGGGTAGATTGGGGGGAGAAGTGTGCTGGGGAATGCTTTGGGAGGGAATTTGGTCTAGAAGTGCAGCAGCTGGATTTGAAATCCTCCCACCTTCTAGCACAAGTCCTCTCCCCTCCCAAAGCACCCCCCAGCACACATCCGCCCCCCCCCCCCCCACTCTACCTTCTAACACAAGCCCACTCCGTTCACAAAACGTACCTCCCGGCACATATCTGCCCCTCTTTCACTGCACCTTCTAGCGCAAGTTCTCTCCCCTCCCAAATAGCCCTCCAGCACAAATCTGACACTTCCACCCCAACTTATAGCACAAGCCGGGCTAAAACTTGGGGGGGGGGGGTGGCATGTGTACCTCAGGTGCTGCATTGAGAGGGGTGCTGCTGCTAGGGTTGTCGCTTGTCTGAGTTTTGAAACACGTGTCCAGATTCCAGTCCACCTGAAACTATGACACATTATGCAGGCCATGCTGTGGCTCCCCATGCTCCAAGGGACCCGTGTGACCTCCCTGTCACAAGAGGGCAGCATTCATTAGAACTGATTGGCTGTACTTTTCTCCTGCAGCTGCTGAAAGACAGCGTCTTCTTCTCTCTCTCCCACCGGCATTTAGTAGCTGCAGAAGGAAAATACAACCGATCGGTTCTAGTAAACCTTTCCAGGTTCCATGTATTTCTGCTGACGGCCCACCCCCCCTCTTTATCCCCACCACAGCACTGCTACTGCCAGCTTTCCTTCTCTCCTCATCAGCTGCTGCGGCGGATTTGTCAGGATGGAGAGCAGGGTAAGGTGTCGGATGTCATTCCTTTTCTGAGTTTACACAGTGAGTGGTCGGTACCGACAGGGACGGACTGACCATTCAGCAACTCGGGCACTGCCCGAGGGCCCCAGGCCACTAGGGGGCCCCATCAGGGTTGCCAGCCTCAGTAAAACCAGGGACAATATGTAAAAATCCTCTCCAGTACCTTCTCAGCCAATAGAAACATGTCTGTGTATACTATGTTATTGTATACTGTGTGTGTGTGTGTTTTTGTATACTATGTGGCCCCATAATCTCTTATTGCCTGGGGGCCCCATAATCTCCTATTGCCCGAGGGCCCCATGAGTTGTCAGTCCGCCCCTGGGTACCGATCGCTCACTGTGTTCAGAACTGAAGAGTAGTAAACCGCATTTATATTGTAAAATGTAAATAAAGCATAACATTGTAAAAAATAATAAAAAAAAAAAAAAAACACTGACACCATCCACTGCTCTATTGACACAGTCCACTGCTCTACTGACACTGTCCTCTGTGCTGACACCGTCCAAGACCCTACTGACACCGTCCTCTGCCCTACTGACAGCAGGATGTCACTAGTAACAAATTTTTGAAATGCCTTATATATATTATTATTATCATCATACTTTGGCTTATTTATGTATAACATAAGAACGTCTCTCTCTGGGCAGGGGGCTGGGGGTGTGTGGATGGAGAACTTCTCTCTCAGGTGGGGGGGTGCCAAGCTGAGTCTTTGCCCCCCCGGTGAAAGAATGCCTTGTTTCGGCACTGCCATACCACCTCATAGAAACATGCTTACAGTTTCCTGTTCCCTTTCAGGATTCTCCTGCAGGTGGGTTAACCCTTTCAGGACCAACGTTTCTGTACTCAGGATTGGAGGCTCTTTCCCACCCAATGTCTCTTTAAGCCTCTAAATTCCATACGTCAAATGAAGACTTACAAATCCTAAGAAAACTGTAAGTCAGTTTTCTCCTCTGCAACTAGACCACCCAGAACCCCTCGCCATGGACAACTGAAAGAGACCACAACTCAAATAATGCATATAGTATATACAGTATGTTGCTTTTATTTTACCCTAAGCATTATAACTCTAAAGTAACCAGATTACTTTTCCTTCTCTAATCAAAACAGTACATATGTTAAACTATCTGACGCCTGGTGTCCTAGACAGTCTACACAATTCCTCTCTACAGCATCAGTCAGTCACAAGCCATAATAAGTATGGGAACTATCACTATACCTCATTTTCCTGTAGTTACAATTAAAATAATCATGTAAAAGATGAAACAGCCAATGGACAACGTTTATTTCCTCATTAGGTTTGTCAGCACAATGCAAAAAACATATTTACAGGCTTTCCATTGCTGAACAGACCTCTGGGGGAGAGAAAAGAAGGTAGTTGAAACGCCATAATGCTGGAAATATATAATGCTCTGGTGCAGTGAGGTGCTGGCACAGCCTTAAGAAGGAAAAATTACAAAGTATACATAGCAAGCCACATTGACATTACATTACATACATATATTACATTGACACAAATTGTTGACATTAGGGATGAACTTTGTGTTCGGGGCGAACATAAGTTTGACTCTAACATTGGCTGTTTGATCGTTCGTCGAAATACAAACATTATGGAGCATTTAAGCCAAAGCGGCACATCATGCCCCATAATGCACTGCGACATCGCAGGGTGCCTTTGGCCAATTATATCACACTATATAAGGCTGCCTGCACGTCGGCCCTGTGTAGTGTGTTGCTGGTGTTGACCGAGAGAGAGTGTAATTTCATTTAGATTGAGCAGGCAGGCGATTGAGTTAGCTGCAGTGTATTTAGTATATATATATATATATATATATATATATATATATATATATATATATATATATATATATATATATACATCCAGGCTTGTATATATATATATTTATATATATCCGCTGTATCCAGTTTAGCTAGATCTGACTGCAGTCCATTCCTGGTGTACTGTTTCTAATATACTTCAGGCAGGCAGGTGATTCAGTGAGTTGCAGTGCATAATATATATATATATATATATATATATATATATATATATATATATATATATATATAATCCCCTACATATATATATATCCACTGCATTCTAGTCTAGCCAAGCCCATATCTGACTGCAGGCCATTCCTGGTGCACATTTTCAAATATACTTTCAGGCAGGCAGGTGATTCAGTGAGCCGCAGGGCATAAAATATATATACAGTCTCCTACATATATATATATATATATATATATATATATATATATATATATATATATATATATATACGGCATTCCAGTCTAGCCAAGCCCATATCTGACTGCAGGCTATTCCTGGTGTATGTTTACAAATATACTTTCAGGCAGGCAGGTGATTCAGTGAGCTGCAGTGCATAAAATATATATACAGTCTCCTGCATATATATATCCGCTGCATTCCAGTCTAGCCAAGCCTATATCTGACTGCAGGCCATTCCTGGTGTACGTTTTCAAATACACTTTCAGGCAGGCAGGGGATTCAGTGATCTTCAGTGCATTAAATATATATATATATACAGTCATATATATATATATATATATATATATATATATATATATATATATATACACACTGAACTGTAGTCTAGCCAAGCCTAAATCTGACTGCAGGCCATTCCTGATGTACTTTTTCTAGTGAACTTCAGGCAGTGTTTTGCTAATGAAATTTTACAGCATGTCTGGAAGGCCATCAAGGAGAGGCAGACACTCACAGGCCACTAAAAGAGGGCAAGCAGGCTCTGTGTCTACAGCCAACAGTGCTGGTCATGGACACATTCTCAGCATGTGGCCATGGGGCACACTTTTTCTTTTTTTCGGCAGCTGGCCGTGTTGATCCACAACATGCAGAAGAGTTGGTAGAATGGAAAACTAAGCTGTCCTCATCCTTATCATCCTCTGTCACCCAGGCTCAGAGTAGTTTGCCTGCCAATGAAGCTGCCAAAGCGGCCTATTCCATCGGCTCAATGTCATCAGTCACTCCTTCCCTAGCCCCAACATCATGCTTGTTGGGTACATGCTGCAGGAGGATGCTCATAGTTTTGAAGGCTCCGATGATGGTACCCAGGTGGAGGAAGGCAGTAACGTGAGCCCAGAGAGAGGGGGTTCCCAAGAAGGACAAGAAACTGGTAGTCATGTTCCCCCAGCTGCAGCATGCTGCCAGGTTTGCTTCAGTGATGAGGAGGGAGGGGATGATGAGGCCACTGACTCTACATGGGTGCCTGATAGAGAGGAGGAGAAGGCACATCTCCAACAAGGCATGGGTCAATGCAAAAAAAAGTTTTAAAAACTGCCGTTTTGGGGGGAGCACTGATTTTAATGACGATTAAAGTGAAAAAAAAAGTGAAATATTCCTTTAAATATCGTGCCTGGGGGGTGTCTGTAGTATGCCTGTGAAGTGCCACGTGTTTCCCGTGTTTACAACAGTCCCTGCACAAAATGACATTTAACGGAAATAACGTCATTTAAAACTGCTTGCGGTTTTAATGTTATATCTGGTTCCTGCAATATGGTTGAAAATCATTGAGAAAAATGGCATGGGTAGCCCTCTCTGCCCATTACCAGCCTCTTTGGGTCTTGTATGCATATTAAGGGGCACCCCGTACCCATATTAAAAAAAGGAAATACGTGTGGCCCCCAGGCCCTATATACTCAGAACAGCAGTATACAGGCGGTGCAAACAAGACAGGGACTGTGTAGGTTTGTTGTGTTAAGTTGAATCTGTTTGTAATTTTCAACTGGTGCATTTATAAAGTGTAGCTCCAGTCAAAAAAACTATTTTTAAGCTTTTTGGAAAACATAGGGAAGGGTTATTACCCCTGTATAATTTGTTTTGCCGTCTGTCTTTTTTCATCTCACTTGCTGTTGTCTCCTTCTGTTTGCAAGTAGGAGATGTTTGTAAGTTGGATGTTTAAAAGTAGGCGCCTGCCCTATATGCTCTGCAGAAATGGCGGAACAAGGTGTTGGTTTTGCCACAACATTGTAAGCCCTCAAAGTGACTCTTGGTGGGCCTGGAGCGCCCTGCTGTGAACGATTATATCAAGAATTGTAATTACATGCCATTGTTGAACAGTGGTAGAAAAATTGACCTTTGGTGGTTGTGGTGCTGGTGCCAAAACACTATAAGTCCTCACAGTTACTCTGGGTGGGCACAGGAACGGGCCCTCCTGTGAAATATTATATCAAGAATTGTAATTACATGTAACTGTTAAACAGGGGCAAAAAAATTGGGCCTTAGGCACTGGTGCTGGTGCCACGACACTGCAACCTCTCCCATATACTCTAGTTTTAGTGCAGGAATTAGCCCTGCTGCAAAGCATTGCATCAAAAATTGTAATTAAACGCCCCTGTTAAACAGGGGCAGAAAAATTGGGCCTTAGGCGCTGGTGCCACGACACTGCAACCTCTCCCATATACTCTAGTTTTAGTGCAGGAATTAGCCCTGCTGCAAAGCATTGCATCAAAAATTGTAATTAAACGCCCCTGTTAAACAGGGGCAGAAAAAATTGGGCCTTAGGCACTGGTGCTGGTGCCACGACACTGCAACCTCTCCCATATACTCTAGTTTTAGTGCAGGAATTAGCCCTGCTGCAAAGCATTGCATCAAAAATTGTAATTAAACGCCCCTGTTAAACAGGGGCAGAAAAATTGGGCCTTAGGCACTGGTGCTGGTGCCACAAAACTGCAACCTCTCCCATATACTCTAGTTGTAGTGCAGGAATTAGCCCTGCTGCAAAGCATTGCATCAAAAATTGTAATTAAACGCCCCTGTTAAACAGGGGCAGAAAAATTGGGCCTTAGGCACTGGTGCTGGTGCCACAAAACTGCAACCTCTCCCATATACTCTAGTTGTAGTGCAGGAATTAGCCCTGCTGCAAAGCATTGCATCAAAAATTGTAATTAAACGCCCCTGTTAAACAGGGGCAGAAAAATTGGGCTGATGGCATCACCCAGAACCAGAAATGTTCTTCCAACATATCAGCGGAGGAGGAAGAGGATAGACAATCAACATAACAGGACAGTCACTCAGCATCAGCATAGGCAGTCTTGAAGGGATGTGATATTTCAAAAAAAATTATTCGGTTACATCAGTTTCAGGTGCTTGGTAGCTGTGGGTGATCCAAGACTGATTCATCTTGATGAAGGTCAGTCGATCAACTGATTCGGTGGACAGGCGCACCCTGTGATCGGTAACAAAGCCACCAGCAGCACTGAAGGTGCGTTCCGAAAGAACGCTGGATGCAGGACAGGCCAGTAGCTCAATTGCATACTGTGCAAGCTCTGGCCAGTGATCCATCCTCAAGACCCAGTAAGCCAGAGGATTTTTGGTGGGAAAGGTGTCCAAGTCTGACCTTGCCCCTAGGTATTCCTGCACCATGTAAATCAGACACTGGCGATGGTTGCTGGAACCGATCATACCTTGGGGCTGCGGACTAAAAAATTGTCTGAAAGCATCGGTCAGACGGCCACCTTCTCCACCGCTCCTTCTGACTGATGCCTCAGCAAAACGTTGTCCAGGACCAGGAGTTTGTAACCTCCCAGTCTCTGGGAACGCGTTGCACAGACCTTTCTGCAAGGCCTCCCAGAGATGTCTCATCCTCTGCTCCCTCTGCGATGGCAAGATAAGGTCGGCAACCTTACCCTTGTACCGTGGATCAAGGAGAGTGGCCAGCCAGTAATGGTCCCTCTCCTTGATCCGAAGAATATGAGGATCCTTCTGCAGGCTTTGCAGGATCAGGGAGGCCATGCAGCTTAGGTTAGCTGAAGCATTCAATCCGGAGTCCTATGGGTCACTAAGGACAACATGATCCGCAGCTACCTCCTCCCAGCCACGTACAAGTCCACGGGTTTCTTGGGACTGTAAATCATCCCTGCTGCTGCTGCTGCTGATGATGCTGAGTGCCAGCCTCCACCTCCATGCTGACACAATCATCCTCCTCATCCTCTTCCTGTGTGATGGGTGGCACAGCAGGAACACTGTCTGGATAAAGGGGGCCTTGAGAGGCAAGGAAGTCCTCCTCGTCCTGCCTCTGTTCTGCCTCAAGTGCCCTGTCCATTATTCCACGCAGCGTATGCTCCAAGAGGTGGACAAGAGGTACAGTGTCACTGATGCATGCACTGTCACTGCTCACCATCCTTGTGGCCTCCTCAAACGGTGACAGGACAGTGCATGCATCCCTGATCATGCCCCACTGGCGTGGTGAGAAAAAACCGAACTCCCCTGACCCTGTCCTGGTGCCGTAGTCGCACAGGTACTCATTGATGGCCCTCTCCTGCGTGTGCAGCCACTGCAGCATGGCCAACGTTGAGTTCCACCTGGTGGGCATGTCACATATAAGGCGGTTCTTGGTCAGGTTCAAATCCTTTTGGAGCTCAGCCAGCCGAGCACAGGCATTAAATGATCCGCGGAAATGCACACAGACTTTCCTGGCCTGCTTCAGGATACCCTGTAAGCCCGGGTACCTGCCCAAGAACCGTTGCACCACCAGGTTAAGGACGTGAGCTACACAGGGCACATGGGTCAGTTGTCCCTGTCGGAGGGCGGAGAGGAGGTTGGTGCCATTGTTGCAAACCACCATTCCTGACTTAAGCTGGCATGGCGTTAACCACCTCTCGGCCTGCCCCTGCAGAGCTGACAAAACATCCGCCCCAGTGTGGCTCCTGTCCCCCAAACAAACCAGCACAAGCACGCCATGGCATAGTTTTGCCTGCGTACTTGCATAGCCCCTGGAACGCCTACGGAGCACCGCTGGTTCTGAGGACAGAGCACTGGAAGAGGCCATGGAAGAAGAAGAAGAGGAGGGGGGTGGAAGATAGAGGTGTGTCACAACCAATAGTAGCATTTTGGAGGCGTGGTGGCGGAACAACCTCCAACACTACTGCACCTTGTCCTGCATCCTTCCCAGCTGCCAGAAGAGTGACCCAATGGGCCGTGAAAGACAGGTAACGTCCCTGTCCATGCCTGCTGGACCATGAGTCAGCGGTAATATGCACCTTACTGCTGACTGCCCTGTCCAGCGAGGCAAGGACATTGCCTTCCACATGCCGGTAGAGAGCCGGAATCGCCTTCCGTGAGAAAAAGTGGCGTTTGGGGACCTGCCACTGAGGAACCGCACATTGTACAAACTCACGGAAGGGGGCCGAGTCTACCAACTGAAAAGGCAGCAGTTGAAGTGCTAGCAATTTAGCCAAGCTAGCATTCAACCGCTGGGCATGTGAATGGCTGGGAGTGAACTTCTTTCGCCGGTCCAGCAGCTGGGGCAGGGACATTTGCCTGCTATAATCGGACCTGGGTGTACTGCTAGCAGAGTGCCCTGAAGCACTTGGATGTGACACACCTAATTCTACACCTTCATTCCTCTCAGAGCAGGTTTCAGAGAGGACTGAAGGTCTAGTGGGGTTGGATGGTTCTTTGGTGTGGGTCTTTGAGGTACGCTTGCCAACGAGCTGCATGGCAGGTCAACATATGTCTGGTCAAGCATGTGGTGCCCAAGTGGCTGATGTTTTGGCCACGCGAGATACGCTTGAGACATATGTTGCAAATAGCAGCGGTGCGATCTGATGCACTGGTCTCAAAAAAGGCCACACCAAAGAACTTTTAGAATAACGCGCAGAGGCAGCGCCCTGCACAGGTGGAGCTCTGTGGTGTGATTCAGTCGGTGTGCTGCCCCTAAGCTGGCCCCCAGAGGGCATCCTGCCTCGTTGGACATGTGCCTCCTCCTCCTCCTCCTCTCTCCTACCAGGCACCCATGTGGAGTCAGTGCCCTCATCATCCCCTCCCTCTTCATCGCTGGAGCAAACCTGGCAGTATGCTGCAGCTTGTGGAACATGACTGCCAGATTGCTGTCCTTCTTGAGCATCCCCTCTCTCTGCATTCACGCTACTGCCTTCCTCTAGCTCAGTATCATCATCAGAGCCTACAAAACACTGGGCATCCTCCTGGAGCATGTACCCAACATTGTGCTCAAAGAGTTCAGGAGACTCCTCAGGAGGACGTGGTGGGTCTAGGGAAGGAGTCACTGATGATGGCATTGAGAGGAGGGAAGACAATGCATTGGCAGCTGCTTTGCTAGTACCCTGAGACTGGGTGAGAGAGGATGAGGAGGATGAAGAGGGCTTGGTTATCCACTCTACCAAGTCTTTGGCATGTTACGGCTCAACATGTCCAGCTGCCACGTGCTGATGATGACGATGCACCGCGTCCACGACCAGCACTGTTGTCTCTAGACACAGAGCCTGCTTGCCCTCTTTTATCGACTGTCTGCCTCTCCTTGCTGGCCTTCCAGACATAGTAATGGGCTGAAGGGAGTTGGGAAAAACAGCAATTGGGTAGTGTATATTGTGCTGGAGGCACACACAACTTCCACTAACTCCTGCAGATGGCAGATGGCAGATGGCTCAAAATAGAGAAGAGCTATGTAGGTGGATATAGCGGTGTATACTGGGTTCAGAGCACGCAGACAGCACGCACAAGCTCCTACCGCTGACTGCAAGCTCTATTTAAAACGAGCAAGATAGTTTGCTATATAGGTGGATATAGCGGTGTATACTGGGTTCAGAGCACGCAGACAGCACGCACAAGCTCCTACCGCTGACTGCAAGCTCTATTTAAAACGAGCAAGATAGTTTGCTATATAGGTGGATATAGCGGTGTATACTGGGTTCAGAGCACGCAGACAGCACGCACAAGCTCCTACCGCTGACTGCAAGCTCTATTTAAAACGAGCAAGATAGTTTGCTATATAGGTGGATATAGCGGTGTATACTGGGTTCAGAGCATGCAGACAGCACACACAAGCTCCTACCGCTGACTGCAAGCTCTATTTAAAACAAGCAAGATAGTTTGCTATATAGGTGGATATAGAGGTGTATACTGGGTTCAGAGCACGCAGACAGCACGCACAAGCTCCTACCACTGACTGCAAGCTCTATTTAAAATGAGCAAGATAGTTTGCTATATAGGCGGATATAGCGGTGTATACTGGGTTCAGAGCACGCAGACTGCGCGCACAAGCTCCTAACACTGACTGCAAGCTCTGTTTAAAACGAGCAAGATTGTTTGCTAAATAGGTGGATATAGCGGTGTATACTGGGTTCAGAGCACGCAGACAGCACGCACAAGCTCCTACCGCTGACTGCAAGCTCTATTTAAAACGAGCAAGATAGTTTGCTATATAGGTGGATATAGCGGTGTATACTGGGTTCAGAGCACGCAGACAGCACGCACAAGCTCCTACCGCTGACTGCAAGCTCTATTTAAAACGAGCAAGATAGTTTGCTATATAGGTGGATATAGCGGTGTATACTGGGTTCAGAGCACGCAGACAGCACGCACAAGCTCCTACCGCTGACTGCAAGCTCTATTTAAAACGAGCAAGATAGTTTGCTATATAGGTGGATATAGCGGTGTATACTGGGTTCAGAGCATGCAGACAGCACACACAAGCTCCTACCGCTGACTGCAAGCTCTATTTAAAACAAGCAAGATAGTTTGCTATATAGGTGGATATAGAGGTGTATACTGGGTTCAGAGCACGCAGACAGCACGCACAAGCTCCTACCACTGACTGCAAGCTCTATTTAAAATGAGCAAGATAGTTTGCTATATAGGCGGATATAGCGGTGTATACTGGGTTCAGAGCACGCAGACTGCGCGCACAAGCTCCTAACACTGACTGCAAGCTCTGTTTAAAACGAGCAAGATTGTTTGCTAAATAGGTGGATATAGCGGTGTATACTGGGTTCAGAGCACGCAGACAGCACGCACAAGCTCCTAACACTGACTGCAAGCTCTATTATAAAAGATAGATATATCGCTAGCTATATAGGTAAATATAGCGGTGTATACTGCGGTCAGGGCACGCAGACAACAACCACTACAGAAGAGCAAGAACGAAAAATCGGCCGATAACGATCGGTGTATACTGTCTTGAAGGTACACAGAACACCCACTAACTGCTTTAGACGCCAACACACTACACAAGGTCGCCGCGCTGGCGGCCTTATATAGTGTGGGGCGTGTACTACACAGCCTGAGCTATGATTGGCCACAGGCATCCTGCCTATGGCCAATCATGGCTCTCCTCGCTGCCGGCGCTGTGATTGGCCAAGCATGCGGGGTCTCAGTGCATGCTTGGCCAATCATGAGCCAGCAATGCATTGCGCCATCGCAGTGCATTGTGGGCCATGAGCACCACACGAATTTGGCGCGAACGGCACATAACGTTTGGAATTCGCCGAACGGGCGAACAGACCTAGCTATGAGTAAGCGCTGGTTTTAGCGTGAAACGCGTCAGTAATTTTGTTCTATGTTTTTCCCTTTGCTGTGGTGATTCGTGTGATATGGAGTTTTTTCACTTGAAGAAATAAAGGCACTTCTATTTTTCATCTAATCCGGAGTGCGGCTGTCCAGAGTTTGTTCGTTTTTCATCTCCTGAGGCAGGCCAGGAAAGTCTGTGGGCGTTTCTGCCAGTCATATAATGCCAGTGCTCGGCTGGCTGACCTTCAAAAGGAATGCCACCCGCCCAAGAACTGTCTCATTTGTGACATGCCTATAAGGAGGAACTCAACGTTGGCAATGCTGCAGCGGCTGTCACATGCAACAAAGGACCATCAATGAGTACCTGTGTGAATATGGCACCAGGATAGAGTCAGGGGAGCTTGGCTTTTTTTGCAACACCAATGGCTACTCATCAAGGATGCAAGCACTGTCCTGTCACCATGTGCAAGAGGAGGCCACGAGGATGGTGAGCAGTGACAGTGCATGCATCAGTGATACTATCCCTCTGAGGGAGGAAGAGGAGGACTTCCTTGCCTCCTAAGCACCTCTTTATCCAGACAGTATTCCTGCGGGCCTGCCAATCACACAGGAGGAGGATTGTGTCAGCATGGAGGTGGAGCCTAGCACTCAGCATCAGCAGCATTCTTCAAGGGATCATTTTCAGTCCCCAGAAACCCATGGACTTGTACGTGGCTGGGAGGAGGTGGCTGTGGATCATTTCATCTTTAGTGACAAAGAGGACTCCAAATCGAATGCCTCAGGAAACCTTCGCTGCATGGCCTCCCTGATCCTGTAAAGCCTGCAAAAAGACCCCTGGATTTGTGGTATCAAGGAGACAGATCATTACTGGCTGGCAACCTTTCTTGATCCACGTTACAAGGGTAAGGTTGCGGAACGTATCCAGCCTTCGCAGAGGGAGCAGAGGATGAAACAACTTCAGGAGGCCTTGCAGAAAGGTTTGTGCAATGCTTTTCAAGAGCCTGGG
Source organism: Lithobates pipiens (assembly GCF_037356315.1). Classification (NCBI taxonomy): domain Eukaryota; kingdom Metazoa; phylum Chordata; class Amphibia; order Anura; family Ranidae; genus Lithobates; species Lithobates pipiens. The sequence continues at coordinate 100,420,952 of NW_027507791.1, read as the reverse complement.
AGGTTACAATTTCCTGATCCTCCTGGACAACATGCTGCTGAGGCTTCGGTCAGTCACAGAAGGAGCGGTGGAGAAGGTGGTCATCTGACTGATGCGTTCAGACAATTCTTTAGTCCACAGCCCCAAGGTCTGATCGGTTCCCATCGCCAACTTCTGATTTACATGGTGCAGGAATACCTAGGGGCAAGATCAGACTTATAAAAACAAAGAACAAGCAGCGCCAACCTGAGTGTAGTAGTTTAACACATCATTTTAATTGTAGTCAGAGTCTTCTAGCGGGAAATGCGATACTCCTAAGTAGGGATGAGCCGAACACCCCCCTGTTCGGTTCGCACCAGAACCTGCGAACAGACCTAAACTTCGTGTGAACTTTAGAACCCTATTAAAGTCTATGGGACTCGAACGTTCACAATCTAAAGTGCTCATTTTAAAGGGTAATATGCAGGTTACTGTCCTAAAAAGTGTTTGGGGACCCGGGTCCTGCCCCAGGGGACATGGATCAATGCAAAAAAAAGTTTTAAAAACGGCCGTTTTTTCAGGAGCAGTGATTTTAATAATGATTAAAGTGAAACAATAAAAGTGTAATATTCCTTTAAATTTCGTAGCTGGGGGGTATCTATAGTATGCCTGTGAAGGGGCGCATGTTTCTGGTGCTTAGAACTGTCCCTGCACAAAGTGTCATTTGTGCAGGAAAAAAGTCTTTTAAAATCACTTGCGGCTATTATGACGTTTCTTATATTAGGAGGGCGGGGCCACCCGTCACCTGACCCCGCCCCTCTGACGCTGGAGAGGGAAGCCAGGGGTTCCCCAGTGACGTGTGGGTGACCCCGCCCCCTCTGATGTAACGCAGGTTTCCGTTACATCAGAGGGGGCGGGGTCACCCACAGGTCACTGGGGAACCCCTGGCTCCCTTCACCACCGTCAGAGGGGGCGGGGTCAGGTGACGGGTGGCCCCGCCCTCCTAATATAAGAAACGTCAACGCTGGGCTCTCTGCAGTGTCTCCGGAGTGGAGACAGAAGAAGGATGTATGGACAGCGCTGGACTGAGAGATCCCCCGTCGCTGGATATGATCATCCATCGCTGGACCCCGGAGACCCGTCGCTGGATAGCAAGAGTGGATTAGCACCGCTGGAATCCTTTTTTTTATTTTTAATAAAGGAATTTTTCAAAAGTGTGTTTGTCTTATTTAACCATTTTGACACTTTCTTTGTGAAATGGTAGGGGTACTTTTGTACCCCCTTACCATTTCAAACAGGGGGGGGGCGGGATCTGGGGGTCCCCTTGTTAAAGGGGGCTTCCAGATTCTGATAAGCCCCCCGCCCGCAGACCCTCACAACCAACGGCCAGGATTGTGAGGATGAGGCCCTTGTCCTCATCAACATGGGGACAAGGTGCTTTGAGGGGTCACAGACCCCCAAAGCATCCTCCCAATGTTGAGGGTATGTGGCCTGGTACGGTTCAGGAGGGAGGGGGGCCGCTCTCTCGTCCCCCCCTCTTTTCCTGCGGCCTGCCAGGTTGCGTGCTCGGATAAAGGGTCTGATATGGATATTTAGGGGGACCCCCACGTCAATTTTTTTTTTATTTGACACGGGGTTCCCCTTAATATCCATGTCAGACCTGAAGGGCCTGGTAATTGAATTTAGGGGAACCCCCACGCTTTTTTTTTTTTTTTTTTATCAATGAATGAATGAATTGTCGGCTAATGCAGAGAACAGTCATTGAGTGTTCTCTGTATTACGGAGCCGACAATTCATAATAGCCGCAAGTGATTTTAAAAGACTTTTTTTCCTGCACAAGTGACACTTTGTGCAGGGACAGTTCTTAGCACCAGAAACATGCGCTCCTTCACAGGCATACTATAGATACCCCCCCAACTACGAAATTTAAAGGAATATTACACTTTTATTGTTTCACTTTAATCATTATTAAAATCACTGCTCCTGAAAAAACGGCCGTTTTTAAAACTTTTTTTTGCATTGATCCATGTCCCCTGGGGCAGGACCCGGGTCCCCAAACACTTTTTAGGGCAGTAACCTGCATATTACCCTTTAAAATTAGCACTTTAGATTTCTCCCATAGACTTGTATAGGGTGTTCCGGCTTTTCGAATTTGCTGCGAACAGCCCAAATTGTTCACTGTTCGCTGAACAGGCGAACAGGCAATGTTCGAGTAGAACATGAGTTCGACTCGAACTCGAAGCTCATCCCTACTCATAAGAACCAAGGCCTGAGGTGTGCCTTGGCCTAGCTGGTCAGTATGCCTAAAAAGAGGGCATACCCTGAATGTAAGAATAAGAACAAAATACTATGAGAATGTATGAAAACCTGGGGGAACGGGTGGGTGTGAACTCAGAAATCCCGACAACACTAGCCCTGACAGAGGAGGAGGATTAAATAGCTCTCTCAGGCTCCTCCTACAAATACAGGCTGGCCTACGGCCAGCCTTCCAACTTGTAGTCAGAGTCTTCAAGCGGGAAATGTGATACTCCTAAGAACCAAGGCCTGAGGTGTGCCTTGGCCTAGCTGGTCAGTATGCCAGAAAAGAGGGCAAAAAGGCACAAATATAGGTGAAGGGAAGGTAATGAACCATCACGGATAATGGCGTGTGCCCGGACGGCAACAGCAAGTATCCAGCAAGCATCTGGAAAGTATCCACTGTGACAAAAGAGCACACTGACTCCTGACTTGGTGATGAGAAGGAACCCCCTATAGAACCTGCGAAACTACCCCAAACCCAACTGAACATCCCCTGAAAGATTGAATTGAACCTGATGCCCGAGACACCTAGACCCAAGAATGAACTGCTTGTGAAATGAGAGGATACGTGGGGGAAAGGAACAAGGCCTGGCCCGAGGAACCCCTGCAAATGATGGCGAAATACTTCAACGAACACTAGTGAAAATAGCTCAGAGCCATACCCCCCCCCAACCCCAGGCCTACCCAAACTTGCTCTGGGAAAGTGAGAGGGTGAGTGGCAAAAAAGACCACTAGCAAGAGTGCGAAAATCTGGATACCTGATGGATGTGATGGAGTAAGCGGATCAGGCCCATGCACCATAGTAATGACATTGTCAAACGTGGAGAAACCATGCCAGACACGGGACTCTGGTCCTACCGGATACAATCGGGTCATGCTTCAGCCTGAGACCTAACAGTTGAGTCAGAATCCTGAACCGAGGAAGAAGGCCAGACTCCATCCCGGGGGAAATAGTCCCATGGCATGATACAGACATACCCAAGGTGACTGAAGACCCCCTACTTGGAACAGGCTGGGGATAGGAAAAAAAAACAACTGGACGGACGTCCCTAAGTAGAACTCCAGGTAATGTGTTAGACAAGATCAGAGCCAAGAGTGGAATCCAGAATCATTGTGACGTCTGCCCAACCTACCACCTAAGGACCGTCACGGGGGCGTGGCATAGCACACACCCAGAGAGAGACTATGCATCCCTGGGCGGTAACCAGGGCCTCAACCCAACAGGACATGAACTGAAGAAAAAATTTGCGACTGCCTCTGACCCAAGGGTGAGCTCAGTGGCGAAACGACATCCGCACCAATCAACAAGCCCCCAACAACGGCCGGGCTGATGAAAGTGAGTGCAAGCATGGTTGATATCAGTATGGATGCCAAGACGGCCCAATCTGAAACACAAACTAGAGAAATGACAGACAACCAGACATGAGAACAACAATGCCCCCCCCCCCCCCCCCCGCCTACCTAAGAATGAAACATGAGCAGAAATGTCAATACCATTGCGCGTGAATGAACCTGACGATGAACCCCCCCACCCCTATGTACAGGCTGTGGAGGGTAGTTGTATGGATGTGGTGAATGCACATGCATCGTATGACGTATGGTATACGGGCGAGAAGATTGTGGACAACAATCAATTAACAAATGAAACCTCAGCCCGTATGGATCTGTAGACGTGACAGATCCTGACGTGTGAGCCATAGCTACCTGACTCAAGTACAAACATGACACACACACGATGGGACATGACAAACAACAAAGACAAAGGACTACCAGAGTATGCCATCAAGGCTGAAACACTATGACAGACATGCTGGGCAGCAACACAAAAACATCAACGCTATGACAGAAAATGCTATGACAGAAAACGCTATGACAGAAAACACTACGACAGAAAAAGGCTACAACAGAAAAATGCTACGACAGAAAAACGATAGGACAGAAAAACGCTATGACAGAAAATGCTATGACAGAAAACGCAAAACACCATGAAAATTAACGCTGATGCAGAAACGTAGAGACAGAAATCCAGGGGCAGAACGCAATGACAGCAAAAACCAAAACTGAAACGCTGAGGCATAAATGCAACGCCAGAAATCCTGGGGCAGAAATGCTATAACAAAAAATCCTGAGACAGCGAAGCAACAGCAGAATCCTGGCCGGAAATGCAATGACCGAAAACACGCTGAGACTGAACGCTGAGACAGAAATGCAAAGACAGAAATCCTGGGGCAGAAACGCTATGACCGAAACGCTAAGACTGAATGACGTGCCAGAACACAGAGACTGAACGCCGAGCCTGAATTACTGAGACTAATGCCGAGCCAGAAAAAAAAAACTGGGGCAGGACACTATGACAGAAAAGCACGCAATGACAGAAAACCTGGGGCAGAACACTATAACAGAAATACTGGGGTAAAGACGCAAAGACAGAAATGCTTGGGCAGAATGTTATGACAGAAATGCTGGGCAGCATGCTGGGGCGTATCACTGTGACAGAATCCTGGTGTGAAACACTGAGAGAAAACCTGGGGCAGAACACTATGACAGCAACCCTGGGGCATAAACGCTATGATCAAAATCCAGGGCCAGAAAACGCTATGACAGAAGTCCTGGGGCAGAAAAACACTAAGACAGAAGTCCTGCGGCAGAATGCTAAGACAGAAATCCAGGGGCAGAAAACGCTATGACAGAAGTCCTGGGGCAGAAAAACACTAAAACAGAAGTCCTGGGGCAGAATGCTAAGACAGACATGCCGGGCAGAACGCTATGACAGGAATCCAGGGGCAGGACGCTATGACAGGAATCCAGGGGCAGAACGCTATGACAGGAATCCAGGGGCAGAACGCTATGACAGGAATCCAGGGCCAGAACGCTATGACAGGAATCCAGGGGCAGAACGCTATGACAGGAACCCAGGGGCAGAACGCTATGACAGGAACCCAGGGGCAAAACGCTATGACAGAATGGACAGAATGCTATGACAGAAATGCTGGACAGAACGCTATGACAGAAATGCTGGACAGAACGCTATGACAGAAATGCTGGACAGAAACGCTATGACAGAAAAGCTGGACAGAACACTATGACAGAAATGCTGGACAGAACGCTATGACAGAAAAGCTGGACAGAACGCTATGACGGAAAAGCTGGACAGAACGCTATGACGGAAAAGCTGGACAGAATGCTATGACGGAAAAGCTGGACAGAACGCTATGACGGAAATGCTGGACAGAACGCTACAACGGAAATGCTGGACAGAACGCTATGACGGAAATGCTGGACAGAACGCTATGACAGAAAAGCTGGACAGAAACGCTATGACGGAAAAGCTGGACCGAACGATATGACAGAAATGCTGGACCGAACAATATGAAAGAAATGCTGGACCGAACGATATGACGGAAAAGCTGGACAGAGCGCTATGACGGAAATGCTGGACAGAACGCTATGACGGAAAAGCTGGACAGAAACGCTATGACGGAAAAGCTGGACAAAAACGCTATGACGGAAAAGCTGGACCGAACGATATGACAGAAATGCTGGACCGAACGATATGACAGAAATGCTGGACCGAACGAAATGACAGAAAAGCTGGACCGAACGATATGACAGAAAAAACCCTGGACAGAATGTGATGACAGAAGAACGCAGACACAGAAACCTGGGGCCGAACGCCATGATGAAACCCTTGTGACTGAAATGGTGGGTGCCCGGAAGACGTGCGGGGATTCCCCCCGTGAGTACCGGGAGGTGAGCAGGTGGGTGAGTGCCCCCCATGAGAACCGGGAAGCGTGTGGGCATCCCCTCCCTGGAGCATAGCGTGAGTTCCGGGGAGGTGAACTGGCTGGTAAGTGGCCCCCCATGAGTGCCGAGAGAAGCAGGCCCCCCAGCGCTGGCAGGAAACACACACAGGGGTGGAAGGGAGAAGCGGGTGACGGCCCTCCCTAAATGTGTGGCATGAGCCCAGCAAAAATTGTGGGTGGACAGACAACACCCCCCACCCCCACGTGAACACAGGTGGCACCCTGGCCAGACTGAGCCCAGGAAGTTGGAAAGAGGAGGTGGGTGAATGGCACCACCCCCGCCCGCATGAGCACCGGAGAAACTAGCGGCTGCACACTGGCCAACCGGAGCAGAGGGGAAAGCAAGGTGGAGGACAACCGACCACCCCCCTTCCCCTCGGCGGAATACCGGGAGAAGCAGGCAAGCTGTATGCCGGAGAGCTGAGGAGAGAGTGTGGGTGGAGGCCGGCCGAACACCCCCCTCCCCCCAGGCGGAATACCGGGAGAAGCGGGCGGCTGTATGCGGGAGAGCTGAGAGAGTGTGGATGGAGGCCGGCCGAACATCCCCCTCCCCCTGGCGAAATACCGGGAGAAGCGGGCGGGCTGTATGCGGGAGAGTGTGGGTGGAGGACGGCCGAACACCCCTCCCACCCAGCGGGAATACCTAGACAAGCGGGCGGGCTGCCCGCTGACCCCACAGATCTGAGGAGATTGTGGATGGATGGCCAGACAAATGACCCCCCTCTCCCCCGGCATGAGCACCGGAAAAAACGGGCGGGCTGCCCGCCGGCCATGCGGATCTGTGGGGAGATCTGAGAACGGCCCCCGACATAGACGCCGGGAAAGCGGGTGGGCTGCACGCCGGCCACACGGAGCTGTGAGATGGAGGATGGATGGCTGGACGAAAACGCCCCCCTGCTCCCCCGCCATGAATGCCGCGAGCAGCAGGTGGGATGTATGCTGGCCAGATGGAGCTGAGGGGAGAGTGTGAGGAGGAGGATGCTCCCCTGGCACCCCCCTCCCATGAGGCTGGAACATGGCCGCAAGGAAGGACGGGCAGGGCGGCCCCAATGGAACCCAGGGATGATGGGGCAGCCAAGGAACCGACACACCTAGAAATCCCGACAACACTAGCCCTGACAGAGGAGGAGGATTAAATAGCCCTCTCAGGCTCCTCCTACAAACACAGGCTGGTCTATGGCCAGCCTTCCAACTTGTAGTAAAAAATGCACTCACTCTGTGTAAGGTGTAAGCAGGCATATCATAAACTAAATTCAAATGGACAGTAGGATGGACAGGAGATGATCCTCTCGGGCTGTATGCTCTTATCTGGCGGTGCCGGTGGCTTCCAGTATCCCAGATCAGAGTAAGCAGGGCGTCGTCAGTCCATAGAGTCCCGGGTCACAGTTGGATGATGCCAGTGGCATGCACGCGTTTGGAACATGCGTGTTCCTTAGTCAGGCATAGCGATCCTCCATTTTGGATGTGGTGTAAGAGGGAAAAGGGGCAGGACGGGTAAGCCAATCAGGTCATAACACCGCCTTATCAGTAGGTCGCTGGGTTTCGCTGATTCAAATGAGCTGAGAGGCGGGGTATTTTGGGCTTTGATACATTATAGAGTCCGTTCATTGTTTAAAAGCATAGTATAGGACAAATATTTAACAGCAGGGCTCAGTCCTGCACTCAACTAGAGTATCTGTGAGGGTTTGCAGTGTTGTGGCACCACCACCAGTGACTATGGCCCAATTTTTCTGCCCCTGTTTAACAGAGGCATGTAATTACAATATTTGCTCTAATATTTCACAGCAGGGCCCGTTCCTGCACTCAACAAGAGTATCTGTGAGGCTTTACAGTGTTGTGCCACCACCACCACCACCGCCTAAGGCCCAATTTTTCTGCCCCTGTTTAACAGGGTCGTGTAAGTACAATATTTGCTCTATTATTTCAACAGTAGGGCTCATTGCTGCGCTCAACAACAGAATTTGTGAGGGGTTACAGTGTTGTGGCACCACCACTACTGCCTAAGACCCAATTATTCTGCCCCTGTTTAACAGGTGCATGTTATTACAATTTTTGATCTAATATTTCACAGCAGGGCCCATTCCTGCGCCCACCAAGAGTAACTGTGAGGGCTTACAGTGTTGTGGCACCACCACCAAAGGCCCAAGTTTTCTGCCCCTGTTCAACAGGGGCATGTAATTACAATTTTTGATATAATATTTCACAGCAGGGCCCGTTCCACTGCCCACCAGGAGTAACTGTGAGGGCTTACAGTGTTCTGGTACCACAAATACCTAAGACCCAATTTTCTGCAGAGTCTAAAGGGTAGGCCGTAGAGTATATACAGACAGTCCCCTACTTTCGAACATCCGCCTTACAAACGACTCCTACTAACGACTCCTACTTACAAACGGAGGGAGACAACAGGAAGTGAAAGTAAATCTACCCCTAGGAAGGGAAATTCTCTCCTGTAAGATTTAATATGGGAACAAGTTGTCTCCACTTATGCTTTATCACCAATCCTTGTTTCCCTAATAACCCCAAATTTTCAAAATCCAATTGTCATTGGGACAGAAAGTGAGGTGAAATCTTCTGAACAGGGGCACAGACAGCAAAACAAATGTTGCAGGGGTGATAACCCTTCCCTATGTTATTTAAAATGCTTAGATTTTTTGGGGGGAGCTACACTTACAAAATGTACCTGTTCCAAATTACAAAAAGATTCAACTTAAGAACAAACCTACAATCCCTGTATTGTTTGGACCGCCTGTATACTGCTGTTCAGAGTATATAGGGCCTGGGGGCCCCATGCCTTTTCTTTTTTTAATTTGGGTGCGGGGTTCCCCTTAATATCCATACAAGACCCAACGGGCCTGGTAATGGGTTGGAGGGGGGTGCCCATGCTGGGACCCAATATTACATTACAGCCGCAAGCAGTTTTAAATGACCTTTATTCCTTTAGAAATTACATTTTGTGCAGGGACTGTTCAAAAACACAGGAAACCCGCGCCACTTTACAGACACACTATAGTCACCCCCAGGTACGATATTTAAAGGAATATTTCACTTTTATTTTTCCACTTTAGGCATCATTGCTCCCGAAAAAACGGCTGTTTTGAAAACTTTTTTTTGCATTGATACATGTCCCCTGCAGCAGGACCCGGGTTCCCAAACACTTTTTAGGACAATAACTTGCATATTAGCCTTTAAAATTCACACTTTTGATTTTTCATGTTCGGGTCCCATAGACTTTAACGGTGTTTGAATGCTCGCGCAAACTTTCAGTCCGTTTGCATGTTCTGCCATGAACCAAACCGGGGGGGGGGGGGGTGTTTGGCTCATGCCTAGTTGATGTCAAGCTAATCTCTTTAGCGTGTTTATTAAAAAAAGAATCAAAAGAACTGCACTTTCCAAGTTGGCCCAGTTATTTTATTTCTATTATATATGTGCCTAACATCACCATTTTACCAATGGCCCTATCTTTAATTTTTTTGGGCTTGCTACCTATTAGGAGAGCATCAACCCCAATAGAGTCATATAACAGCTCTTCCCTGCCTGCTATACAGATAGCACGTTACAAAGAATACTTCTAAGTTTTAATAACCAAAGAAAGCTTCCTTTTTATACTGAATGAAAAAGAAGCTAATGGGAATGTTGTCCTAAATGAACAAATCGTTTAAGTAATCCGATGGTTTCATGAGTTTTTCAATGTATCAAGAGCACACAAATGAAAATTGTTATTATGATTTGTGGCAGATGCAGCCCATTTGTCTGCATTATTATGGTTTATGGATTACAAGTATTAAAAGGTGTTTTAGAGTGAGCAAATGACACATGTATAGCAATGTCATTGTTCTGTAACACACAGCATAAGAGTTTAGTTCTGGCACATTACTAGGACCATTAACATGAGGCTTTGTTCTCCATCAGTATTACCACCAGCATGTATGAATGAGATCCATTTGCTGTCTATATGCATAAATAGCAATGCCCATATATTTAACATTGACATGCACTTAGCATTGTTTTGTTTGAGCTTGGGGCTGCTAGTGCAGGTAAAATGTTAGTCTAATTGAATGTATCTTTGTCTGTTACTGAAAGGACTAATGTATTCTGATACATGTACCTGTAAAAATGTGTTTTCTTTTTAGTCACCTCATGAGAAAGTGACTTTATTCTTCCTCTTTTGTTAAAAATACGTATTTGTGCCTTGCATTTTTGCATTATTATACAGTTTATATCAGGGTAGTGCCCCTTGTTATTGTATTAGGAGGGCAAACAACACACTTTCACTTTGCACCGCGTAGTATTTAATGTCTAGACTAACCAAATATGAACACAGAAAAATCATAACTAATATACTGTTCGGGTATCTGAAAAGTTTATTCAGCTACAGGTACAACATTTTTCTAATGTTCATAAATGTTCTACTACAACTGCAGCAACAGCAGTATTTTTTATTTGGGTATATAAAAATTGAGTTAGAAATGGTTGTTGGATTATTCATAAGAATACAACAGACATGTAGGAGTTATTGGATGGACAATTTAAGAGTGTTCTGTAGCATCACTCAATGATCCACTGGTGTACGAAGAGCATAAAATTGTGTCGACAGAACAAGCTTAGCTATGACTGCCCATTTGAATCATGCAGAAATGATTTCATTTGATTGGGGATGGAAGAACAATTCCAATCTGGTTTCAGAGATCACCCAGCAATTTAGAAACACTAAATCACTAAAAGTTTGTTCATATTAACCATCAACCTACCTATATGTCCGAAAGTATGCGGACATCTCTCCAAATGATCAAGTTCAGATTATTCCAGTAAAGGGTACTATAGACTACATGGTTTGAGCAGTAAAAGGTGACCTCAACACTCCAGCTTTGGTGAAACTACAAATCCCATGGAACTTTGCAAGCTTCTGACAGCCACAGGCATGATTAACAGAGGCAGGCATACAATGGGAGTTGTAGTTTTACTACAACTGGAGCGCTGAGATTGCCTACCCCTAGTGTAGAGGAACCCAACACTATTGAACACTTTTGGAATGACAATTGTGAGCCACATCTTCTCTTCCAACATCAGTATCTTACCTCACAATGGTCACAAATTCATACAAACACATGAAAACATTTTGGCAAGCCCTCCCAGAGTTCCAGGAAAATCTGTTGTTTCTGCATGGAAAGAGTCAGCTGTATATTAATGCTCATGGTTTTGGAATGAAATGCCCAACAAGCTGTCAGGGCTGGCTTAGCCCTTCCTCCTCTGGGCTGGCCCACTCAGCTGTCGGCTAATTGCCAGCTCTCTTCTCTCGCCACAGTTACCAGCTGTTCCTGATGATGCTGGTTTGGCCTGCCTATTTAAAGTCTTCCAGCTCATTTCTCCATTGCCTTCACGTTTGGTCACATCACTAGGAACCATCTCCTGCTGTTGTTTCAAGACTGGCTTGCTACATCCCTCCTGGCTTCCTTCCTGCTTACAGTTGCTCTCCTTGGATCCCTGGCGTCTGGACTGGCTGATTACCCGATCTGGTTTATGAACTTTGGACTGGCTGACTACCCGATCTGGCTACTGGACTCTGTCTTGCTTGACTACGCTTTTTCCTGTTTACCTTTTTATTTTTATTAATAAACAAGTGTGATTTTATTGTACTTCTGTCTCTGTCTGTTTCATGGTTCCTGACACAAGCCTGTATTGGTGTGATGGCCACAAAACTTTGACATAGGGGTTGATTTACTAACACTGGAAAGTTCAAAATCTGGTGCAGTTGTGCATGGTAGCCAGCTTCTAGCTTTAGCTTGTTCAATAAGGTGTGTTTGCAACTCCACATGCCCCTGACCGCACCCGCCAGGAAGTTGACACTCCACAGCGCTAATCACAGGTAGTGAGACATTTCCCGATCTGTGCAACCGTGGATCCAGAAATGTCTCACTGCCTATGATTAGCGATGTGGAGTGTCAGCTTCCTGGCAGACGCAGGCACCTGGAGTTGCGAACATGCCTGAGCTCATCTTTATTGTTCATTCAAGCTTTAACAAAAAACCTGGAAGCTGATTGGATTCCATACAGAGCTGCACCAGAGTTTGCACTCTCCAGTTTTAGTAAATCAAACCCATAGTCTATCTGTGAATGGCAGCATGACGTTTTGACATATCACATGTCTTCTAAATTGTTTAGGCACTAAAACCCACAATTTTCATTTCATACTTCCTATATACATCCAGGAACATCTCACTGAAAAGTAATATGACATAGTTACCACTTCTTATTAACATTATAGTTCTAGGTCGCTCCTGACTATTTCTCAAGTTGTAGCCTCTCTTTTCAAACATCACACCTAGACTATAGCTTAATGCTATTTCCTAACCTGATAGCAAAAGTTCTCATTGCATTTAAAAAAAAGTCTGTGCTGGAAATGGGCACAATTGCATGACTATCATGGACAATCACTAAATAGCATACACCTGTGAACACCTTGTGGCGTTATAACATGGTATGTGCAATCTTAATGCATGTAGTTGTTGTTTATAGGTGTGGCTACAGCTTTGCTATTTTATTTATATATATGTTCAAGATACAGTTTGCTTATATAATAATACCAATACAACATTACACATTGAGGGAGAATCGTATTGTCATGATGTACAGCTGTGTAATTAACCTTAAAGTATATGTGAAATAAATGGCGAAGTGCTGATTTACCTTGGAAGGAAGCTTCAATCCTGTGTCTGGATTTTGCTAATTACCTGCAGGCTGTGCACAGGTCTGCAGGGTTGGTATAAGCCAGGCTTGAGGCTAGATCAGGGTAGTTGGAGTTGCAGTTGGATATGGAGTTTCTGCCATTCAGACACACAGTTCAGACACACAGCCAGTGAATGAGGTTAGAGGTATGCTCCAGCCAAGAGAGGTGACCCACTGGGGAGACAAGGCTAGATATGTGCAATTAGTTTTGGTCTGAATATAAATTCGGATGAATTTTTGGTTATTCAGAGATTCAGATGTATCCGAATATCTGAATGAAATAGTAACTAATTTCATCTCGTATATTCAATTTCTAACAAATTGCAAAATTTCAGAACAATTCGAATTTCAGATTGGTCAAAAAACAATCAACCCATTTGAATTCTGTATGAAGAATAGTTTATTCTTAAGGAGCGGTCTGGGAAGCTGGCTGCTGTGTCATTAAAGTGGTTGTAAACCGATTACAACCACTTTAACCTACAGGTAAGCCTATATTAAGGCTTACCTGTAGGTGCAAGAAATATCTCTCAAACCTAAAAGGTTTAGGCCCCTTTCACACGGGATGGATCAGTAATGATCCGCCCCGTGATGATCCGCTTGCTCAGCGGGGATCGCTCGGTTGTCCCTGCTGAGCCGGCAGATAACAGGGCGGTCCTGGCACACTGTGCAGGGACCGCCCTGTCAGCTCTCCGCTCTCCTCTAAGGGGGATCAGATGAGCACGGACCGTCTGTCCGTGTTCATCCGATCCGCTCTGCAGACGGATAGAAAAATAGGATTTTCCTCCGTCTGCAGAATCGGACAATTGCAGAGGCGGACGATATCGGGTGTTTGCGGATGTTCATCCGCAGACACCTGCTACCCCATAGGAATGCATGTATGTCCGTATTTCATCTGCAAACGGTCCTCATGTGTGAAAGGGGCCTCAGGAGATATTTGCAGAAATAGCAGCACCGATGTCTATGGCACATCCCCCGTACACATCAGGCACAGGTGCACTGTGCGTGCCATTTCTAACGGCGATCATGCTCTTTGTGCCAGACCAGTGTGCACGCACAGGAGTGACGTCATCGCTGCTCCGGCCAGTCACAGCGCCGGAGCAGCAATACCCAGAAGACATGCCTAGTCAGCATGTCAGCGATGGAGGAGGTGAATGAGGGTCACTTTGGGGGCTTCGATCTCAGGTAAGTAAGTCATAATGAGCTAGTATGCTATGCATACTAGCTCATTATGCCTTTTTCCTGCAGGGTGTTTTTTTTTTTTAAAGAGAGGGTTTACTTCCTCTTTAACAACCGATAACTAATTAGCTGTCAGCGGGCTTCCCAGCTGAGAAATGAAATGTAAACAAAAGAATGCTGACAATATAATTTTTTTTCAAAGAACAGCGTAGGATCCCCCCACCCCCCAATCCATACCAGGCCCATCAGATATGGCGTGAATTTTAAGGCGAATCTCATAGCAAAATGTTTTTTTAAATGGTGTGGGGCCCACCCCAGAATTTATGCCAGACTGTTATCCGAGCAAGCAGCCAGGAATGGGGCCTGAGCAGTAAGGTGCTGCGAGCACATTCTGAGTGGGTCTTAGAAGCCCATGGTCAGGGAAACCAAAGAAAGCAGCAGTGCTGCTGACTGAAGAGCCAGGTGGCTTGGTATTTTTTGTTACTTGTTCTAAAGTGAGAAACTGAAACCCTTGCGTAGGCAACCCATATTTGTTTCACTGGAACTTTGGTTTTTCTGTTTAACCACTTGACCACTGGGCACTTAAACCCCCTTCCTAACCAGACCAATTTTCAGTTTTCGGTGCTCTCACATTTTGAATGACACTTGCTCATTCTAAGACTACTTTCACACTGAAGTGTTGCGGGCACTGGTGGGAATGTGGCGCTATATTTACCATCATTTTAGCGGTGCTATTTGGCCGCTAGTGGGGTAGTTTTAACCCCTGCTAGTGGCCAAAAAAGGGTTAAAACTGCCCGCAAAGCGTCGCTGCAACAGTGCTTTGCAGGCAGTTTTGCAGCGCTGCCCCATTGTTTTTAATGGGAAGGGGCGCTTTAGGAGCGGTAAATACACCGCTCCTACAGCGCTCCAAAGATGCGGCTTGCAGGACTTTTTTGACCGTCCTGCAAGCGCAGTGCTCCAGAGGAAAGCCCTCTGGGTTTTCACATTGGAGTGCATTGAGCGGATCTTTCAGGGCGCTTTGCAGGTGCTATTTTTAGAACTTTAGCGCCTGCAAAGTGCCTCAGTGTGAAAAGGGCCTTACTCTTAATTTCTGTTATAAAATTTTTCAAATTAGTAATTTTTCTTCATAAATTTTGGACAAAATTTATACTGCTACATATCTTTGGTAAAAATAACCCAAATTGGTGTAAATTATTTGGTCTTTATGAAAATTATAGAGTCCACAAGCTATGATGCCAATCTCTGAAAATTGATCACACCTGAAGTACTGACGACCAATCTCATTTCAGATCCTAACAAGCCAGGAAAGTACAAATACCCCCCACATGACCCCTTTTTGGAAAGTTGACATTCCAATGTATTTAGTAAGAGGCATGGTGAGTTTTTTGAAGTTGTCATTTTTCCACAATTATTTCCAAATCAATATATATTTTTTTTAATTTTACACAAAATTGTCATATTAGTAGGTTATGTCTCACACACAGCATATGCGCACAACAAATTACACCCCAAAACACATTCTGCTACTCCTCCTGAGTATGGTGATACCTCATGTGTGAGACTTTTACACAGCCTGGATACATAGAGAGGTCTAACATGCAGGGCATTCTAGGAGCATAAATTACACATCTAATTTCCTGACTACCTCTTGCACTTTTAAAGGCCTTGGAGCACCAGGACAATTGAAACGCCAAAAAAGAACCCGTTTTGGAAAGAAAACACCCCAACCTATAATATATGAGACATAATGAGTCTTTTGAACATGTCATTTTTTTCTACAAGTTTTTGGAAAATGTGGAAATAAAATTAAAACTAAGTTTTTTTACACAAAGTTGTCCATTTATACAATATTTCTAACACATAGCACATACATACCAAAAATGATACCCCAAAATACATTCTTCTACTCCTCCTGAGTCTAGCAATACCACATGTGGGAGACTTTTCTACAGCAAGAGGCCCACCATACAGGGAGCAGCATCAGGTGTTCTAGGGGCATAAATGCCTCAAATCTAATTTGAGTACCAATTACACTTTTGTGAGGCACTGTAGTGGCATGGATGAGAACTGATGTGGCATGGATGAGCATGAATGGGGATGGATGAACCATGGATGGGGATGGCTGAGCATGGTTGAGCCATAAATGTGGATGGCTGAGTATGGCTGAGTATGGATGGGATGGCTGAGTGCGGCTGGGTAAGGCTGAGTATGGCTGGGTATGGCTGAGTATGGCTGGGTACCAATTGGTGTATGGCTGGGTATGGCTGAGTATGGCTGCGTATGGCTGAGTATGACTGCGTATGGCTGGGTATTGCTGGGTATGGCTGGGTATGGCTGAGTACAGCTGATTACTGCTGGGTATGGCTGGGTATGGCTGAGTATGGCTGAGTATGGTTGAGTATGGATGGGGGTGGATGGGATGGCTGAGCATGGATGGATGGATGAGTATTGCTGAATATGGATGGCTGAGCATGGATGGATGAGTATTGCTGAGTATGGATGGTTGAGGATGGATGGATGAGTATTGCTGAATGTGGATGGCTGACCGTGAATAGATGAGTATGACAGGGGGATGGCTGAGCATGGATGGATGGATGAGGCTGCAATGGGCACAGAGCAGAGCTGTGGGCACTACAGATATATGCATTATTTAAGCATTTTTCTACAATTTCCTTATATACTCCTGGAGTAAAACAAATATATATGGTATTATTTATGGTATTAGGGTTTGAACAGACAACACAGATACAGATTATATAAGGAAGATATGTCCAAAGTCCGGCCCACGTGCCAATTGCAGCCTGCGTTCCGGTTCTGAATGGCTCGCCTGGTTATTTGGACATATATATCTTTTGTGACCCCCGACGATCTCCCAGATGTATATGCCTTGGAGGGGACAGGGAAGAGGCAGGATGAGCACCGTACACGCACAGGAGAATTTCCTGTTTATGGGCGCCTTCTGTAATAGGAAGTCCTGTCTCTGGTGCTGCCATTGGACGACTGTTCTGTCCATCAAAGGAGGCGGGATTTTCTATTAAAGAGAACGATCATGTGGTAAACAGCCATGCCCAATGGCTGTTCACCCCCCTCGGTGGTGAGCGGTGTCTCCGTGACATGCCGCCACCGAAGGAACAGGGATGCGCATGCACGATCGCGCGCATTCCCTGTTTAAATGGCCTCCCGCCACAATAGGTGCGTCACCTGACGGCCGGCTGTCAGCAACTAGGTACGGTAAACCAAGTTTTGTTACAATAATATTGCTTTTTTGACTGAAGTGTAACCTTAAATTAATTATAATATAATATAATCTAATATTATTAAAGATTTTTTAAGTATGGGTGCAAAAACAGCTCTTGCAGCAAAAGGGTTAATTTGCACAGATCAGACCATGTGCTGCTCTCCCGCAGTGGACAAGCTGTGAAGCCTATTGACAAGGAGCAGTTCTCCTTCAGGGGGCATCTATATATCAGTATGAAGTGTGAGTGTGTGGCAGTGTGTGAGAGGACTATCTACACAGCCAATGCCCCACCACCCCAATAGAACATCCCCTTTCAGGCTGCAGATAACAGCCATTGGTAGTCTAACCTTCTGTGGACAGCCTCCTATCTACAAATGTCGGGCTCCATCCAGAGGAAGCAGGAGCTCCGTTGAAACCTGAAGTTCTGAGGGTAAACGTCCCTGCCTCACATTTTCATTTAGTTTTCATTCGTTAACGAAAACGGAATTGATTTCCGTCATAGTTTTTGTCAGTGGATGAAAATGTGGTGTACTTCTTATAAGCAACGAGGGGGGAATTTTGGGACTTTAAATGAAGTACTATTAAGTACCTCCATCCCGGTAATTGATACGCACAAAAAAAGGGAAGTTTGGGACTTTAAATGAAGCACTTGGATAGTGAAGGACAAAAATATTTATTTAAGCCATATTAATTTGTTTAATTGAATGTTCAATAAACAACTACTCATTATAAATAAATCCAATTCATAATATGTATAAACATTAATACAATAAAAACATAATATATGACATAATATAGAGTATCCACGTATAACTACACATGACATGAATAAATAAATTAATTGAATAATGTGGCAGAATAGTGCCCATGACAGCATATCCAACATCGACAAATATATGCACATGGTAAATATGCATCCCATAAATAAAAACAAAATTAAATTTGTAATAAATGGTCAAGGACTTCAAAGTAAGTGGTCAAGGACTTATGAATGTGGTTTCGTATACAGTGTAACTAGAGCATCACAATACAGAGCTCGACGCATTTCGTGGGTGTCTTCCCCACTCATCAGGAGCTGATGCTACCACAAAGTTCCTATAAAATAGAATAAAAATTATTATACGAATAATGTACTGACCAGTAGATAAAAAAAATAATAAATTCATGAGAGTATGTTATGAATAGGTAGTTTGGCCAAGGCGGACTCACCAGTCCAGGCGACAAATGCAGCGCGCAGCGGTGGGCGCTGGGCGGGCCAGGGACAAACTCCCTCCACGGGAACTGAGGTGGCAAATGGATGGATACGATATCCGGCACAGAAAGAATGTACCAGCATAAGAAGGTGTGCCAAATGGTGAAAGATTTGGTGGTAGTAGAAACCAAAATATCTGAGGACAGATTGATAATTATAAGTATGGACAAAAATGGTGTTGATACTAAGTAAAATGAATGTGAAAATGAATCTACAACAGAAAATTTAAAAGGGTGATGAACACAAACCAGTGTGATGCTGAGTGGTGAATATGCAAGAATAGCTGACATCTTAAATAAAGAAAGAGTATAAGAGAGTGAAATAGATGTGTATGAGAGTGTGAGTGCGTGAGTGTGTTTGAGTGTGGGAATGAAAAGTAAGGTATGTGTTGGTGGTAGTAGACAAGAAAGGATAATCAATTAACCATAAGCAAAGAATATATAAGTAAGAATTAAGAGGAAGAAAGTAAGGAGAGTAAACAAGTTATGCACCTGGATATCGATCCTGGAACAACAACCAGCTGACCAGACAGCTGGTGTGTCCAGACCCCATGCAGAGACTAGCCTAGCAAGCAGCTAGCTCCGAATGGGGTTTAAATCGCACTCACACTCTCATACACATCTATTTCACTCTCTCATACTCTTTCTTTATTTAAGATGTCAGCTATTCTTGCATATTCACCACTCAGCATCACACTGGTTTGTGTTCATCACCCTTTTAAATTTTCTGTTGTAGATTCATTTTCACATTCATTTTACTTAGTATCAACACCATTTTTGTCCATACTTATAATTATCAATCTGTCCTCAGATATTTTGGTTTCTACTACCACCAAATCTTTCACCATTTGGCACACCTTCTTATGCTGGTACATTCTTTCTGTGCCGGATATCGTATCCATCCATTTGCCACCTCAGTTCCCGTGGAGGGAGTTTGTCCCTGGCCCGCCCAGCGCCCACCGCTGCGCGCTGCATTTGTCGCCTGGACTGGTGAGTCCGCCTTGGCCAAACTACCTATTCATAACATACTCTCATGAATTTATTATTTTTTTTATCTACTGGTCAGTACATTATTCGTATAATAATTTTTATTCTATTTTATAGGAACTTTGTGGTAGCATCAGCTCCTGATGAGTGGGGAAGACACCCACGAAACGCGTTGAGCTCTGTATTGTGATGCTCTAGTTACACTGTATACGAAACCACATTCATAAGTCCTTGACCACTTACTTTGAAGTCCTTGACCATTTATTACAAATTTAATTTTGTTTTTATTTATGGGATGCATATTTACCATGTGCATATATTTGTCGATGTTGGATATGCTGTCATGGGCACTATTCTGCCACATTATTCAATTAATTTATTTATTCATGTCATGTGTACACTATATATATACTATATATTATGTCATATATTATGTTTTTATTGTATTAATGTTTATACATATTATGAATTGGATTTATTTATAATGAGTAGTTGTTTATTGAACATTCAATTAAACAAATTAATATGGCTTAAATAAATATTTTTGTCCTTCACTATCCAAGTGCTTCATTTAAAGTCCCAAACTTCCCTTTTTTTGTGCGTGGTGTACTTCTTGTTTCATTTTTGTCGCTGACGAAAATTATGACGAAAACGTTTTTGTTGACAAAATTAACACTGATTAGCAGCTTGCTGGTGTGTTGACAGTGGCCTATTTCTCAATAAATACTTGAAGGGATCTGCTGCCCTCTACAGCTGCTAGTATCACACTGTAATGTATAATTATATATGTAGCACCCTGATGTTTAGGTGATAGTGATAGTTGCCTTTGTCAATTGATAGGAGGTCAATTGATTTCACCCTAATTCGGGAATTGCTGCACTTTTTTCTTCTGTCACTAGATGGCCGGGTATCTGGTGACATTATATAAGACAAGGGCCTTGCAAGGACAGATTAGGAATGAATGGGCTGTCTCAGTCAATGGGCAGGGATTTTCTTGGGTCCCTAGGCTTCTGGAAGAGCCTATTTGTTTGGTTTGGTCAGGTGATCTGGGGTCTATGCCACCTGGATGGCTGTCTGGGTTGACATGTGTCATGTTGCCCCAGGCTACTAGGCCAGAGACCAGAGGCCTATCCTTGGGACATCTGGCTGCTAGGCTGTCTGAGGGCCTATCCAGAAGTAAGAGAGAAGCGTAGGGTTGGGACTGCGGCTTGCAGTCCAACCAGAAGTAATGGTTCTACCGGCCAGAGAACCTGTTGCGGTTAGAGGTAGAGGGGAAGCTGTTGTCACTAGGGGACCATCCACCTTATTACCGACAGGGATCACTGTGAGTAGCTGAAACAAGTACCAGAGCACCAACTGGGGATGGTGAAGAATTGTGAAACTTCAGCAGATATCAAGCCAGGGACCCAGCCAGTGGAGGTGATGCTTGCAGAGCATTACTGTGTGCCAAGCCAGAGACCAAGCAGGCCAGTGGGGCGACGCTTGAAGAGTATCAGTGAGTGCCAAGCTAGGAACCTAGCAGAGATGCGGGGGTGATGCTTAAGGAAGATACTGAATAAGGAAATTTGAGGAGCTCAGGGGATCCAGTGGCAGTGGATCAGCAAGTCTAAGTGATAGACTGGGAGCTCAGTTGAGTGAAGATCTACAATAGGACATTGTAGAAGAAGTGAAGGAGTTCATTAAAAGCTTCAAGATTGTTGCCATAGGAGACATCCTACTCATGCAGATGTGATGTCTAGCTTGATGCCTTTCCCTGCATGACTGTCTGCCTATAGAAGTCTTAGGCCGTAATTTTGTCCGTCCAAACTTGGTTTCAGCGGACAGTCCGCTCGTGTGTAGGCAAGTTGGGCGGACTATGGCGCATGCTCAGAAAGGATTTACACGCCGAAGGTTGCATTGCAGTGTATTGGACGTCGAATTTCTAGTCCCGTCGTACGTGCCATACACGTCATCGCGCAAGCTTTCGGCGGACTGTCTGCTCATCGTGTGTGGTCAAGTCCGTTCATTCAAAAGTTGAACGGACTGTATGTCGGATTGTCTGACGAACTTAGTTGGGCAGACAATCTGCCCGTGTGTACGCGGCCTTAGAGTCTGCCAATGAACATTGCATCTACTTAAGGGTGTCCTGGTCCCAACCCTCTCTCCCACAATTCTGTTTAAGAAACAATAAATCTCTTTGAATTCAAGAAGTGTCTGACGCCCATCAATCTACATTGCATTACATCCACCATGCCTTGTAACCCACTTTACACAGAAGGATGTCAGCTGTGACTAAACCTGGAGGTCACTATTAGGCCTCAAAGGCCCCGGGACTTGGCTACATATATGTCACTTCCTGACTCTCAGGTTTTTGGGAAAAGATCCTGGAAGGAAGAAGTGGAGAGAGAGAAGGTTTCAGCCACATGCCCTGTCCATGCTACTAATACCAGATCAGAAGAGATGATTATTACAAGATAACTAGGGCTGCTTTCCAGGCTGGTTGGGTAACAACTGGAGGGTCTCTCCATCACAGCAGATCTTGTCTTCAGGTCTCTGACACAAAGATGGATGCCGCATCATCCTCAGGGGCCCCTGCAACACTTTGCTGCAACATTCATCTAGAAGTTTCTCTATAAATAACTATATTTTACCTGGGTATATGGGCACATTTCCGCCAGGATTCCTATTGGGCCCTTTGCTGACAATATTTGTTTGTACATTGAAAGTATGGACTGTCAATAATATATCCTATGTTAAGCTTGTATTATTTGTATACTGGTATGCATCTATATGCTTATGGTTATTGTTATATGCTGGTTGCAGTAATTCTTCTGCTTCCAATTACTTTGATTAGATTACTGGTCAATTTACCAGGAAAGGAATCCCCTCTGTTCACAGAGGCCCAGTCCTGAGTGGAGGAACTGCTAACTTTATTATCAAACCCACTTTTCCACTTAGCAAAGGTTCTGTTTCTCTTATTTACCTACAGGTTTGGTGCACTATCCTGTATGGGGAGGGACATTTCTCATAACTCCCCCAAAAGAGGGTTAGACAATATTTACATTTATTATGGTAAATGAAGCAAGGTTAGACAACATGATCATCAAATAGGACTCATTTAGTTCTATAATAATATTTGTAAAAAACATAAAGAAACGTAAGAAATAAAAAATGTATTAAAGTTACTTACGTGCCTGTCCACCCTTGAACAGGGAGCCATGCACGTGCAGCTCACTCTACCAATTTGAAAATGCAAAATCTGACTGAAATCTTGTGCAGGCATGGAAGGGACACCATCTCTGCCAATGGAAGCAGCTGGAGATTGAGATGCCAAAGCCGGCCACCCAAAAATGTCAGTGGCAGGGAGCTTGGGGACACCACATTGATGAAGTGGAGGTGAGTATAGTTTCGCTTTAAGCTAGTCAGAGAAGATCTTTTTTCTTTTGATTCAAGGTGGATGGGGAAATCCTCCCCACTGCCCTATTCTGACAGTGGGATTTCTCAGTGATTGCCTGCATGTGCTGATCATGCAGAAATTTTCTAATATTTCCAATTGAAAGGACTTGATTACTAGGCTGACTCTTCTTGAAGAGAATGGCAATAACTGGATCAAAATTTAGCTGATCCCTGTTTAACCAGCCGAATTTCGATCCATCGACCACAGCACCCTGCCTTAGTACTGCCTCCAAGAGCCGATAGTGTATTCTGTTGTGATTTTACCAACATCAACTGCCCAAGTCCAGAAGCAAGGGGAGGCTTTTTTCCTCTGAAACTTATTGCTGTGTTTGATTCTCTTAACCAATAAATCTTTGAAGCAGCTTCCAGAGCACACTGTGAGAAGCTAAAAGAGTACTGTGACATTAGAAGAGGCAGTTTTATGGTTGGAGAGGAACCTGTACAACTGGGGAAGAAGAATGAAAGGCTGGAGTTTACCTTCAACAACTATAATGTTCCTAGCAGTTAAAAGAAACATGTGCTTAGAGAAATATGTAGAATACCACTATTGACTTCTTGTAAAAATGCTAATTTTCTCTTTGCCATGGTGATCCACGAGCTTTGTTATTTTTCAAAATACTGATGCAGAACAAGTATGCAAATCAGGACCCACTTTCCCCCATGTTTGTTCAATGGCTAAGAAAGTATTAAGGCCAGAGGCAGCCAGGCATTTATTATTTTGTAGGCGTTCAGTAAAGGCAGCCCACATCCTTTTTTTCGCATGGGTTTCTTTTAACACCATAATTTCATAATGAGGTAATCATTTTGATCTTGTCTTAATGATGATAACAATCCAGACCAGTTAACAACTATAACATTCAATTAAACTAATACACACAATAAGGTTAATACCCTTATTTAATTAATAACGATATTCTCTGTTAATCAGATCTAATAAATCCATTTGAATGGCTAATCAATGGAATTTTCTTGATTGCCTTTACTAGTTTCATTTGTATATTCCTGTTTGAGACACATATGAATTTTCAAATACATGTATACACATCCCTCATGCATCAGTCTTTATGATGAATCGACCATTCATTTTTCTTGACAATGAAGATAAATTATATTTGAAAAAATGATCAGTTAACCACTTTAAGACCGAGCCTCTTTTTTAGATGTGGTGTTTACAAGTTAAAAACATTTTTTTTTTGCTAGAAAATTACTTAGAATCCCCAAACATTATACATTTTATTTCTAACATCCTAAAGAATAAAATGGCGGTCGTTGTAATACTTTCTGTCACACCGTATTTGCGCAACGGTCTTACAAGTGCACTTTTTTTAATAAAAAACATTTTTGGTATTAAAAAATAAGACAACAGTAAAATTAGCCCAATTTTTTTATATTGTGAAAGATAATGTTACACAAAGTAAATTGATACTCAACATGTCACGCTTCAAAATTGCACCCGCTTGTAGAATGGTGACAAACTTTTACCCTTACAAATCTCCATAGGCGACATTTAAAAAATTCTACCGGTTGCATGTTTTGCATTACAGAGGAGGTCTAGGGCTAGAATTATTTCTGGAGTGCCATTTATAAACTTTAGAAAACACACACAGGCAACCAGTGCATTCAAGAATAACTGTGATGTACTGTATATTAACTCCATCATCTCCCTTATCCTGCACATTAAACTCTTCAACTCCATCCTCACCTGTATTTGACCTTTACATTAACCCATTCACCCCCTCCTAACTCTGTGCTTATATTAGCATGGGGCGTGGTCACTGGGTAATGTCATGTGGTGGCCCTGCCTCATTAGGTCGTCACCATCCCATCATCCCCCCGGGCAGTGATGTCATAACGGGGAAGGGTCACCGGATGACATCACCCGGTGGCCACACCCCATGGCACTATAAGTCATTGCGCACCGCGCACACGGCATTACAGCGGAAGAGAGTGTTGAGTCAATATCGGATACCAGGCCACCACTAGCAAAAGAGCGACAAAAGATCAGAAGATAGCGGAGGACCCCAGGAGAACATATCAGAAGAACCAGAGAGTGCACAGAAGAAGGAAGAGACCACCGAAGTCAGAAGAGACCCCCGGAGCTGCCTAATAAATGACTTTAAAAAGCTGTGTAATGTGTTTTATTTTTGATACTTTTTTTAAGGTGAATGGGTAGGGGTACAATGTACCCCATACTCATTTACATAGGGTGGGGGCCGGGATTTGGGGGCTCCCTTTTTTAAGGGGGCTCCAAGATTCCGATAAGCCCCCACCCGCAGACCCCGACAACCAACGACCAGGGCTGTCGGGAAGAGGCCCTTGTCCTCATCAACATGGGGACAAGGTGCTGTGGGGTGGGGGGGCGCAGTACCCCCTCCCCCAAAGCCCCCTATCCCCATGTTGAGGGCATTTGGCCTGGTATGGTTCAGGAGGGGGGTGCTTATTCTTCTCCGCCCCCTTTCATGACTGGCTGGGCTACGTGCTCATATAAGGGTCTAGTATGTATTTCTGGGGGGGACCCCATGTCATTTTTTTCGGTGGAGAGGGTTCTCCTTAAAATCCATACCAGACCAAAGACTGTATTAAACTAAATATACTGTGTTAAACGGCACGTTACATATTTAAATATACTGCAGTAAACGCGCACTAATGCACTGAAATATGTTGCGTTAAACGTGCAGTAACACACTGAAATGTACTGCATTAAATGTGCAGTAATGCACAATAATATACTGCTTTAAATGTGTCCTAATGCACTGAAATATACTGCATTAATTGTGCAGTAATGCACAGAAATATACTGCTCTAGGTGTGCACAAATGCACAGATATATACTGCGTTAAATATGCACTATCACACAGAAATATACTGCATTAAATGTGCACAAACACACATAAATATATTGCTTTAAATGTCCACTAACATACAGAAATATACTGTGTTAAATGTTCACTAATGCACATAAATATACTGCGTTAAACATGCAGTAACTCACTGAAATATATTGCATTAAACATGCACTAATACACAGAAATATACTGTGTTAAATGTGCACCGAGGCACAGAAATATACTGCGTTAAAATGACAAATAATGCACTGAAATATACTATGTTAAAATGTGCACTAATGCACTGAAATATACCATGTTAAACGGCACGTAACACACTGAAAAATACTGCGTCAACCATGCACTAATGTCATGAAATATACTGCATTAAACGGCATGTAACCCACTGAAATAACGCACAGAAATATATTGTGTTAAATGTGCACTAACACACAGAAATGTACTTATTTAAACGTGCAATAGCACACAGAAATTACTGCATTAAACATTCACTAACGCACTGAAATATACTGTGGTAAATGTGCACTAATGCACAAAAATATACTGCTTTAAACATGTACTTACACACAGAAATATACTGCATTAAACATGCACTAATGCACAGAAATATACTGCTTTAAATGTGCACTAACACACAGAAATATACTGTGTTAAACGTGCACTAACACAGAGAAATATACTGCATTGAAAGTGAACTAACGCACAGAAATACATTGCATTAAATGTGAACTAACACAGAAATGGACTGTGCAATAACGCACAGAAATTACTGCATTAAACGTGCACTAATGCACTGAAATATACTGTGTTAAATGTGCACTAATGCACAGAAATATACTGTGTGGCAGCACGCAGGTAAAATCACCTGGTTGTATTCAGGATGGGAAATATGTGTGTCCTAGATTCAGGCTTTATGCAGACTTTTACAATTAGAGGGGAAGAGTTAATGAGCCCAGCTGTAGTAAGTGGGCTCATTAAGACCTCTACAAAAAACCCCAGCATGCATAGGGAGATGCTCCATCCTGGAACCAGTTTTGTGTGTATAGACTGGGGAGTCTGAGATCTGTTCTGTGCGGTGAGTTAACGCCTGTGTGGCAAACCCCTACAATAGGGACAGGGACTGGGGCAGCACAAGGCTGCACCCAGTTGTTAGACAGGGAGTCTACGTGTGTAGTTAGAGGTCAAGCTGACCAGGATTTATTTTCTTGTTTTATTTTGTTTGGCTGTTATATGTATCACTGCATGTAGCCTAAATAAACCGGATCTTTTGTTTTTTGCACCTACAACGCTGTCTGCTGTGCCTGACTTTGTGTTGTGAACCCATCCAGGGGGTCACACACACCCGCTACCGAGCGAACCCCCTCACAGTTGGTGGAGAATTTTGGCAGTTTTTTTTTTTTTATTGTTAAGGCCAGCATGGAGGAGATACTGAGACAGCTGGCTCTAGCAAATGCAAACCAGCAGCAAACAAATGCAGCTTTACAAAAGAGCCTTGCAGCTCAACAACAAGCCCAGCAGCAGGCAAATGCAAATCAGCAGCAGAGTTTGGAAGCCCAGCAGCAGGCAAATGCAAATCAGCAGCAGACAAATGCAACTTTGCAGCAGAGTTTGGAAGCTCAGCAACAAGCCCAGCAGCGATCTGAAGCCCGCTTCATAGACCTGTTTCAGAAGCAAGAGCAGAATTTTCAACAGCAAATAGAGACATTGATACAGCAACGTCCGCAGACCAATGAAGCAAGTGGGTACAATAATACCGCAACCTTTGGTGTGAGCCGTTTACTGACAAAAATGACTGGAGAGGATGATCCGGAGGTGTTTTTGACCACATTTGAAAGGACTGCTGAAAGGGAAAAGTGGCCTAAGGAGCAATGGGCTGGACTGGTGGCCCCTCTGTTAACTGGGGAATCGCAGAAAGCTTATTATGACCTAGAGCCTGACCAAGCAAAAGACTATGTGGTGCTAAAAGCAGAAATATTGGCACGGCTGGGTGTCACCCTGGCAGTCCGGGCTCAGCGTGTGCATAACTGGACTTTTCAGGTTGGAAAACCTCCCAGGTCTCAAATGTATGATCTCATTCACCTGAGCAGGAAGTGGCTGCAGCCAGAGATTTTGACCGCACCAAACATTGTGGAACGTGTGGTTATGGATCGTTTCCTGAGAGCTCTTCCTACTGCCATCCAAAAATGGGTAAGCCATGGAGACCCAGAAAATGCAGATAAACTTGTGGATCTGGTTGAGAGGTACTTGGCTACAGAGAACTTGACCACCTCTTCCAGGGACTCACGGACTTTCCCCCCTAAGACCAGATCATCCCCAGTGGCGGGTAAGATGACTCCAAGGGGTGAGGGTGGAGAGAGTGAGAGGGTGGGAGTTCTACCTAAGGTCTGGCGGGAGCAGCCCAGGAAGCCCATGCTGCAAGAGGCAGCGAGAAAAATTATTTGCTACCGCTGCCGGCAAGAGGGACATATTGCAGCCAATTGCCCAGTTGTGGATGAGCCTATGCAATGTGACTTTATAAGGGAGAGACGTCAGTCGCTGTTTGCGACAGTTGCATGCACTGCCATTCGGGGACCTGAGAAACATTTATGTAAAATGTGTATTAATGGTAGACATGTTGATGTGTTGCTAGATTTAGGTAGCCTGGTAACATTGATAAAAGCTGAATTAGTTACTACAGAGGTCTCTGGGAAGAACAGGGTGGCTGTTATTTGTGTGCATGGGGACACCCGAGAGTATCCTGTAACTTCAGTGTTTTTTGAGACCCCCAAAGGTAACCTCTCTCATCAGGTGGGGTTAGTGTCTCAGTTACCACATGATGCTATTGTGGGAAGGGATTTTCCAAAATTCTGGGAACTCTGGGATTGTCCTGAGGCCCCCATTGGTGCCCCTATAAACCAGGAAGATGACCAGAATTCCTCTGGGAGTGGTGAGGACTCTCCTGAATTTCCCTTGTCGGTATTGGCGGGGGAAACTCGAGAAACTGGGGAGGAGCCAACATCCTCAGATGAAAACATGCCGTCTGTGGAGTTTTCGGATCTTGAGGTTCACAGGGAAAATTTTGCCACAGAACAGTTAAAAGACCCCACCCTAATAAAGGCACGGGAAAATGTGGTGAAAATAGATGTCGAGTTAGTGAACCCAGATAAGACTTGCCCTTATCCTTACTTCACTATGGAAAGGGACCTGCTATATCGAGTGGCTCAAAGGGCAGAAGAAACCATTGAGCAACTTGTAGTGCCCAAACCTTACAGGAAGTTGGTGTTAGAATTGGCTCATGGACACATTCTGGGAGGTCATCTGGGGACAGAGAAAACCAGAGAGAGGGTATTGCAGAGATTCTATTGGCCTGGGGTCATGAAGGAAATAGAAAAGTATTGTTCCTCCTGCCCTGTGTGTCAGAAGTCGGCACCTATGCCACATTTCCGTAACCCACTGGTACCTCTTCCTATCATTGAGGTCCCCTTTGAGAGGATCGCAATGGATTTGGTAGGTCCGATAATGAAGTCTGCTAGGGGGCATCAGTACATTTTGGTTATATTGGACTATGCCACCCGTTATCCGGAAGCAATTCCTCTCCGAAATACCTCGGCCAAAACCATAGCCAAAGAGCTATCCCTTGTTTTTAGCCGCGTGGGTATTTGTAAAGAACTGCTTACGGACCAAGGTACACCCTTTATGTCCGGGGTTATGAAAGAATTATGCAAGTTGTACAAAGTGAAGCAATTGCGTACATCTGTGTATCACCCCCAAACAGATGGGTTGGTTGAAAGATTCAACAAAACCCTAAAACAAATGTTAAAGAAGGTGGTGGATAGAGATGGAAAGAATTGGGATTGTCTAATACCCTATCTGATGTTTGCCATTAGGGAGGTACCCCAATCCTCTACGGGTTTCTCACCCTTCGAGTTGCTCTATGGGAGACACCCAAGAGGGCTGCTGGATATCACCAAGGAAACTTGGGAAAATGAGAGTTCTCCTCACAGGAGTGTGATTGAGCATGTCGCCCTGATGCAAGATAGAATTGCACAGGTAATGCCAATTGTAAAGGAACATTTAACCCAAGCGCAGTTAGCACAGCAGAGAGTGTACAACCGTGGGGCCAAGACACGTACTTTTTCCCCGGGGGATAGGGTCTTGGTGCTAGTCCCTACGGTTGAAAGCAAATTTCTGGCCAAATGGCAAGGTCCATATGAAGTAATTGAAAAAATTAGTGAGGTGAACTACAGGGTTAGACAGCCAGGAAGGCGAAAGCCGGAGCAGATCTATCACGTCAATCTGCTGAAAGCCTGGAGGGATAGGGAATCCCTAGTCACAGAGACTTTGTCACAAGTACAGCCTGATTGCTTAGTTCCTGAGGTTGGAATAGCAGACACCTTATCGAAACCCCAACAACAGGAGGTTAAAGAGTTTGTACTTCGTAACAAAGAGATTTTCTCTGAGCTTCCGGGACAAACATCTGGCGTAGAGCATGACATTATCACCCCGCCAGGAGAAAGGGTAAAACTAAAACCTTATAGAATACCAGAGGCCCGACGGGAGGCAATACGTGGGGAGGTTCAAAGGATGCTGGAATTGGGTGTGATAGAGGAGTCCCAGAGTGACTGGTCCAGTCCTATTGTACTAGTGCCCAAACCTGATGGGAGCTGGCGGTTTTGTAACGATTTTAGACAATTAAATAAAGTTACAAAATTTGACACCTACCCCATGCCACGTATAGATGAGTTGGTTGACCGGCTGGGAACAGCCCGATATATGACAACTCTTGATCTCACCAAAGGGTATTGGCAAATTCCCCTGGCCGAGTCGGCCAAGGAGAAAACTGCGTTTGTAACCCCAGATGGGGCATTCCAATATAAGAGAATGCCGTTTGGGTTACAGAATGCACCGGCAACATTCCAGCGGAAAATGGATAAGATTCTGAGGCCCCATCATAAATATGCTGCAGCTTACCTGGATGATGTGATTATCCATAGCACAGACTGGGTCTCACATTTGCCAAAAGTACAAGCAGTCCTAGACTCTATCCGGGAAGCTGGGTTTACGGCCAATCCAAAGAAGTGTACCATTGGACAGGAGGAGGCCAAATATCTTGGGTACACTATTGGGAGGGGGGTGATAAAACCCCAAGTCAATAAAGTCGAGGCCATACAGAGTTGGCCACGTCCCAACAGCAAGAAACAGGTACGAGCCTTTCTGGGAACCGCTGGCTATTATCGACGATTCATTCCCCATTTTGCTTCTCAGGCTGTGCCCCTCACCAACCTGACAAAAGGGAAAGAGTCGGTTATGGTTAAATGGTCCCCAGAGGCTGAGGAAGCATTTCAGTCCTTAAAAACAGCCTTATGTAGCCAGCCAGTGTTGTACTCACCAGACTTCTCTAAGGACTTTGTTGTACAAACTGATGCATCAGACGTTGGGTTAGGAGCAGTGTTATCCCAGGTCTGGAACGGGGAAGAGCACCCAGTCATTTACCTCAGCAGGAAGTTGAAGTCCCATGAGGTAAATTACTCCACGATTGAGAAGGAATGTTTAGCAGTGAAGTGGGCTCTAGATTCCCTTCGGTACTATCTGCTAGGTAGGCACTTTGACCTGGTGACTGATCACGCTCCTTTAAAGTGGATGGCTCAAAACAAGGAGACCAATAGAAGGGTAAATAGGTGGTTTCTGGCCCTACAGGAATTTAACTTTACAGTTAAGCATCGCCCTGGTGTTAAAATGGGGAATGTGGATGCTTTGTCTCGGATACATGCGTGTCTGGCTGCTTGTGTTACAACCCCAAGGTTGAAACAAGAGGGGGGGGGGTATGTGGCAGCACGCAGGTAAAATCACCTGGTTGTATTCAGGATGGGAAATATGTGTGTCCTAGATTCAGGCTTTATGCAGACTTTTACAATTAGAGGGGAAGAGTTAATGAGCCCAGCTGTAGTAAGTGGGCTCATTAAGACCTCTACAAAAAACCCCAGCATGCATAGGGAGATGCTCCATCCTGGAACCAGTTTTGTGTGTATAGACTGGGGAGTCTGAGATCTGTTCTGTGCGGTGAGTTAACGCCTGTGTGGCAAACCCCTACAATAGGGACAGGGACTGGGGCAGCACAAGGCTGCACCCAGTTGTTAGACAGGGAGTCTACGTGTGTAGTTAGAGGTCAAGCTGACCAGGATTTATTTTCTTGTTTTATTTTGTTTGGCTGTTATATGTATCACTGCATGTAGCCTAAATAAACCGGATCTTTTGTTTTTTGCACCTACAACGCTGTCTGCTGTGCCTGACTTTGTGTTGTGAACCCATCCAGGGGGTCACACACACCCGCTACCGAGCGAACCCCCTCACAACTGCTTTAAACATGCACGTACACACAGAAATATACTGCGTTAAACGTGCACTAACACACTGAAATGTACTGCTTTAAACGTGCACTAACACACAGAAATATACTGTATTAAATGTGCAGTAACACACTGAAATATACTGCGTTAAACGTGCATTAACACATTGCAATGTACTGTGTTAAACAGCACATAAAACATTGAATTATACTATGTTAAATGTGCAGTAACACACTGAAATATAACGCGTTAAATGGCACGTAACACATTAAAATATACTGCATTATTTGTGCCCTAATGCACTGAAATATACTGCTTTAAATGTGCACTAATGCACAGATATATACTGCGTTAAATGTGCACTCAACACACAGAAGTATACTCATTTAAACGCGCACTAACACACAGAAATATACTGTATTAAACGTGCACTAATGTACTCAAATACAATGCGTTAAATGTGCACTAATGCACAGACATATACTGCTTTGAATGTGCACTAATGCACAGAGATATACTGTGCTCAATGTGCATTAATGTACTGTGTTAAATGGCACATAACACACTGAATTATACTATGTTAAATGTGCACTAACACACAGAAGTATACTGCTTTGAACAGGCACTAATGCACAGAGATATAC
Organism: Lithobates pipiens; assembly: GCF_037356315.1. Taxonomy (NCBI): domain Eukaryota; kingdom Metazoa; phylum Chordata; class Amphibia; order Anura; family Ranidae; genus Lithobates; species Lithobates pipiens. The sequence continues at coordinate 100,388,268 of NW_027507791.1, read as the reverse complement.
TGTGTTAAACGTGCATTAACACACAGAAATGTACTGTGTTAAACGGCACGTAACACACTGAATTATACTACGTTAAATGTGCAGTAATGCACTGAAATATACTGTGTCAATTGACAAGTTACACATTTAAATATACTGTGTTAAACGCACACTAACGCACTGAAATATATTGCATTAAACGTGCAGGAATGCACTGAAATGTACTGCATTAAATGTACAGTAATGCACAATAATATACTGCTTTAAACGTGCACTAACGCACTGAAATATACTGTGTTAAATGTGCAGTAATGCACAGAAATATACTGCTATAGCCGTGCACTATCGCACAGAAATATACTGCCTTAAATGTGCACAAATGCACAGAAATATATTGTATAAAATGTGCACTAACACACAGAAATATACTGTGTTAAATGTTCACTAATGCACAGAAATATACTGCGGTAAATGTGCACTAATGCATAGAAATATACTGCTTTAACCACTTCAGTTCCGGACCAATAAACACCTTAAGGACCAGAGGTCTTTTTGCAATTTCGCACTGCGCTGCTTTAACTGGTAATTGCGCGGTCATGCAATATTGCACCCAAACGAAATTTGCGTCCTTTTCTTCCCACAAATAGAGCTTTCTTTTGATGGTATTTGATTGCCTCTGCGATTTTTTTTTTTTTGCGATATAAATGAAAAAAGAGCGAAAATTTTGAAAAAAAAAGATATTTTCTTCTTTTTGTTATAAGAAAAATCGAATAAACTAAATTTTAGTCATACATTGAGGGCAAAATTTATTCAGCCACATGTCTTTAGTAAAAAAAATGTCAATAAGCGTATATTTTTTGGTTTGCGCAAAAGTTATAGCGTCTACAAACTAGAGTACATTTTCTGGAATTTACACAGCTTTTAATTTATGACTGCCGATCTCATTTCTTGAGGTGCTAAAATGGCAGGGCAGTACAAATCCCCCCCAAATGACCCCATTTTGGAAAGTAGACACCCCAAGGAAATTGCTGATGGGTATGTTGAGCCCATTGAATATTTATTTTTTTTGTCCTAAGGGATTGAATAATGACAAAAAAAAAAAAAAAAATTTTTTTTTACAAAAAGTTGTCACTAAATGATATATTGCTCACACATGCCATGGTTATATGTGAAATGACACCCCAAAATACATTCTGCTGCTTCTCCCGAGTACGGGGATACCACATGTGTGGGACTTTTTGGGAGTCTAGTCGCGCACGACACCCCGAAAACCAATCACCACCTTCAGGATTTCTAAGGGTGCAAATTTTTGATTTAACTCCTCACTACCTATCACAGTTTCGAAGGCCATAAAATGCCAAAATAGCACAAAACCCCCCCAAATGACCCCATTTTGGAAAGTAGACACCCCAAGCTATTTACTGAGAGGCATGTTGAGTCCATGGAATATTTTATATTTTGCCAAAAGTTGCGGGAATATTACAAACTTTTTTTTTTTTGCACAAAGTTGTCACTAAATGATATATTGCTCACACATGCTATGGGCAGAAGTCAAATTACACCCCAAAATAAATTCTGCTGCTTCTCCCGAGTACGGGGATACCACATGTGGGGGACTTTTTGGGAGCCTAGTTAACTAGCTACCTAGCGACACTAGCGACACTGATGCAGCGTTCAGAAAAATTATCGCTTAGTGACACTGGCAAAAGGGGGTGAAAGGGTTAACTAGCGGAAATCAGGGGGTTAAAACCATTATTGGGTAGTATATCGGGGTACCTAGCGCTATAAAAACCTGGCGGTGAACCTAAAAAAATAACTAGCTACCTAGCGACTGTAGCGACACTAATGCAGCGATCAGAAAAACGATCGCTTAGTGACACTGGCAAAAGGGGGTGAAAGGGTTAACTAGCGGCAATCAGGGGGTTAAAAACATTATTGGGTAGTATATCGGGGTACCTAGCGATATAAAAACCTGGCGGTGAACCTAAAAAAATACCTAGCTACCTAGCGACACATGCAGCGATCAGAAAAATGATCGCTTAGTGACACTGGCAAAAGGGGGTGAAAGGGTTAACTAGCGGCAATCAGGGGGTTAAAAACATTATTGGGTAGTATATCGGGGTACCTAGCGCTATAAAAACCTGGCGGTGAACCTAAAAAAATAACTAGCTACCTAGCGACTGTAGCGACACTAATGCAGCGATCAGAAAAACGATCGCTTAGTGACACTGGCAAAAGGGGGTGAAAGGGTTAACTAGCGGCAATCAGGGGGTTAAAAACATTATTGGGTAGTATATCAGGGTACCTAGCGATATAAAAACCTGGCGGTGAACCTAAAAAAATAACTAGCTACCTAGCGACACTAGCGACACATGCAGCGATCAGAAAAATGATCGCTTAGTGACACTGGCAAAAGGGGGTGAAAGGGTTAACTCTAGGGGCAATCAGGGGGTTAAATCTTTATTGGGGGGTGATAGGGGGCTACCCTGGACCTAACACTAACTGTCCTGACAGTTTTTACTGTCACAACTGACACTGAATGCATTGATCAGTAAAGAAATGATCAATGCAATCAGTGACACTGTGACTGGGGGGGGAGGGGGGGCGGGGGGGGGGATCGGGGGGCGATCGGGGGGGGGATCGGGGGGGGTTTGTGTGCCTGTGTGTACCTACATGTCAGTGTAGTGTTCGTGCAGACTTACTTTTACTCTTCTCCTCGTAGTCCGGTCAAAAAGACCGCCCCGAGGAGAATGACATCACTTCCTCCTTCCTGTGTAAACAATACACAGGGGAGGAAGCTTCTCATTGGCCAGGAGCGATCCAGAGGGGGTGGCCGAAAACGAACGGCCATCCCCTCTTCACGGAGCGCTCCTGGACCGAATCGGACCGCCGTATCCAGCGGGAGGGGGTCCGATGGGACCCCCCACCCGCTGGAAGGCAATCACGTAGATGTACGTGATTCTGCCTGCCTGTGCCATTGTGCTGACGTACAATGGCAATACGGCGGTCCTGAAGTGGTTAAACGTGTACTTACACACAGAAATATGCTGCATTAAACGTGCACTAATGCACAGAAATCTACTGTGTTAAACACGCACTAACACACAGAAATATACTTCTTTAAACGTGCACTAACACACAGAAATATACTGCTTTAAATGTGCACTAACACAGAGAAATATACTGCATTAAAAGTGAACTAACGCACAGAAATACATTGCATTAAATGTGCACACAGAAATGTACTGGTTTAAATGTGCAATAACGCACAGAAATTACTGCATTAAACGCGCACTAATGCACTGAAATATACTGTGTTAAACCTGCACTAATACACAGAAATATACTGCTTTAAACGTGCAGGTACACACAGAAATATACTGCGTTAAATGTGCACTAACACACTGAAATGTACTGCTTTAAACGTGCACTAATGCACAGAAGTATACTGCATTAAACATGCATTAACACACTGAAATATACTGCATTAAATGTGCATTTAGGCTGGATTCACACCTATGCAGTTTTAGTGCTTTTTGCATTTTGTAGATTTGCACTACAGTCCATTTAGCATGGTTTCCTATGGAACATGTTCTGTATTGCAAATCTGCAAAATGCAAAAAGCACTAAAAATGCATAGGTGTGAATCCAGTCTAACACATTAAAATGTACTGTGTTAAACGGCACATAACACATTGAATTATACTATGTTAAATATGCCGTAATGCACTGAAATATAATGCGTTAAATGGCACGTAACACATTAAAATATACTGCGTTAATTGTGCCCTAATAGACTGAAATATACTGCTTTAAATGTGCACTAATGTCATGAAATATACTGCATTAAACAGCATGTAACCCACTGAAATAAGGCACAGAAATATACTGCTTTAAACGTGCACTAACACACAGAAATATACTGTGTTAAATGTGCACTAACACACAGAAATATACTGTGTTAAATGTGCACTAACACACAGATATATACTGTTTTAAACGTGCACTAACACACAGAAATATACTGCGTCAAAAGTGCACTAACACACAGAAATGTACTGTGTTAAATGACACGTAACACATTGGGGTTATTTACTAAAGGCAAATCCACTTTGTACTGCAAGTGCACTTGAAATTGCACTGAAAGTGCACTTGGAAGTAAAGTCGCTGTAGATCCGAGGGGGACATGCAAGGAAAATAAAAAAAACAGCATTTTAGCTTGCACATGATTGGATGATAAAATCAGCATAGCTTCCACTCATTTCAGCTGTACCCCTTAGATTTAGAGTAATTGCACTTCCAAGTGCACTTGTAGTGCAAAGTGGATTTGCCTTTCGTAAATAAACCCAATTGAATTATACTATGTCAAATGTGCAGTAACGTACTAAACTATACTGCATTAATGGCACGTAACACATTAAAATATATTGTGTTAATTGTGCACTAATGCACTGAAATATACTGCTTTAAACGTGCACAAATGCACTGAAATATTCTGCGTTAAACGCGCAGTAACACACAAAAATGTACTGCATTAAACATACAGTAACGCACAGACATACACTGCGTTAAATGTGCACTAACGCACAGAACGCAGTGGCGGAACTACCGCCATAGCAACCAGTGCAGTCGCTATGGGGCCCACAGCTGAGCAGGCAGCAGGTGAGCCACCGAGGACGCAGCTGGGTGACTCGGCGAGGGCGGGGAAGCTGGCAGCTGGGAGGCTCGGTGGGTGGATGGCCAATCAGCGGGTGGCAGAGCAGAGAGATGACATTGTCTCTTACCACCCGGCTCCCGCCCCGCAAACTGGCAGTTCCGCCCTCACTCGCTGTGCAGGCAGGAGAGAGATTACATCATCTCTTTGCTGCCTGACTCAGACAGACGTGACAATCCCCACCTTCCCCACCAATCTGCAACTTGTGGCTGGTGATGTGGCAAGTCGACAATCTACAACGAGTGGCAGGTGATGTGGCAAGTGGACAATCCGCAATGGGTGGCAGGTGACGTGGCAAGTGGACAATCTGCAGTGGGTGGCAGGTGATGTGGCAAGTGGAAAAACCGCAACGGCTGGTAGGTGACATGGCAAGTGGACAATTCGCAACGGGTGGCAGGTGATGTGGCAAGTGGACAATCTGCAATGGGTTGCAGGTGATGTGGAAAGTGGACAATCCGCAATGTGTGGCACGTGATGTGGCAAGTGGACAATCCACAATGGGTGGTAGATGACGTGGCAAGTGGACAATCCACAACGGGTGGCAGATGACGTGGCAAGTGGACAATCCGCAATGGGCGGCAGGTGACATGGCAAGTGGACAATCTGCAATGGGTGGCAGGTGACGTGGCAAGTGGACAATCCCCAACGGGTGGAAGGTGATGTGGCAAGTGGACAATCCACAATGGGTGGCAGGTGATGTGGCAAGTAGACAATTTGCAACCTGTGGCACGTGATGTGGCAAGTGGACAATCCGCAATGGGTGGTAGGTGACGTGGCAAGTGGACAATCCACAACGGGTGGCAGATGACATGGCAAGTGGACAATCCGCAATGGGCGGCAGGTGACATGGCAAGTGGACAATCTGCAATGGGTGGCAGGTGACGTGGCAAGTAGACAAGCCCCAATGGGTGGCAAGTGATGTGATAAGTGGACAATCCGCAATGGGTGGCAGGTGATGTGGCAAGTGGACAATTTGCAACGTGTGGCAAGTGACAATCTGCAACTTGTGGCAGGGGAAGTGGCAAGTGGACGATCGACAATGTGTGGCAGGTGATAGTGGACAATTTGCAACGTGTGGCAGGTGATGTGGCAAGTGACAATCTGCAACATGTGGCAGGTGACATGGCAAGTGGACAATCTGCAACGTGTGACAAGTGACAATCTGCATCAGGTGGCAGGCGACGGTGGCAGGTGACTCACTCAGGGCTCCCACTGATTCTGCATTATGGTGCGTTGAACTATTTAATTTTCTAGAACAATGTAATATTATAAATAATGTGTTTCAATCATCCTGACATCATAACACAAATGGTGCCGTGGTAATTGAAGCTCCAACATCAGCCATTGCCCCAATGAATTGCCCCCAAAAAAAGTATTTTCTGTCAATGCCCCTCCCGAGACTAGACTCTGGATCCATTTTGCTATAGGGCCCTGTGATTTCTAGTTATGCCCCTGCACAAAAATATTCTGCATTAAACCCACACTAACACACAGAAATATATTGCTTTAACCACTTTCAGACCGGACCATTTTGCTGGTAAATGACCAGAGGTCTTTTTACACTTTGGCACTGCGCTGCTTTAACTGGTAATTGCGCGGTCATGCAATGTTGTACCCAAACAAAATTTGCGTCCTTTTCTTCCCACAAATAGAGCTTTCTTTTGATGGTATTTGATTGCCTCTGCGATTTTTATTTTTTGCGATATAAACGTAAAAAGACCGCAAATTTTGAAAAAAAATGATATTTTCTACTTTTTGTTATTAGAAAAATCCAATAAACTCAATTTTAGTCATACATTTAGGCCAAAATGTATTCAGCCACATGTCTTTGGTAAAAAAAAAGTCAATAATTGTATATTTATTGGTTTGCGCAAAAGTTGTCACATCTACAAACTAAGGTACGTTTTCTGGAATTTACGCAGCTTTTAGTTTACGACTGCCTATCTCATTTCTTGAGGTGCTAAAATGGCAGGGCAGTACAAAACCCCCCCAAATGACCCCATTTTGGAAAGTAGACCCCCTAAGGAAATTGATAAGAGGCATGTTGAGCCCATTGAATATTTTATTTTTTTGCCTCAAGCGATTGAATAATGACAAAAAAAAAAATTTTTTTTTTTTTTTACACAAAGTTGTCACTAAATGATATATTGCTCACACATGCTATGGGCGTATGTGAAATGACACCCCAAAATAAATTCTGCTGCTTCTCCTGAGTATGGGGATACCACATATGTGGGACTTTTTGGGAGCCTAGCCGCGTACGGGGCCCCGAAAACCAAGCACCGCCTTCAGGCTTTCTAAGGGCGTAAATTTTTGAGTTCACTTCTCACTACCTATTACAGTTTTGAAGGCCATAAAATGCCAAGATGGCACAAAACCCCCACAAATGACCCCATTTTAGAAAGTAGACACCCCAAGCTATTTGCTGAGAGGCATGTTGAGTTCATGGAATATTTTATATTTTGCCACAAGTTGCGGGAAAATTACAAACTTTTTTTTTTTTTTTTTTTTTTAACAAAGTTGTCACTAAATGATATATTGCTCATGCATGCCATGGGCATATGTGAAATGACACCCCAAAATAAATTCTGCTGCTTCTCCTGAGTACGGGGATACCACATATGTGGGACTTTTTGGGAGCCTAGCCGCGTACGGGGCCCCGAAAACCAAGCACCGCCTTCAGGCTTTCTAAGGGCGTAATTTTTTGATTTCACTCCTCACTACCTATTACAGTTTTGAAGGCCATAAAATGCCAAGATGGCACAAAACCCCCACAAATGACCCCATTTTAGAAAGTAGACACCCCAAGCTATTTGCTGAGAGGCATGTTGAGTCCATGGAATATTTTATATTTTGCCACAAGTTGCGGGAAAATTACAAACTTTTTTTTTTTTTTTTTCACAAAGTTGTCACTAAATGATATATTGCTCACGCATGCCATGGGCATATGTGAAATGACACCCCAAAATAAATTCTGCTGCTTCTCCTGAGTATGGGGATACCACATATGTGGGACTTTTTGGGAGCCTAGCCGCGTACGGGGCCCCGAAAACCAAGCACCGCCTTCAGGCTTTCTAAGGGCGTTACAGTTTTGAAGGCCATAAAATGCCAAGATGGCACAAACCCCCCCCAAATGACCCCATTTTGGAAAGTAGACACCCCTAAATTTAGGGGTACACTAGTGAGACTAGGTAATAAATGGCGGGTGCCCTGAAACTATAAAAAAATAAATAACCAACCAGCGTCACCTGTAACAGTTATATGGTGATCACTGGTGAAAGGGTTAACTAGGGGGCAATTAGGGGGCTTTATGCGGTAGTATATGGGGGTCCCTGGCGCTATAAAAAGCTGCAGCGAACCTAAATACCTACCTGCCTAACTAGCGTCACCTGTGACACTAATACAGCGATCAGAAAAACGATCGCTTATTAGGCTGGGTTCACACTGGAGCGATGCGGGAACGCCACGAATGCGCGGCGGGTTCCCGCATCGCATGCCTCCCGGCGGCAGTTCACACTGCCCTATGCGAACTGCTGGGAGTGTCAGTGAAATGTTACTGACACCCCCAGATCAGTTCGCATATCGCAGTGCGATCTGCAAACTCGGATCGCATGGTGTGAACACCCATGCGATCCGATTCTGCTGCGGGCCAAAAAAAGGGTCCCGTGCGAATTTGCGGCGGGTGCGGCGGGTGCGGCGAATGGCTGAACTCGAATCGCACAGAGATCGGATGTGATTTGCACTGCAGTGCGGTGCGAATCGCATCCGTTCTCATAAACCGCTGCAATGTGAACCCAGCCTTAGTGACACTGGCGACGGGGGGTGATCACGGGGTTAAACCTTTATTGGGGGGGTTAGGGGGGTACCTTAGAACTAAAGGGGGCTAACCCTAACTGCCCTAACAGTTATTAGTCACAAATGACACCCGCCGGGTGATCAGGGGGTTAAACCTTTATTAGGTAATAAATGGCGGGTGCCCTGAAACTATAAAAAAATAACTAACCAACCAGCGTCACCTGTAACAGTTATATGGTGATCACTGGTGAAAGGGTTAACTAGGGGGAAATCAGGGGGCTTTATGCGGTAGTATATGGGGGTCCCTGGCGCTATAAAAAGCTGCGGCGAACCTAAATACCTACCTGCCTAACTAGCGTCACCTGTGACACTAATACGGCGATCAGAAAAATGATCGCTTATTAGGCTGGGTTCACACTGGAGCGATGCGGAAACGCCGCGAATCCGCGGCGGGTTCCCGCATCGCATGCCTCCCGGCGGCAGTTCACACTGCCCTATGCGAACTGCTGGGAGTGTCAGTGAAATGTTACTGACACCCCCAGATCAGTTCGCATATCGCAGTGCGATCTGCAAACTCGGATCGCATGGTGTGAACACCCATGCGATCCGATTCTGCTGCGGGCCAAAAAAAGGGTCCCGTGCGAATTTGCGGCGGGTGCGGCGGGTGTGGCGGGTGCGGCGGGTGCGGCGAATGGCTGAACTCGAATCGCACAGAGATCGGATGTGATTTGCACTGCAGTGCGGTGCGAATCACATTCGTTCTCATAAACCGCTGCAATGTGAACCCAGCCTTAGTGACACTGGCGACGGGGGGTGATCACGGGGTTAAACCTTTATTGGGGGGGTTAGGGGGGTACATTAGAACTAAAGGGGGCTAACTCTAACTGCCCTAACAGTTATTACAGTCACAAATGACACCAATGCAAAAAAAAAAAAAAAAAAAAATGACATTGGTGTCACTGTGACTGGGGGGCAGGGGTAATTGGGGGGGTGATCGGGGGGTAAAGGGGGGGTGTGAGTGTGCCTGGCATGTTCTACTGTGTGTGTGAGTGTTGGTGCAACTTACTGATCCGCTCTCCTCCGTGTCGGAACGAAAAATACCGACACGGAGGAGAGAATACATCACTTCCTCTCCTGTGTTTACATTACAGGAGAGGAAGTGATGTCACCGGGGATTTCTATTCGTCGGGAGCGATCGCGAGGGGGTGGCCATGAATGAATGGCCGTCCCCTCGTCCGGGATCGCTCCCGTACGAATACCGACCGCCGCAGGCACCGGGCGGGGGCCCGATCGGGCCCCCGACCCGCGGGAGGCAAGGGACGTACATGTATGTCCTTATGCCTGCCCGTGCCATTGTACCGACGTACATCGGCGTGCGGCGGTCGGCAACTGGTTAAACATGCAGTAATGCACAGAAATATACTGCTTTAAACGTGCTCTAATGCACAGAAATATACTGCTTTGAAAGTGCACTAATGCACAGAGATATACTGTGTTAAATGTACATTAATGCACTGTGTTAAATGGCACAACATACTGAATTATACTTTGTTAAATGTGCACTAACGCATAGAAATATACTGCTTTGAACGGGCACTAATGCACAGAGATATGAATGAATGAATGAATGAAATACTTGTATAGCGCACAATGCGAACTGAATCGCCTTCTGTGTGTTAAATGTGCATTAACACACAGTAATGTTCTGTGTTAAACGGCACATAACACACTGAATTATACTACGTTAAATGTGCAGTAATGCACTGAAATATACTGTGTTAAATGACACGTTACACATTTAAATATACTGCGTTAAATGCCTACTAACGCACTGAAATGTATTGCGTTAAACATGCAGTAACGCACTGAAATATACTGTGTTAAATGTGCAGTAACACACAGAAATATACTGCTATAGCCGTGCACTAACACACAGATATATACTGCGTTAAATGTGCACTATTGCACAAAAATATACTGCTTTAAACGTGCACAAATGCACAGAAATATACTGCTTTAAACGTGCACTAACACAAAGAAATATACTGTGTTAAATGTTCACTAACACACTGAAATATACTGCGTTAAGTGTGCAGTAACTCGCTGAAATATATTGCGTTAAACGTGCACTAAAGCACAAAAATATACTGCGTTAAAGTGCACTGAGGCACAGAAATATACTGCGTTAAACGACACATAACACACCAAAATATACTATGTTAAAATGTGCACTAACGCACTGAAGTATACCATGTTAAACGGCACATAACACACTGAAAAACACTGCGTCAACCGTGCACTAATGTCATGAAATATACTGCATTATACAGCATGTAACCCACTGAAATAACACAGAAATATACTGTTTAAATGTGCACTAACACACAGAAATATACTGTGTTAAACATGCACTAACACTCAGAAATATACTGCTTTAAACGTGCACTAACATACAGAAATATAATGCGTTAAAAGTGCACTAAGGCAAAGAAATATATTGCGTTAAATGTGCACTAACACACAGAAATGTACTGCTTTAAACATGCAATAACACACAGAAATTACTGCATTAAATGTTCACTAATGCCGCGTACACACGTAGCGGACTATCTGACGGACTTAGTCTGGCGGACTTCCCGCCAGACTGTCCGTCGGACTTTCCGAACGGGCTACTTGCCCACACACGGCACTTTTTCAGCGGACTAATACGGCGTACTAAGTCCGCCGTACTATGCGCCCTACTTCTTATATAGGGACAAGGGGCGGGGCCATCGGTTGATGTCACATGGGTTGATGTCACATGGCGACCCAGCCCCCTTACGATGTCACAGTCCCGGAGGATGCTGGGACTGTCACCATGTGACATCAACCCATGTGACATCAACCAATGACCCCGCCCCTTGTCCCTATATAAGTCGCCGCGCACCACGTCCCTGGCATTGCGGCCGGAGAGAACGTCGAGTCAACATCTCCAGGAGAAGAAGGAGAAGAAGAAGAACGGAAGGCGGCGGCGGTGAAAGAAGACCAGGCCACCGCCTGTAAAAGAGCTATAAGAAGGCGCGGTGGCCCGGCAAAAGAACCAAAGAGGGGGACAAGACCCCCGAAGTCGGAAAAAGAGGGGGCGGCGAGGAGTCCGACGAGAAGACCCCCGAAGACGGAAGACCCCCGGAGCTGTGCAATAAACTATTTTATCTTGTGTGTTGTGTTTTTTTTGTACTTTATTATACAGGTGAATGGGTAGGGGTACATTGTACCCCATACTCATTCACATAGGGTGGGGGGCCGGATTCCGATAAGCCCCCCGCCCGCAGACCCCGACAACCAACGGCCAGGGTTGTCGGGAAGAGGCCCTTGTCCTCATCAACATGGGGACAAGGTGCTTTGGGGTGGGGGGGCCGCGCGGCCCCCCTTCCCCAAGGCACCCCCCCATGTTGAGGGCACGCGGCCTGGTACGGCTCAGGAGGGGGGGACCGGACAAGGGTCTGATGTGGATCTGGGGGGACCCCCACGCCGATTTTTTTCAGCGTGGGGTTCCCCTTTAAGTCCATACCAGGTGGCAGGGCCAGCGACGTCTCCTTCGCTGGCCCCGCCTACCTGGAGACCCGCTCGAATGAGCGGACTTTTCTCCAGGCGGGGAAAGTCCGTTCATTTCAAAAGTACGGCGGACTGGCACACACACGGCCGGATTGTCCACCGAAATGCGAGTCCGGCTGGAAGATTGGAGTGCAAAACTACTTTCTAAGTCTGCCGTACTTTCGGGTCAAAAAAGTATGCCGGAGGCTACACACGGGGGGATTGTCCGGCGGACTTGAGTTTGCCGGACTTTTCCACCCGCTTGTTTGATCGTGTGTACGCGGCATAAGGCACCAAAATATACTGCGGTAAACATGCACTAATGCGCAGAAATATACTGCTTTAAATGTGTACTTACACACAGAAATGTACTGTGTTAAACGACACATAACACATTGAGTTATACTATGTCAAATGTGCAGTAACGCACTAAAATATACTGCGTATGTAACACATTAAAATATATTGTGTTAATTATGCACTAATGCACTGAAATATACTGCGTTAAACATATAGTAACACACAAAAATTTACTGCATTAAACGTACACTAACACACAGATATATACTGCGTTAAATGTGCACTAACACACAGAAATATACTGCTTTAAACGTGCACTAAAGCACAAAAATATACTGCGTTAAACCCACACTAACCCATAGAATTATACTGCTTTAAACATGCACTAATGCACAGAAATATACTGCTTTAAACATGCACTAATGCACAGAAATATAATGTATTAAACGTGCACTAACAAACTCAAATATAATGCGTTAAATGTGCACTAACGCACAGAAATATACTGCTTTGAATGTGCACTAATGGACAGAAATATACTGTGTTAAATGTGCATTATTGTACTGTGTTAAACGGCATGTAATGCACTGAATTTTACTACATTGAATGTGTGCAAACACACTGAAATATACTACGTTAAACGGCGGGTTACACATTGAAATATACTGCATTAAACGTGCACTAATGCACTAAAATATACTGCATTAAATGTGCAGTAATGAACAAAATATACTGCTTTAAACATGCACTAACGCACTGAAATATACTGCGTTAAATGTGCACTAACGCACAGAAATATAATGCTTTAAACATGCACTAATGCACAGAGATACAGTATCTCACAAAAGTGAGTGCATCCCTCACATTTTTGTAAATATTTTATAATATCTTTTCATGTGACAACACTGAAGAAATGACACTTTGCTACAATGTAAAGTAGTGAGTGTACAGCCTGTATAACGGTGTACATTTGCTGTTTCCTCAAAATAACCCAAAACACAGCCATTAATGTCTAAACCACTGGCAACAAAAGTGAGTACATCCCCAAGTGAAAATGTCCAAATTGGGCCCAGTTAGCCATTTTCCATCCTTGGTGTCATGTGACTCATTAGTGTTACAAGGTCTCAGGTGTGAATGGGGGAGCAGGTGTGTTAAATTTGGTGGTATCACTCTCTCATACTGGTTACTGGAAGTTAAACATGGCACCTCGTGGCAAAGTACTCTCTGAGAATCTGAACAAACGAATTGTTGCTCTACATGAAGATGGCCTAGACTAAAAGAAGATTGCCAAGACCCTGAGACTGAGCTGCAGCACGGTGGCCAAGACCATACAGCTGTTTAACAGGACAGGTTGCACTCAGAACAGGCCTCGCCATGATTGACAAAAGCAGTTGAGTGAACATGCTCAGCATCATATCCAGAGGTTGTCTTTGGGAAATAGATGTATGAGTGCTGCTAGCATTGCTGCAGAGGTTATAGTGGTGGGGGGGTCAGCCTGTCAGTGCTCAGACCATATGCTGCACACTACATCAAATTGGTCTCCATGGCTGTTGTCCCAGAAGGAAGCCTGTTATAAAAATGATGCACAAGAAAGCCCGCAAACAGTTTGCTTAAGACAAGCAGACTAAGGGCATGGATTACTGGAATCATGTCCTGTCGTCTGATGAGACAAAGATAAAATGATTTGGTTCAGATGGTGTCAAGCGTGTGTGGTGGCAACCAGGTGAGGAGTACAAAGACAAGTGTGTCTTGCCTACAATCAAGCATGGTGGTGGGAGTGTCATGGTCTGGGGCTGCATGAGTGCTGCCAGCACTGGGGAGCTACAGTTCATTGAGGGAACCATGTACTGTGATTTACTGAAGCAGAGCATGATCCCCTCTCTTCAGAGACTGTGCCGCAGGGCAGTATTCCAACATGATAAAGACCGCAAACACACCTCCAAGATGACCACTGCCTTGCTAAAGAAGCTGAGGGTAAAGGTGATGGCCTGGCGAAGCATGTCTCCAAACCTAAACTCTATTGAACATCTGTGGGGCATCCTCAAAGGAAGGTGGAGGAGCTGAAGGTAACATCCACCAGCTCCATGATGTCATCATGGAGTTGTGGAAGAGAACTCCGGTCGCAACCTGTGAAGCTCTGGTAAACTCCATGCCCAAGACGGTTAAGGCAGTGCTTGAAAAAAAATGAGGGCCACGCAAAATACACGAACACTTTGTGTTCAATTTGGAGATTTTCACTTAGGGGTGTACATTTGTTGCCAGTTTAATGGCTGTGTGTTGAGTTATTTTGGGGGAATAGCAAATTTGCACTGTTATACAAGCTGTACACTCACTACTTTACATGATAGCAAAGTGTAATTTCTTCAGTGTTCTCACATGAAAGATATAATAAAATATTATAATAAAATGTGAGGGGTGTACACACTTATGTGAGATACTGTATACTCTGTTAAACATTCACTAACGCACAAAAATATACTGCTTTAAACATGCACTAATGCATAGAGATATACTGTGTTAAATGTGCACTTACACACTAAAATATACTGCGTTAAACGTACAATAACGCACAGAAATATACTACGTTAAATGGCACAAAACACACTGAAATATACTGCATTAAACACGTAGTAATGCACAGAAATATACTGCGTTAAACAGCACTCACTGCACTTAAATATACTGCGTTAAACGGCAGGTAATGCACTGAAATATGCTACATTAAATGTGCACAAACTCGCAGAAATATACTGTGTTAAACGTTCACTAATGCACGGAGATATATTGTGTTAAACATGCACTAATGCACTGAACTATACTGCAGTAAACCTGCCCTGACAAAATAAACTGACACTAATGTATAAATGAATGGTCACCACATTCACACTGACTGAACTATCTCTTGATTCACACTAAAGTGACACTAAAGTAACAATGAATGGTCACTCACTACTAGGGATGAGCAGAACACCCCCCCCCCCCCCCCATTTGGTTCGCACCAGAACATGTGAACAGGCAAAAAATTTGTTCGAACACGTGGACACCGTTAAAGTCTATGGGACACGAACATGAATAATCAACAAAAGTGCTAATTTTAAAGGCTTATATGCATGGTATTGTCCTAAAAAGTGTTTGGGGACCTGGTTCCTGCCCCAGGGGACATGTATCAATGCAAAGAAAGTTTTTAAAACTGATGTTTTTTCGGGAGCAGTGATTTTAATAATGCTTAAAGCGAAACAATAAAAGTGTAATATTCCTTTAAATTTCGTACCGGGGGGGTGGGGGGGGGGGGTGTCTATATTATGCCTGTAAAGGGGCACATGTTTCCCGTGTTTAGAACAGTCTGATAGCAAAATGACATTTCTAAAGGAAAAAGTCATTTAAAACTACTCACAGCTACAATCAATTGCCGGTCCGCAATACACATAAAAGTTCATTGATAAAAATGGCATGGGGATTTCCCCACAGGGGAACCCCGTGCCCAATTTTTTTTAAAAAATGCATGGGGGTCCCCCTGAAATCCATACCGGACCCTTATCCGAGCATGCAACCTGATAGGCTGCAGTAAAAGAGGGGGGATAAGAGAGCGCCCCCCTGAACCGTACCAGGCCACATGCCCTCAACATTGGCAGGGTGCTTTGGGGGTAGCTCCTCAAAGCACCTTGTCCCCATGTTGATGGGGAGAAGAGCCTCATCCCCACAACCCTTGCCTGGTGGTTGTGGGGGTCTGTGGGTGGGGGGCTTAACGGAATCAGGAAGCCCCCTTTAACAAGGGCACCCCCAGATCATGCCCCCATGTGCATTGATAATGGGGTACAAATGCACCCCTAACATTTCACAAAAAAGTGACAAAAAGGTTAAAAAAGATAAGAGACGGTTTTTGACAAGTCCTTTATTAAATTCTTCTTCTTTGTGCTTCTTCTTTCATCTTCTTTCTTCTGGTCTTCCCACCATGTTTTTCTTGTTCCTCCAACTTCTTCTTTTCCATCTTCTTCTTCATTTTCTTCTTCCTCCGCTCTTCTCATCCTGCATCTTGCTCCGGCTTCTTCTCTGCCCTGTCCGCAGGATCCGCCTCTGTAGGAGTCTTCAGCCGCGTGGCGCTTTGATTCTTCTGACACTTCTTAAATAATGGAGGGTGGGGCCCGTCCTCCTCTGATGCACAGGGACTTCCCTATCTCATTACCAATTCACACAGGGGTGGCCGGGATATGGGGGTTCCCTTGTTAAAAGGGGCTTCCAGATTCTGATAAGTCCCCCACCCGCAGACCCTCACAACCACTGGGTAAGGGTTGTGGGGATGAGGCCCTTCTCCCCATCAACATGGGGACAAGGTGCTTTGAGGGGCTGCCTCAAAGCACCCTCCCAATGTTGCGGGCATGTGGCCTGGTACGGTTCCTGCAGGGCCTGCCTGGTTGCTTGCTCGAATAAGGGTGTGGTATGGATCTTTGGGGGGACCCCACGCTATTTTTTTTTTATAAATTGGTGCGGGTTCCCCTTAATATCTATACCAGACTTGAAGGGCCTGGTATGGAATTTAGGGGGACCCCCATGCATTTTTTTCTTTTTCTTTTGGTTCAGGGTTCCCCTGTGGGGAAATCCCCCATGCCGTTTTTATCAATTAACTTTTGTGTATTGCGGACCGACAATTCATTGTAGCCGCGAGTAGTTTTAAATGACTTTTTTCTCACACTGGGGCTGCAGGGGAGGCACTTTTCAGGTGCTTTACAGATACTATTTTTAGCCCAAAAGTGCCTGAAAAACGCCTCAGTGTGAAAGTGGCCTAACTCTCTAGTAGCACTGAACAGAGCCCTGTTCCATCTCTGTCCACGCTGATATCACACTACAAATAAAATAATACTTTTAGTGTGGGGCAGGACTAAGAGCAATCAGCCATAATTGGATAGAGTCATCATTACTTTCTCCAATCATGGATCTGACATTGCTCTGTTCCCTGATTGGACAAAGCTTTCATTGCTTTAGCCAATCAAGACTTCCAAGTGCATTGTGGTCATTTGGCGAGCCGAACAAATGGTTGAATGGCCCAATAATTCAGGTGTTCCTTGAATGGGCGAACAGCCAATGTTCGACCCGAACCATTCTCCCATCCCTATTCAGCAGCTGACTTGTATCCAGAAGACTGATGAGCAAGCTTCAGGATAGTGGTGGAAGGATAGGCCACCCCCGACTAACCACACATATGAACACACACACAAACCCTGGGCCTAAGGCTTCTAGTAGGTTGCCTTGAACTTGAATGTATTTTGTTCTTGGATGGGGTACATTCTCTGCCACAGAGACAATTGCCAGCACAAGGTTAAATTATCTGTTTAAACAAAGACAAAAAACAACATCTGTTTACACGCAGTTTGTATAGTACACAGGTATCAAGGTTAATATGTTTTTGAGTATACATGGGTTATTTTACTTTGTGTAAAATCACGTACACAATAATTATTACATTTAACCCTATTTTATGGTTCAGAAAGCAAGTGATTGAAAATTGCCAGAGTGTATTGTAACATATGTGTCTGGAATTATACTGGAGGAAAAATGTATTGATCAGGTGTCCTGTAAATAGCCCGCTAAATAAATATTGATTCAGTGGGACATGGTGTGCCTTTTTCCAGGTCTTTCCTATGCATTTCACATCGAAATCAAGAGTTCTGATTTACACAGAGTATATTTAATTGGATCAGGGGGTTACGTCACACAAACTTATTCATGTTGACAGTAATGCTTTAACTAAGGCATATCAAACTACTGTTTTGGAGCTTCACTTCTCATACTCCTTCTTTGTGTTTCCATTGGCTTAACATTTTAAATAAAATGAGAATCAGATGATTCTCAAGCTGATAAAGGCTACACTTCCTTACATAATGATGCAGAAAAAGTGTTATGGTATCTTTCTGCAAATATTACTATAATATTAAAGTAAAACAAAAATGACTGTGACTTAACAGTGATAGCTGCACTCACCATATTTCCACATAAATATTATTGCCAATATAAATAAAAAATTGTGTTGCGCTATCAAATAAAGTGCTAGTGTTTAAATATTTCACAACAAAGAATAATCAAATAATGATACACTTATAAATCCATGTGCACTGCACTTGAAACACCAGAAATAATGAGTAATAGTGCTACTATTTTGATCACAAAATATACACCAACAGGTGAAAAAATGTATAAATGAAAATACACATATATAACTTTTTCACAGTAGCGTTCAAAATTTTTTATTAACATCTATAAATGTGTCCAAATAAGTGTAAACATAAATAAATGTCCATGAATAAAATGAAAAAAAAAATGAAAATATCTTGCAATTCCACAAAAAGCTCACCAGATGCTGTTGCCATTCACGTTTGTGTTTGGCAAAATACACTCAGAAATTAAATTGAAGACCGCTGGTAGACGCCACACTCCATTCAAATGCCTGACTTTAAAATCCACATGTAGAGATAAAAGACATGCCGGGAGGCACTGTGCTGTGATCTCACTGCTCCTTCACTCACTAGGCATCAGATCACCTTCCCAGCCTCAGCATACATTTGACATGTAGCCACGACCAATGCGTTTCGTCACTTCTGACTTCGTTACAGGGGGTGGCAAAACGTCACTGCAACCAAGTTAATATATCCTCCTCCAGGGTCACATCTCCACTGTCTGTAAAGTTGTACAGTGTTTATGTGAAATTTTTGTCTGTATATGTACATCCACTTTTCATTAATGCTGTGTTCTAGTTCTTACTAATTGGCCAGTGGAGTTCATATTTTAACCAATGTGTCATATATTTTTTATGTACCAATAAATATTTAAATCTTTTTATCCAATATTCTCCTACCCTTATTATAGACATTGTTTTGCTGCCAAAAAAAACCACTGCAGGGGAAATTGCTCTTTTTTCTTTTTTGATATATCCTCCTCCTTCCTAATTGGCCAATGGAAATTGCTTTCAGCTCAAAACAACACATACAACACATACAAGATTAATTTAGCGGATGAAGACCCAAGCATGGCAAATTATTCAATCCAACACCGGTCAATTAATGGACAAATGCTATCAATATTAAACAAATTAATTTAAGGTAGGATAAGTGATACTAATGCTTTTACAACTCAATGAATTTATATCAACATACTAATAGAATAGAATAAATTTTAAAATAAATGAATTGGTCAAATCACTGAACCAGCAAAAGACCACTCAACAATAAAACATATGCACCTTTAATACTTCCAAATGAAACCACCACAAAAATATTTTTCAATAATCACTAATGAAACAAATCAAATCAAAGTTTAACCCATCAGGGTTCATTGTCTGCAATAAATCAATCCATTTAATTTCCCTCTAAGAGAGGTCCCTAACTATTAGATCCCCTCCATGGTGCAAAAACCCTTTCTACACCCCAAAACTGAAGGGTGGAGGGATCTCTAGCATGATACAGTCTATAATATTCTGAGACGCTATAATACCTGAATACCTTTTAAGATTTTTGCCACATGTTCCCCAATTTTTACTTTAACTTTTTTTGGTACGTCCTACATATATCAGTTCGCAAGGGCAGACCAATGCATAAATTACATGGGTAGTGTCACAGATTATGAGGTCAGTGATATCATAATCTTGACCTGTATGGTTGGAATGAAAGGATGAACATCTTATAACATGTTGCCTAGCATGATGACATGCCTTACATTTACTGTAGGCAATAAAAGCCTTTCAACCAGGCCAAAACGTTGGTCTGGTGGAAGAGTCCAGGATCTTGTGTACTACACTGTCACTAAAACTGGGAGCCCTCCTGTAAATGAATGATGGTTTCCCAGGCAATGCTGGTTTAAGTGACTGGTCCATCCTCAGGATGTGCCAATGTTTAAAAAGATATCCTCAATCTTTTTGTACTGGCAGTTTAAATCAGAAATGGTACACCACTGTTTATCATCCCCCCGTCACTTGCACTCTACTCTCCAAGCATTGATCTCTCTGCATAGATAGCATTCTTTGACATTCATGCTCAATCTGGTCATCCAAATTTCCCTTTTGGGCAAATTTATTCTTTATATGGCCAGATTGTTTGACAAATCACTATCAAAGGTAAAATTCTTTCTGATGCACATTAAATGACCTCTTGGGATACTGCACAACCAGGTAGGATGATGTCTACTTCTTATCAATGGAAAACTATTTCTATCCATAGGCTTAAATTCAACTTTGTAGCCAAATAATCGTTTACCTTAAATATTGTCAAATCTAAAAAATGTATACTAGTGTCACTGAAATGATAGTCAAATTTAATGTTATTCTTACTGTTATTGAGCTGATCCATAAACTGATGCAGAGATTGCGCTGAACCTTTCTAAAAAAATAACAGATCGTCAATGAACCTTCTGTAAAAAAAAAGGAGCCCTTTTTTAGGTCTACAAAAAACAAATCTATCCTCCCACTCTGCCATAAATATGTTGGCGAGACGGGGCGAATACTTGGCTCTCATGGCGACACCATCATTTTGACTGACGGTACTAAAAATAGTTATGCCATAAACAAAAGTCAAGGGACTTTTGTAAAAAAATAAAAATTGTGCATATAGCAAAACGTCAGCCGTTACTAGATAAGTAGTCCTATCCTCGCACAATTTAAGGTCTTTCAATGCTAATAATATTTAATATATAAAAAAATTGTATCTTTTAGATGCTATAGTTCTCAAAACACTTGGTTGTTTAAATGTATTTAAATATACACCTAATCTGGCTGATACTGACCCTACCCCATTAACAATGGGATGGGCAAGGGGGCGGGTAGCATTCCTATGGATTATGGGTAGGGTGTATATTATAGGTATTCTACATATTCTAGGCACCAGATATTTTAATTATTTTTTTATTTAACACTTGTGTTTTATAACCCTAATCTACCAGATGTTTTAATTGATCTTTATATGCCAGAGTAGGATTCTTTCTAAGTTTATTATAAGTGATTTCATCAGACAGCATAGCTGTCATTTGTTAATATTAGAATTCCTTATCCAAAAATCACAACACCTCCTCCCTTATCTGCCGGCCTAATGATAATCTCCTTACGAGTTACAAGGGATTCTATGCCTTCCCTAATGTGCCTCTTAACACATCTCTTCGGTGTAATTTGCTCCAAATCCGGTAATACCAAATTCTTAAATACTTCTACATAATGTTTACTCGGCAAGGGGGGATTAAAAGTGGATGTATTCCTTAACCCACTATCTATCCCAACATTGTTAATGTCAATCATACTAATAGAATTCAGAGGGTTATTGATAAAATATTTTTTAAGATTAATCTTCCTAATAAATGTATGCGTATCAATATATTATGTATTGAACTTATTGATAGCTCTTCAAGGAGCACATTTAAGACCTAGGTTCAATATGCACATTTTTTTTGGATCTAGGGTGGTTTTACTGAGATTGAAAATTCCTTGATTCTTCAGTCCCCTCTGTGCCTTTTTGCACTGAAGTTTTCGACCTGCTCTACAGCCTCTCCTTGTCTTGCAATTTCTCCTCCTCTCTCTCTTTCTCCTTGGTGATCTTTATAATCAGAAAGGGGTTGGAAATAATTGGTAGTTAGTATTAGTTCAATGTTATTATAACCTCACCATTTGGGGCCCCAAAATGTCCATGTATTGGCCCTAAAATCAGCTAAATCCCCAAAGAAAGTTTTTAATGTTATTTTTCTGTGTATCCGTATCAATTTTATCTAATTTTCTTTTTAATGTGTCATTAAACTCAATAGTTTGTAGTTTATCCTTGATTGGTTCTATTTTAGACTGAAGGTCCTTTTAACTCTTCCACTTATTTTTTCCTTTTTTTTCTTTTATTTTAAAATTAAATGTGTTCTATTCTATTAGCATGTTGATATAAATTCATTGAGTTGTAAAAGCATTATTATCACTTCTCCTACCTTGAATTAATTTGTTTAATATTGATAGCATTTGTCCATTAATTGACCGTGTGTTGAATTGAATAAATCGCCATTACTGGGTCTTCACCCACTAAGTAAAATTTATATCTAGCAAATGCAGGGTTAATTGCACATATGAATGAAGCTGTGGTAGATCTGTGGGGTGTTTTTACTCCAGTAGTTGACCACGCTGACAGATCTTAATGAGTGCCTATGTGATATCCTTCGAACAGTTGTGCAATAGTGCAGCTTGACTATTAAGAGAGTACTAAGAGGTTTATGGAACAGACGGACAACATCGTACATGATTACATGCACTTGCTGTTGTTTTGAGCTGAAAGCAATTTCCTTTCACCAATTAGGAAAGGAGGAGGATATTTTAGCTTGGTTGCCGTGCCGCATCGCCAACACCTTGTCAGGTCACCTTGAGGCGAGGTGACAGATGCACACCGTAGGGATCAGGAGTGCACCGCAAGGTTGTGGACCCTACGGCTGACTGCTGCGGACGAGAGACAGGTCCCACCGGGGTTAGAGCGTAAGATTCCCTGGGGCGCGGAGTCTAAGAGCTAGCAGGTGTTCACCAGAGCCTCGAGTGGTGAGGATGAACTTGGCTGCAACTGGCTCCAGGTCGCAACCCCCAGTGTCCCCCAGCTCACACCCACAGTAGGCAACAGGAGGATAGGGAATGTGAGGGACAAAGCCAAGGTCGGGGCCACAAGCAGACAGAAATAGTCAAGGACACGCCAAAAGGTCAGGATCACAGGCATACAGGGATTGTCAAAAACACGCCAAAGTCGGTAACGGAACAACAGAAGAGCAACAGGAAGCTGAACACACAAAGGCATACACAATGGTTGATCAGCACTCTTGGCTTGCAGTGCACAGGTTAATATAAGGTTCCCTGATAGGGCCTGGGGTGGAGTCATGCTTAGAGGAGAGGTTATAAAAACCACCAGGTGGAAGTGGCTGGCCACTTAGTCTGAACACATGAGGGGAGGTAAGCAAACAGGAAGATCACTGCATAACCATGACAGTACCCTCCCTCTTACGAGGCCTCCCCCTCCCCCGCCTGGGTCCAGGCTTAAAGGGAAACTCCAGATGAAACCTCCTCAACAGACGAGGAGCAAAGACCTCAGATGCAGTCATCCAAGACTTCTCCTCAGGGCCCAACCCTTTCCAAAGTACGAGGTACTGAAGAATGCCTTTACGGAAAAGCACAGCAGAAAGCACAGCAAGAGTGACAATCCCACTGGGTGGGCTCCGAGAGAGAGTAAACTTAACCCCTTGCAGACCGGACCATTTTGCTGGTCAAAGATCAGACCACTTTTTGCGATTCGGCACTGCGTCGCTTTAACTGACAATTGCGCGGTCGTGCGACGTGGCTCCCAAACAAAATTGGCGTCCTTTTTTTCCCACAAATAGAGCTTTCTTTTGGTGGTATTTGATCACCCCTGCGGTTTTTATTTTTTGCGCTATAAACAAAAATAGAGCGACAATTTTGAAAAAAATGCATTATTTTTTACTTTTTGTTATAATAAATATCCCCCAAAAATATATAAAAAAAAAAATTTTTCCCTCAGTTTAGGCCGATACGTATTCTTCTACATATTTTTGGTGAAAAAAATCGCAATAAGTGATTATTGATTGGTTTGCGCAAAAGTTATAGTGTTTACAAAATAGGGATAGTTTTATAGCATTTTTATTAAGAATTTTTTATTATTTATTTTTCTAGTAATGGAGGCGATCAGCGATTTTTATTGTGACTGCGACATTATGGCGGACACATCGGACATTTTTGACACATTTTTGGGACCATTGTCATTTATACAGTAATCACTGCTATATAAATGCAGTGATTCCTGTGTAAATGACACTGGCAGTGAAGGGGTTAACCAGTGGCTGGCAGTGTAGGGGTTAAGTGTTCCTAGGGGTGTGTTACTAACTGTGGGGGGGTTGGGCTTTCATTTAGTGAACACTGATCTCTGCTCCAATCACATGGAGCAGAGATCAGCGTCACTAGTTGCTAGGCAGAATGGAGAAATGCTGTTTACAGGGCATTTCCTCCATTCGGCCGCTCCGTGAGACGATCGCGGGGATGCCCGCGGCGATCGAGTCCGCGGGTCCCGCGACCGGACTCACGGGGGTCCCGACCAGCGCCGATGGCAGGGCGGCATTGAATATTGGACGTACCTGTACGCCAATATGCCTGCCCGTGCCATTCTGTCTACGTACATCGTCGTGCGCTGGTCGGGAAGTGGTTAAAGCACCCAATCAGACTATGGTTCCATGCCTATCAGAAGAGACAGTGCCCCCGTGGACAGGCCGAACATCCTAAGGTCCAGTAAGACTGATGGCGAGGTCCAAACTTGGAACAACCGTACCCAAACCAAACTGCAGTTTAGGTGTAACCTCAACTTTCAACAAAAACATAGCGTGTGCTCTTCAGCCGGCGCTACATCTGTACCACATGCAATTTTTTTCCTGATTTTTGTAAGTAGTTCTGATTATATTAAATGCTGAAATTTTAAACTACTACACCTATTATTCCTTCCTGAGTATATCTGTGGATCATCCTGGTTATCTGGAGAATGTTTCTCTAAGATTTGGATTATGCCATCCATCCAAGTGGGATATCAAGTGGGATATCACCCAAAAGAGCAGCCAGACCTCCATCTTAGAAGTGTTACCTGCTGGTAAGCAGCTTGTGAGTGGGTTGTGCAACTGGGTGTGGAGTGCTGCTCTTTCATGTTGGATCACTGGAACATGGGCTTTATATATATATATATACATATATATATATATATATATATATATATATATATATATATATACACTATATATGTTATGATGGATGATGGACATTTTGCACTGAGCACTTTCTTCATGAGGAATTTTCTTTGGGCTTTCATACTGTTAATAATTTTGCACGTGTATTTGATGAGCCTACTTTGCTTTAGCATTAGCATTATAAGTGTTTCATTATTTGTATAATCTTTGGTGTGAAATATTTAAACACTAGCACTTTTTTTAATAGCGCAACACGATTATTTATTTATATTGGCAATAATATTAAACTAGACATGACCTCAAAAAGGTGAAGATTTGCTTTCCTAAAATGTTAAGTGTGCCTAAGCAGCACCCTGAAAAATGTACCTTTTGTCTTGAATTTAAATTCTAGAAAACATGATTCCTGGTATTTGAGGCTGCCTGGGACTTCCAGGCTCTACAGAAATAAAAATGACTACTAAGCTAGGCACCAGAGGAAGAGACAAAATCTTGTCCTAGATGGCTCCAGTATAGGCCCAGGATTTCTTCATCACGCTGCTTTGAACAGTGGGGGAGGGGGGGGGGCAAAAGAGAAGACACTGAGAAGACCAGAAGACCCTAAAAGATGCAGAAATAACCAGAAGACACCAAAGAAAAGACAAGTAGAAGAAGAACCAGAAGAAGACAAACTGCAAGAAGAAAGCTTCCAATTGAAACAGGGTCATATTGAAGCAGAAAATGTGTGGTGTAAAATGAAGGGGGCAAGGTTTTACTCCAGAAACGCAAAGGCTTTCTTGTACAATCTTCTGCTTGATTTTACATTGGACTATACTTGTATCTGGACTCATGGTGGATCAATGTTGTAGTGCTTAAATCTCAGATCTGCTTTTTTGCATCATAAACCAAGATGAATATGGGATTCCTTTGTTATGTTAAAGCCACCTGCCCTAGGTCCAGACACCTCGCGCACATATCACTTCAATTAATAACAGGCATATTCCAGGATACCAGTACAACAGAGAAAAGATATCATGCTTGCAGTTTTTGGGGACAGCTTCCTCAGTTCATGTTACTGCATTGATCAGATGATTTTAGAGCCAAAAGGATTTTATCAGTTTGAAGAGTCAACAACATTTTTTGCATGGGCTGTGCTCCTGAATATTTCCCGCTTCATGCTGTGAAGAGGCTTATCTAATTATTAAATTCGACTTTTAATGGTTACATTTTCAATTCATACGGAAAACAAAATCTACTCCAAAAAGATATGAATGCGTTTGTGAAAATGATAATAAGATATAATAACAAAAATGACTCATCCATCATAATAAATTGAGCCCACAGTTGATCTAGTTTGAAAAGTAATATTCTATATATTTGTATGTAAATCTGTGGATTTCATTAAATAATACCTGGTGATCTTGCCATGGAGTTCCCTGTTCAGACACCACCATTTATAGGGTAACACTATGGGGGTTATTTCTGAAAGGTAAATCCACTTTGCACTGCAAGTGCACTTGAGAGTGCACTGAAAGCACACTTGGAAGTGAAGTCGCTCTAAATTTAAGGGGTAGATCTGAAATGAGTGGAAGCTCTGCTGATTTTATCATCCAATCATGTGCAATCTAAAATGCTGTTTTTTTATTTTTCCTTGCATGTCCCCCTCTGATCTACAGCGACTTTACTTCCAAGTGCAATTTCAGTGCACTTTCAAGTGCACTTGCAGTGCAAAGTGGATTTTCTGGCTTAACGCACATTATGCAGTGCACAAGGTTGGAAGAGGCTACAGGAAATAATCAGCAAAGATATGCAAGAAAAAATAATGAAAAAAGAAGAATTGTATATAAAAAATGGTAGTTGTTTATGGTACACAGTGATCTGACAAATTAAATGTTACTCAGTTAAGTTTTACATCTACTTTACACTTACTACTTATTTACATATACTGTGAATGCTGTAAAGTGCTACTTTATTCTTAACGAAAAACTTGTTTCCTAAGTTATCATTTTTCTGTATGGATAATAAGTAATAAATTATGTACAACTTTTCTTTCTTTGAAAACATGTTTTTTCTGTATCCAAGGAATCAACAGGTACCATTGTAACTGGATTAACTTACAATAGACAGAATCAGTCAAAAGACAGGGACCACGCTGCTGCAGTTAAGAAGAAGCTGGAGCCCATGCCCCTGTTATGAATGCCTTGTTGCCATAATCGCCATTTCAAATCAAGGTAATTTGCAGGTCCCTGAAGAAAGTCTGATTTAGTAATAAAAAAAATCCCTCGCCCCTGATGTCTTTATTCCGGCAACTGCCATCTAATTGTGACTGCGCCCATTATAGGGAATAATTTTCGCTTAGTTAAAAAAGATAACACACAGGGAAGGGAGGGGGGAATCGAGAACATTTTTCTGGTTTTGTTCAGTCCTCATTCACTCTCCATTCAATGGTTTGCATTTCACAGATGCAATTATTATGCTGGGAGGTCAAGTATTACCGAGCATCTTGTATTACGGTGTGCATGCTAAGTAATTCACTCTGCAAATTGACCCTTCAGTGTGCTGCATAATGCTGTAAAAACCCAACTAAAATGCAGGACAATTAGCAATACTTTTACTCGCGGCAACAATGGCAGCAGCCGTGCAAGGTGATTGCATTTACAGTGGTGCTTTTCATTTTTAAATAGGTCCATCCTTGCTTCTCCTGAATACGACACAGCATTTATAAACAGCAGCCATTGCTACCTTTCCAAAGCTTAATTATGAAGGAATTCAGCGGCAAACTATGAAGCAGCAATTAAGATGATATTCTATAATATAAAAAAAGGGAGCTATTGCATCGGTTTCAAGGCCTTTTAGGTAAGAAAGGTTGGTTCTCTATTTTAACTCATGTATCTGTCACAAGGGTTATCATACCTCTACAGAGTCAACAGAAAAATCCATTATGAAGAAGACAGAAATGGAGATAACTGTAGCACACCTATAAGGGTTAGCTTTGATACATATTTGGGTACAGCTCTTACCTAAATCTGGAAACCCTGGAAATCCTGTGACACAGTGAAACAAAAAATGTGCAGCTTTATTTAGTGATGACTGCATTCTGAAACTAAGAAAAATGGTTAGATTTAAGATGTGCCAATCTGAAGAATGTCTATTCTAAGCCAGCTTGGTTTAATAATCTGTATTTATTATTAGGGATAACACCCCACTGATTCTGGGAGAGTGGAGAGAACCAGGTCGGGCAAAAATTTAGTGGCGCACCTCATCCCAATTGTATCAAATGTAGAGAGAGAGAGAAGAACGGGTGGGATTATCTCGGTGCTATACGGATAAGAAAATTGTATAGTATAAAGGTAAAAAAAGAAATTTTATTAAATATAGTAAAAATTAACCACAGTACTGGGGTAAATTCCAAGAAATTTTTTGACAATACAAACATCAAAGACTTTACAAACACTGATAATAGTCGGTCAATTAATTTAGATGAAGGGGTTCTTGGCTATGCTGGTGGAGTCCCGACATGTTTCGCCTACACAGAGGCTTCTTCAGGGGAGCCAAAAATTGACAGGAAATAATTTTTAAAAGAAAAAAAGAAGATTCACTGTAAACAAAATAAAACATAATTAGTGGATCTGGTCATAATAGTGAAAACACAGCCCAAGCCTTAGGATACGCTCACGAATGTCAGAACATAAGGATAGAAAAAGTAAGCTGAAAGAGCCAGGAATATGGGTCGATCAGGTAATCAATAGTATACTGTATTTGCTGGCGTATAAGACTACCTTTTACACTTAAAAAAAATGCCCAAAAATCGGGGGTCGTCTTATACGCCGGGTATACAGGTATACAATGCTGCCCGATGGATGTCAGCCCCCAAATGTCTGCTAATACTGTATGTGGCTGCAGCTACAAACAGTATACGCCGTTGAGCCAATCCCAGCGAGCGATGTATTCTATTAAGAGAGAGAGAGAGACAAGGGCTGACGATGCTACAGCCTCTGCCAATCCAAGCAGGAGTTGTATTCATTAAAATAATACACCGCTCACCATACTTCCCTGGGTAAATCCATTCACTGATCTCCTACTACTATACATCCTGCTGTTTGCCTTTGAGGTCCCAGGCACCCAAGAGGGACAGGTAAATCTGGGACATATGACAGGGGGGGTTATTAAATGCATTTTGGTAGACAATTCCCATAGAATGTAACCCAAAAGTGGTATAGGTTTGGTTAGTGAAAAATTCTACTTTCCAGTGTTGTGGCATTCAATAGATCTGTTTGTGCTATTATTGTTTGATTTACTTTATGACATAGCACAGCAAGGCAGATGAGTAGTTGGCATTCTTGCTTTGTATTTTTTAATCGTTCTAATGTTTTTTTTAAAATGGTGTTGCCTCAGAAGGGGGGTAGTCTTATACCATGAGTATTGCCCAAAACCTATGTTTTCACTTGAAAAATAGGGGGTCGTCTTATACGCCCAGTCGTCTTATACGCCGGCAAATACGGTATATAAAATTATACCTACCAATCTCTAAATACAGGCCCCGCTTAAATACTGAAGTGAGGACACCTTTAAAGCATGAAAAGCGCACCAGTCCCTGAGATCCCCAACAGGTGACTACAGGAGACAAATGGAACAGACAAAAAGTCCACATTCATTGAAGATCATGATGCCAAAACGGGCTACCAAGAGCGGTTTAATCAATAGAAACCAAAAAATGTTTTTTTGTATCCATAATACAATATAATCAAATAATGAGAAAAACCTACCAAAACAAGTTGGTGTTAAGTATATCTCGAATGGGGAACTAGAAATTGCAGGTGAGCAGGTCCGCAGAACAGTCTGGTGTCAAGATAATGACCTATATAGTAATTAAATAAAGCAATAATCTCTCTAGGTAGGGCCAATGGGTAAATAACAAAGAGGATGTATAAAAAGTATTAAGAAAAGGGAATAAGTACACTATGGTTAAATTAGCATTATGCTCAAATTAGTTTAGAACAATCACACAAGGGGAATTTACCAAAAAACGGAAAAGAGCAAAATCAAATGTTGCAATCTTTCAGTCAAAATGGATTCACACTGAATTTAGGGAATTCAGCAATGGGCTGCACCGAGTGGACCAAACAGCCAACATGTGCAGCACCAGAAAAAGTTGGTCTGAAAGATAAGAAATGAAAAACACACCGGCCCCAATAAACGCAGGAGAAGACTAATAAGTGTAGCTGAAAAATAGGAGAAGAGCTATGGGCTGTGTGGGCAGACCACATACTTCTCAGAAAACTAACCTTCAACACGAGATCACCACTGTAGTGTCTTGCAGGGCCAACACACCTGCATAGTGGGTGTGCCTTTTATCTCCCACACATCCGACGTCACATCATGACGACGGGTGTGAGCGGACGACAGATGCAGAACTGTGCATGCGTCCCGGGTGGATAAGCCTACGATCCCCACAAAGCACTGCGGCGGCGTCCCAGTAACCATGGAGACTGGATCATCGCCACAGGCATACGCAGGGATCGTGGAATAGGCAGTGTAAAGGTTCGTTGAACCTATCAATACACTGCCAATTGATAACCACGGCGGGGTGCATTAAGCTGGAATAAAGCAGT
The DNA here is from genome assembly GCF_037356315.1 of Lithobates pipiens. NCBI lineage: Eukaryota > Metazoa > Chordata > Amphibia > Anura > Ranidae > Lithobates > Lithobates pipiens. The sequence goes on along the minus strand of NW_027507791.1, from coordinate 100,357,593 downwards.
CTGCATATATAGAGGTCGGGCTTCCACAGAGCCCGACCCGTGTGTTCATGCAGGCACCAACGTCGGAGATGGAGGGAACAGATGCGCTCTCACAGAAAAAGGGGTTCCCCGTCAGGAGGACGAACTTAAAAGAGGAAAAAATTGAATAACTAAGCAAATACCGCAAAAGTGTTGAATAGGAGCATTTTACTTAGATGGCTAGTAAATGAATGTTTATGAGATAAGTGAATGAACGAAGGAATGGGCTGTGCTTGTAGGCCGAATCCACGATAATACACACTGCTGTAGGCAGAGATAACAATGCAATAATAGTATAATTAAACCGAAAAACCTTATTACAATGAAGATCATTTGAACATTAACAAGGATAGATACATTGTTTAAATTATAAAAGACACATCAATAAACAAGAAAAAGGGAACAAAGAAAAAATATGAACAGCTTAATTTATATGAGTTAATATGTTAAAGCATAACTTGCAACAATTTCATCATATATATAAAATAATATAAAGTGCATCATATATTAATTTAGGAATAAGGAAATTTGGGTTGTTGTACATAACTAAAATGAACTCACACCAACATAAACATTCACATTCAACCTACAAGAGAGGACGACAAACATGCACGAGAAACCATTATAAGACAAAAAACAAAAAATAAATTATAAAAACTCGGACGATGACAAAACAAAAACAGAACAAAACAGAACGAAACAAGACAAAAACAGAAACAAAGACAGTTTGGGGAGAAAAAAAACAATGGTGTAAACAAAAACAGGGACAAAATCAAAGAGGGAAAGAAGGGGGAAACAGTTAGAGATATGGCATTTTATGGACAGCTGGTGTCTAAGTTACTAAGGTATGGTTTTTTATGTAAATACTTATGGAGTTTGTACTTGAATTATATATTTTATAGATCTATACAACAAGGTAATTAAAGAAAATGCTTATAAGTTATATATTCATTCAAGCCTGGGTAATTAGTGGCCTCCAAAGTATATATCCATTGTGTTTCCAATTGCAGTAGACGGGTGTCAATTTCCCCCCCCCGAGCATGAAGAGGTACATGCTCAAGAGCGTAAAAGTGCACACCGTTGGAATCAAAGTTATGCAAAGTACCTATGTGTCTATTTAAGGCTGTAGTACAAAGTCGTTTGGATAGTGGTAGCATATGGTCTCTGATCCGTTTGAAAAACGGGCGCTTAGTCTTTCCAATATAAAAGCATCCGCAAGGACAGCAGGCAAGATAGACAATTCCTACAGTCTTGCATGTCACGTTGTACCTGATGGTGTGGGTTGAACCGTCAGGCAATGTGACATTTGGTGATCCAGAAATGAAGCGACAAACATCACAGTGGCCACATGGGTATGTGCCTGTGCGGTTTGTTTTGATGGGTTGTCGAATATTAAAATGGCTTGTGACCAGTCGGTCTTTCATAGACTGAGATTTACGGTATGTAAGTTGAGGAAACGGTTTTATATATTTGTGAATTGTTTGGTCCGCCAACAATAGGGGCCAATATTTAACAAGAATTTCTCTCATTTGGTTGTGTTGTCGTGAGTATTGCGTAATAATGCGTAACGGTGTATTAGTGGTAGGTTTGGGTTTAGGATAAATTAGATAATTTCTACTCAAGTTCATTACTTTATTGTAGGTACGTTTGAGCAATGATTTGCTATAACCGCGTTGGTTTAATCTGGTGGATAGGTCCTTTGCAGCTAATTGAAAGTCACTGTGTTGGGAGCAGTTTCGGCGGAGCCGTAAATATTGGCTGTAGGGGATGCTGTTTAAAAGTGATCTAGGGTGTACGCTTGCGGCATGTAAGATAGTGTTACCTGCTGACGGTTTCCGATGAAGAGATGAGTTAATTACACCTCTTTCATCCAATTTAATACATAAGTCGAGAAAATTGACCTGGGTCTGGCTGTATTTCATAGTGAATTTTAAATTAAATTGGTTATTGGCCAAACCGTCAAAAAACTCATATAGTTCGTTGAGGGTGCCCGTCCAAAGAATCAAAATATCATCGATGTAGCGATGCCAACCTAAAATGAGCTGACTCCAATCCCGAGATTGGTTACTCAAAAATATTTGTCGTTCCCACCCCCCCAGGTACAGATTGACGTAGGAAGGGGCACATTTGGTGCACCTGGAGGTAGTGGGAACGATCAAACATGAAACTGATTCTGTTCACAGCAGAACAGGCAAAATATGTTTTCGAACATGCTAACACCATTAAAGTCTATGGGACACGAACGTGTAAAATTGAATGTGCTAATTTTAAAGGCTTATATGCAAGTTATTGCCATAAAAAAGCGTTTGGACACACGGGTCATGCCCCAGGGAACTTGTATCAATGCAAAAAAAGTTTTAAAAACTGCCGTTTTTCCAGGACCAGGGATTTTAATAATGCTTAAAGTGAAACAATAAAAATTAAATATTCTTTTAAATAACTTGCCTGGGGTGTCCTTAGTATGCCTGTAAAGTAGCACATCTTTCCCATCTGTATGCCTGTAAAGTAGAGCATCTTATAACAGTGCCACAGCAAAATTACATTTCTAAAGGAAAAATCATTCAAAACTGCTCTAGCCTGTAATGTATTGTTGGATCCCGGTAATATAGCTAAAAATATCAAAAATACCAAAAAAATAGCGTTGATATCACTCCCAAAATCCATACCAAGCCCTTCAGGTCTGGTATGGATATTAAGGGGAACCACACACCCAAATAAAAAAAAATGGCATGGGGGGTCTCCCCCAGACACTATATACTCTGAACAGCAGTATATATACTATATGGGCTGCCCTATATACTCTGCAGAAAATGTGGCCTTGGGTGTTGGTGGTACCAGAACACTGTTACTCTTGTTGGGCACAGGAACCGGCCCTGCTGTAAAATATTATATCAAAAATTGTAATTACATGCCCCTGTTAAACAGGGGCAGAAAAATTGGGCCTTGGGTGATTGTGGTGGTGCCCTAGCCCAAATATATTGTTGGAAGATAGCATCATCAAGATTGAGGAGGAATAGGATAGTCAGCATAGGCAGTCTTCAAGGGATCCCACATCCATAGCAAATTCAATCAGTTACATCAGCATCAGGTGCTTGATAGCTGCTGATCAAAACTGATTTATTTTTATGAATGCAAGAAAAAGAGGGTTTGGGACTTTAAATGAGGTAGATCTAAAGGATGAGTCAATGTAACAAGACATGTTTTATTCATTAAAAAACATGACATGGCAATATAAGTACATACATAGTAAATAAGCATAACAATCACATATTGACCAGATATTAGAAAAACATCTAAAAAGAAAATTGGTGCATCAAAATTGGCCCGACGCATGTTTCGTGGTTTCCTACCACATCATCAGGGGCGGGTGCACCAATGTCTGTAAAAAAGCATAAATAAACAATATGGTCCAAAGTTAGACCCAAACACAAGGGAGAATATACTGTATATGTAAAGGAGGGGAGAAATTAACTCATCCCACTAAGTACTTAGATGTCAATTAAGTCTAGACCATATGAACATGAAAACTGGTGGTTGCTTGAAATGTTCATCACAGGAGCTGAGGAAGCGGTACGCAAGAAAGCCTGACACGCACAATGATCCCCAAAGAAGTGGTCAAAAAGAAAACCATTTGGGCTCCAATGCTGTAAAAGTGAATAAATCACGGTGAGGCATCCTGTTGCTGGGGTAAGTGGAAATTCAATATTGGCCAGCACATGGGGAGATGTGTCTAACTGTCATGGGCGGCTTCGGTTGTTCCAGCAGGAGGGCCTTCCCCTTTTATTGTTGTGCCAGCGTGATGCTGGGAGGAGCCCAAATGGTCATGCTGAGCACATAAGGATCTCCATTTCACTCTGCTAGCTCTCTTGGTAGCACCTTCAGCAGCATACTGCACAGATCTGTAGATCATGGTTCTCTGTCACAACTTTAGGTAATCACCTGGCTGGGCTTTCTACCTATGCTCTTCAGTATTTGATTGAAGATGGCATTGGCTGTCCTTTATCATTTTTCCTATATCCTCTGTACTCTTCCTTTCCCCCTGAGCAGGTATGCCCCCTTTTTTTCACTATATCCACCCTTCATTTGTATCCAGTTTTTTATGTTGGTATTGGGCTCCATTTACTGTTCATTACTTTTCAATGATATAATACACCTTCATATATTCATAGTCAGACTTTACTCTTTTTTTTCCACAACATACAAAACGCCTTCTCGAATTGACCTGGCCTTTGTCAATCCTACTATGCTGTTAGATGTTCTGGATGCAGATTATTTACCTAGTGGGCTCTCGGATCATTACCCCCTTCTCCTTACTCTTCACTCCCTCTCTTACTCTTCCCAAACCTCTGCCCTTTGGTGCCTGGGGACCCACTGGCTTTCCCACCCAAATATGACAGATACCATCCCACCATGCCTTGCGGAATATTGGGACCTCAAGGAGGGGTCATTCTCTCCATAAATCAGCTGGGGTGCCTTCAAGGCGTTTACCCCAAGGTCAGTATATTTTCTCTATTGATGGGATCCGTAGAGAACAAACAGCTGTCACAACTGCCCTCCAGCATGCTGTGAGGACCCATACATAAACTTAAGCTGCTGCCCCCACTGACATATATTTTGACTCTCTTAGTGCCACGAAGTGTGAGCTCCACCTACACCTCGTGGTGGTCACCCAACTAGATCTCTACTACAACAAACAGAGGTTTTTTGAGCAGGGAGACCGAAATGGTCACCTCCTGGCTATGCTGGCGCAACATGACCAGCCCTTGACTGCGATACCCAGAATTATGGCCCCTTCGGGTGAGTCGGTGTCATCTCAGCAATACTATTGCTCCCTTTACACCTCCTCTTTGCCTTTGGATCTTCAGCCTCAGGACTTTGCGACCTGGTTGGACCCACTGGCACTCAGCTGGCTTTCAGATGAGGAGAAGTAGGCCTTGGTGAGACCGATAACCCCGGAGGAGGTTCTGGCTGTGATTGGTTCCTTCCTTGCTGGAAGATCTCCTGGCCCAGAATCCCTCCCCATGGAATTCTATAGGATCCATGGGGAGTTGCTTGCTCCCAAATTAGCCCAATTATACTCCGGGTGTCTGGCTGATAGTGCCCTCCTGGCCTCTATGAGCTATGCCCATGTTGTACTAATCCATAAAGCTCCAAAAGATCCTACCTCCTGTGCCTCATACAGACCAATTGCCCTCCTCAATAATGGATTTTAAAATCCTCACTAAATTGCTCACCATGAGAATGCAGCCCATACTACCAACAATCATAGAAACTGACTAGACTGGCTTTATGGCCCATAAAACGATTTACAAAAAAGAAGGAAATCCCTATTGTTGGACTTTAGAGGTGCTTACAACCATATAGTAAAGTACAAAACTGTATTTTTATTTATACAAAATATGTATATACATAATCACAAAAAGAGTGAGAGAAGTATAACACAAAACAATTAAAAATAAGAAAACAATGTCTATAATACAGAGTTTAGCACAGAAGCATACAGAATAAGGTGAACCCAAACACTTGTTACCCTACGCGTTTTGGAGAAATTGTAAACTCCTTCATCAGGGGTAGGTGTAGAGTATATGAAACATAATTCTAGTAAAAAAAACACAAATGATAGGATATTAGGAAAAGAGGTGGACATATAGGTAATACAGATTAATCAAAAAAAATTTCCCAGTACTTACATAGCAAAGTATACAGATGTGGGCATGCGATGTCTTATGAATTAAAAACAATTAGGTCAAATAATCAAGTGGTATGGCCTTCCAGTGTATAGGACTTCACATATGTGAGTCAGTAACTGATAAATTGCATTGATTAGAAAAGATGGTAACAAGAAAAGGGGGCCCTGTAAGAACCACCCCTCCCCTACTCCGATAAATGGGAGAATGGCACTGGAAAGAGGCAGGAGATACACTGAGGTGACAAAAGGCAGGGGACCCTGAAAAAGGAGAAAAAGAAGACATGGATAGTGTGGTATTGGGAATGAATACAAAAAATAGGTATCTTAATAGCGTATCGCGTATAAAAAAGTATGAATAATATAAGCAACCTTATATAACCTGCGGGAGGGACCCTCAATGGAAAGAGCAGGCAAAAAGGAAAAGCCAAATTTCCAAAGTCTAGTGGCAACTGTAGAGGTATCAATAATTTTTTTTTTAATATAATTTCAATGTGGTATATATTGTATTTTAATTAATAATATTTTGTAAAAACATTTTTTTATCAATAATATATATATATATATATATATATATATATATATATATATAATATTATTTATTTATATATATATATATATATATATATATATATATATATATAATATAAATATATAAATAAATATAAATAAATATATATATATATATATACAGTGGTGTGAAAAAGTGTTTGCCCCCTTCCTCATTTCCTGTTCCTTTGCATGTTTGTCACACTTAAGTGTTTCGGAACATCAAACCAATTTAAACAATAGTCAAGGACAACACAAGTAAACACAAAATGCAATTTGTAAATGAAGGTGTTTATTATTAAAGGTGAAAAAAAATCCAAACCATCATGGCCCTGTGTGAAAAAGTGATTGCCCCCTAAACCTAATAACTGGTTGGGCCACCCTTAGCAGCAACAACTGCAACCAAGCGTTTGCGATAACGTGCAATGAGGCTTTTACAGCGTCCTGGAGGAATTTTGGCCCACTCATCTTTGCAGAATTGTCCTAATTCAGTTACATTAGAGGGTTTTCGAGCATGAACGGCCTTTTTAAGGTCATACCACAACATCTCAATAGGATTCAGGTCAGGACTTTGGCTAGGCCACTCCAAAGTCTTCATTTTGTTTTTCTTCAGCCATTCGGTGGTGGACTTGCTGGTGTGTTTAGGATCATTGTCCTGCTGCAGAACCCAAGTTCGTTTCAGCTTGAGTACACGAACAGATGGTCGGACATTCTCCTTCAGGATCTCTTGGTAGACAGCAGAATTCATAGTTCCTTTTATCACGGCAAGTCTTCCAGGTCCTGAAGCAGCAAAACAGCCCCAAACCATCACACTACCACCACCATATTTTACTGTTGGTATAATGTTCTTTTTATGAAATGCAGTGTTCCTTCTATGCCAGATATACTTGGATACACACCTTCCAAAGAGTTCCACTTTTGTCTCATCGGTCCACAGAATGTTGTCCCAAAAGTCTTGGGGATCATCAAGATGTGTTGTGGAGAAATTGAGACGAGCTTTGATGTTCTTTTTGCTCAGCAGTGGTTTTCTCCTTGGAACTCTGCCATGCAGGCCATTTTTGCCCAGTCTTTTCCTGATGGTGGAGGCATGAACGCTGACCTTAACTGAGGCAAGTGAGGCCTGCAGTTCCTTGGACGTTGTTGTGGGGTCTTTTGTGACCTCTTGGATGAGTCGTCGCTGCGCTCTTGGGGTAATTTTGGGCGGCCTGCCACTCCTGGGAAGGTTCACCACTGTTCCATGTCTTCGCCATTTGTGGATAATGGCTCTCACTGTGGTTCGCTGGATTCCCAAAGCTTTGGAAATGGCTTTATAACCCTTTCCAGACTGATAGATCTCAATTACTTTCTTTCTCAATTGTTCCTGAATTTCTTTGGGTCTCGGCATGATGTGTAGCTTTTAAGGATCTTCTGGTGGACCTTACTGTGTCAAGCAGCTCCTATTTAAGTGATGCCTTGATTGTGAACAGGTGTGGCAATAATCAGGCCTGGGTGTGGCTAGAGAAATTGAACTCAGGTGTGGACAACCACAGTTATAGTATGTTTTAACAAGGGGGGCAATCACTTTTTCACACAGGGCCATGATGGTTTGGATTTTTTTTCACCTTTAATAATAAACACCTTCATTTACAAATTGCATTTTGTGTTTACTTGTGTTGTCCTTGACTATTGTTTAAATTGGTTTGATGTTCCGAAACACTTAAGTGTGACAAACATGCAAAGGAACAGGAAATGAGGAAGGGGGCAAACACTTTTTCACACCACTGTATATATATATATATATATATATATATATATATATATATACATATATATATATATATATATATATATATATATATATATATTTATATATATATATATATATATATATATATATATATATATATATATATATATATATATATATATATATATATATATATATATATATATATATATATATATATATATATATATATAGGCAGATAAATATCTGAAAATAGGGCCCTCAATGCAATTGGCTGGTAGATAGAGAAAACCCAGTCTCCAAAATAAGATAATTTAATAAATCTAAAAATGTGAGTATACAAATATCGATGAGTGGGGAACCCAGCAGAAAGCCAGCGCAGCATAAGTAGTGGAAAATGAAAGACTGAGAACAATTACCTTGGAGAGAATACATAGAAAAGCCACCAGATCATCCGCTCAGCATCTCACAGCAATCAGCCGTGGAATGAGTGTCTTGTCTAATAACGTCCTCCATCGGATAGTGTCCGCTGTGTACTGCGCATGCGCAGTACACAGCAACACAGATTCCGAAAATTGCCGAGGATGAACGGCGCCTGCGCCGTGAGTCCAGGTTTTATCCCCACTATCCAAGTGGACATAGAGTAGGAATAAAAAAGAGCCGAGCGCAGCGAGGCTGAGCCCGAAGCGTGGCGAGCGAAGCTCGCCCGCGAGGGGCCCTTTAATACTCACAACCCTATGTTCGCTTGGATGGTGGGGCTACCACCTCCACTCACGGCGCATGCGCCGTTCAGCTTCGGAAATTTTCCGAAGCTTCGTCTGCTCCGTACTGCGCATGCGCAGTACGGGGCGGACACTATTTCATGGCCGGACACTATACGGCAGAACACCAGCGGACATTCCATCTGGGGCCCCGTCCAAACCGCGCATGTGGACCCACACACGCCGGAGCAGGGCCCCGCCTACTCCACCCACTGACACACCAAGCTTCCCCAGCAGACAGCGCATGTCCGCTGGAGTCGCAAGATGGAGGGCAGCCAGCGAGGGATACGTCGGCTGCTGTCTCCATAAACGCTGCCATTGGAGAGGAAACTCTCTGGCGACGTTGTGTGCCGGGCGATCTCTTCGCCTCAGCCCAGGCCAAAAGAAAGGGGACGTAGATGGTAAAAGGCAAGAAAAAATATAATAAGGATAATGAAAATAAAAAATAGTGCGTAAGAATTAAATAAAATAAAAAAATACAAATGAAATATATATATATAAAACCCTGACACATGAAAAGAGTAATGTATATAAATGTGTTTTAAAGGAAGCCCAAGAGACTGGAAACCATCAAAAAACTAAAAATAATGAAATACAAAACAAGAATGATGTTGTACATAATTATAAAAGATTGAATTGCATAATACAAAATTATCACATGACATTTAAAGGATATACATCAAGAAAAGAAGCAACCCATAGAAGATGAAAAAAGACATGCCAAAATAAACATATTACCGTATATACTCGAGTATAGGCCGACCCGAATATAAGCCGAGGCCCCCAATTTACCCCCAAAAAAACTGGCAAACTTATTGACTCGTGTATAAGCCGAGGGTGAGACATGCCTGTCCATCCCTGTGTGTGTGTCCGTCCATCCCTGTGTGTCCGTCCATCCCTGTGTGTCCGTCCATCCCTGTGTGTCCGTCCATCCATCCCTGTGTGTGTGTGTGTCCATCCATCCATCCATCCCTGTGTGTGTGTGTCTCCATCCATCCATCCATCCATCCCTGTGTGTGTGTGTCTCCATCCATCCATCCCTGTGTGTGTCTCCATCCATCCACCCATCCCTGTGTGTGTGTGTATCCATCCGTGTGTGTGTGTGTGTGTGTGTGTGTGTGTGTGTGTGTGTGTGTGTGTGTGTGTGTGTGTGTGTGTGTGTGTGTGTCCAGCCTACCTGTGTCCCGAGCCTCCGTCCCGTGCCTCCGTCCCGTGCCTTGCCTCCTTGCCTCCGTCCCGTGCCGTGCCTTGCCGCCGTCCCGTGTCGTGCCTTGCCTTGCCTCCGTCCCGTCCCGTGCCGTGCCTTGCCTCCGTCCCGTGCCCTCTTCGTCGGCGCCTCGGCGGCCATTGTAAAATTCAAAAGCCGCGCCTCCTCCTTCGCCTGTGATAGGCGGAACACTGAATTTCCCAGCAGCCTGTGTTCCGCCTATCACGGACATCGTATCATCCTCGTCCGTAGTACGAGGATGATACGATGTCCGTGATAGGCGGAACACAGGCTGCTGGGAAATTCAGTGTTCCGCCTATCACAGGCGAAGGCGGAGCCGGAGGCGCGGCTTTTGAATTATAGAATGGCCGCTGTCTGTCTGCTCGACACGCTGATCGAGCGGGCAGACAGCGATGACTCGAGTATAAGCCGAGGGGGGCACTTTCAGCCTCAAAAAAGAGGCTGAAAATCTCGGCTTATACTCGAGTATATACGGTATACAAAATTTGTAAAAGTGTATAGGTATTATGCATGTAAAGATATCTTTAAAGGGGAAGGCATTTGATGTCATTTTTCCATTGTTCCTGTTGAGAAGCCTTCGAGAAATGGTTTAAACCAGATATTCTCCTTGAGGCCAGGTGGTTGGGTAGCTTTTAATTTGAATATCCAACGGGATTCTAATTGGAGGAAGGACTTGTTCCAGTCACCCCCCCCCCCCCCCCCCCACCAGATTTGTATGGATTTGATCTAGAATTAAAAATGTAATTTTAGGGAATTTGTCGTTATGTACTAGGGCTGTATGTTGGCCTAAAGGTAAATCTGGGTCACACAACACAATCATGCTAGAAATATGTCGATAAGCTCTTCTCCAAAATTCAACTTTTGTTTTTCCGACGTAAAAACATTGACATTCACAAAGTAGATTACACCAAAAGTATGACAATTGGCAAAGTGCCTTGGATGAAAAACTTGGCCATTGGGTAAAATCAGATTTTTTTGTACTAGCATATATTTGCAATAGTGGCACCTGCCACAAATAAAGGTTCCTCTATATTTGCAATGCTTATTCTTGTCTTCTCCCCAGAATTCACTATGTACTAGTCTAATGCCAATTTAGGTGGCTCGCTTAAAAGTAAAGTGAGGTGTCGGAGTGACAAACCTCCCTAGTGTCGGGTCACAAACTAAAAGGTGCCATTATTTGTCAATGATTTTTGTTATGTTGTCATGTTGGTTATTGTATTTTGTAATTATTCTGGTGATATTACTATCTTTAGTGGGTTTAACAGAGTGGAGGAGAGATTCTCTAGTGCGAGTGCAAGCCTTCTTGAGTAACCGCTTCAGGGAGGCATGCGAATACCCCCACAGCAGGAGTCTGTCACGGAGCTTATTTGACTCCTCCCTGAAGACCAGCTCGTCAGAGCAGTTGCGTCGTATTCTCAAGTATTGGCTGTAGGGAATGGAATTAAGGAGGGGTTGCATATGGAAACTGGAGGCATAAAGAATCAAATTGCCTGCAGTAGATTTTCTGTACAGTTTTCTCATAACAGAACCCATTTCTCCTCTATATACTTCAACATCCAGAAATGTCACATGTTGTGGGTCATATGACATGGTAAACCTCAAGTTGAAGTCCTTTTTGTTAATTCTTGACAACCATTGTTCCAATAAGTCCAGGGTCCTTTTTCAGGGTCCCCTGCCTTTTGTCGCCTCAGCATATCTCCTGCCTCTTTCCAGTGCCATTCTCCCATTTCGGAGTAGGGGAGTAGTGATGGCCGAACGGTTCGCCCGGCGGTCGTTTCGCGGCGAATTTCCGACTTTCGCCGTCCGCGGGTTCGAACGCCTTTTTCCGTCGTTCGCCCCGGCGGACTTACGTGTTTAATGTATACAAGAACTTTAACCTTTCGTGACACGTTTATCATGTGTTACAGGACAACCAATTGAGACATGACAGCTCATGGACACTTGGACATTCCCCCTAACCTATAAATACACCCGATCCGGTGGCCATTTTACATTCTTTCTTCTGTCACTGTAGGGAAAGGATCCTGTGTGGAGTAGGGACAGAGAAAACGCTAGCTATTTGGTACACAAAAGTTCTTTTCAGGACTGGTATAGGTGTTAGGTCAGCAGCCTGAGTTTCTTTTGTCAGTTTAGATAAAGGGACAGAGCGCTGTATGCTGCTATTTTAGGGACAGCTCAGCCAGATTAGTCTTTCTTCATCATCATCATCATCATCATCATTAGCTGTTACTATCAGGTCCACAAAAGAGCTGTTCCAGCTAATCGTTCCAGCCTACTCTTTTTTGCCAATTTGTATAGGGACAGGCAGGAAGCAGTGTGTCAGGCAGTGAGGATAATTTTAAAGACTTGCTGTTACTATTAGTTCCACAAAGGTTCTTTTCAGGACTGGTATCAGTGGTACGGTAATAGGCTTGTACACGTATAATATTCTTTCTTCCAAATATAGAAAGAATATTATACTTGACTGCTGCCCTTCTGCTGCAGTCTGCTAATCATTCACAACTCACTTGTTCCACAAAGCTCTTTATCAGGACTGGTAACTTGGTCTGTCTAGGGTGCTACGGTACATAGGCTTGGGTGCGGTACAGTCTGCTGTTCTGTAAGGACCGCTATCGGTCCACAATACATAGGGTTGCCGTGCACTACTGCTGACCGCTGCCCTATACTGCAGCAGTCCTTCAGCGGTATAGGGACTGACGTACAGTCTGCTAATCACTAACACACAACCTGCTTGGTCCACAAAAGTTCTTATAAGGACTGGTAACTTGGTATAGGGTGCTACGGTACATAGGCCTGAGTGCGTTACAGTCTGCTGTTCTGTAAGGACCGCTATCGGTCCACAATACATAGGGTTGCCGTGCACTACTGCTGACCGCTGCCCTATACTGCAGCAGTCCTTCAGCGGTATAGGGACTGACGCACAGTCTGCTAAACACTAACACACAACCTGCTTGGTCCACAAAAGTTTTTATAAGGACTGGTAACTTGGTATAGGGTGCTACGGTACATAGGCCTGAGTGCAGTACAGTCTGCTGTTCTGTAAGGACCGCTATCGGTCCACAATACATAGGGTTGCCGTGCACTACTGCTGACCGCTGCCCTATACTGCAGCAGTCCTTCATTGGTATAGGGACTGACGTACAGTCTGCTAATCACTAACACACAACCTGCTTGGTCCACAAAAGTTCTTATAAGGACTGGTAACTTGGTATAGGGTGCTACGGTACATAGGCCTGAGTGCGTTACAGTCTGCTGTTCTGTAAGGACCGCTATCGGTCCACAATACATAGGGTTGCCGTGCACTACTGCTGACCGCTGCCCTATACTGCAGCAGTCCTTCATTGGTATAGGGACTGACGTACAGTCTGCTAATCACTAACACACAACCTGCTTGTTCCACAAAAGTTCTTATAAGGACTGGTAACTTGGTATAGGGTGCTACGGTACATAGGCCTGAGTGCGTTACAGTCTGCTGTTCTGTAAGGACCGCTATCGGTCCACAATACATAGGGTTGCCGTGCACTACTGCTGACCGCTGCCCTATACTGCAGCAGTCCTTCATTGGTATAGGGACTGACGTACAGTCTGCTAATCACTAACACACAACCTGCTTGGTCCACAAAAGTTCTTATAAGGACTGGTAACTTGGTATAGGGTGCTACGGTACATAGGCCTGAGTGCGTTACAGTCTGCTGTTCTGTAAGGACCGCTATCGGTCCACAATACATAGGGTTGCCGTGCACTACTGCTGACCGCTGCCCTATACTGCAGCAGTCCTTCAGCGGTATAGGGACTGACGCACAGTCTGCTAAACACTAACACACAACCTGCTTGGTCCACAAAAGTTTTTATAAGGACTGGTAACTTGGTATAGGGTGCTACGGTACATAGGCCTGAGTGCGTTACAGTCTGCTGTTCTGTAAGGACCGCTATCGGTCCACAATACATAGGGTTGCCGTGCACTACTGCTGACCGCTGCCCTATACTGCAGCAGTCCTTCATTGGTATAGGGACTGACGTACAGTCTGCTAATCACTAACACACAACCTGCTTGGTCCACAAAAGTTCTTATAAGGACTGGTAACTTGGTATAGGGTGCTACGGTACATAGGCCTGAGTGCGTTACAGTCTGCTGTTCTGTAAGGACCGCTATCGGTCCACAATACATAGGGTTGCCGTGCACTACTGCTGACCGCTGCCCTATACTGCAGCAGTCCTTCAGCGGTATAGGGACTGACGCACAGTCTGCTAAACACTAACACACAACCTGCTTGGTCCACAAAAGTTTTTATAAGGACTGGTAACTTGGTATAGGGTGCTACGGTACATAGGCCTGAGTGCGTTACAGTCTGCTGTTCTGTAAGGACCGCTATCGGTCCACAATACATAGGGTTGCCGTGCACTACTGCTGACCGCTGCCCTATACTGCAGCAGTCCTTCATTGGTATAGGGACTGACGTACAGTCTGCTAATCACTAACACACAACCTGCTTGGTCCACAAAAGTTCTTATAAGGACTGGTAACTTGGTATAGGGTGCTACGGTACATAGGCCTGAGTGCGTTACAGTCTGCTGTTCTGTAAGGACCGCTATCGGTCCACAATACATAGGGTTGCCGTGCACTACTGCTGACCGCTGCCCTATACTGCAGCAGTCCTTCAGCGGTATAGGGACTGACGCACAGTCTGCTAAACACTAACACACAACCTGCTTGGTCCACAAAAGTTCTTATAAGGACTGGTAACTTGGTATAGGGTGCTACGGTACATAGGCCTGAGTGCAGTACAGTCTGCTGTTCTGTAAGGACCGCTATCGGTCCACAATACATAGGGTTGCCGTGCACTACTGCTGACCGCTGCCCTATACTGCAGCAGTCCTTCATTGGTATAGGGACTGACGTACAGTCTGCTAATCACTAACACACAACCTGCTTGGTCCACAAAAGTTCTTATAAGGACTGGTAACTTGGTATAGGGTGCTACGGTACATAGGCCTGAGTGCGTTACAGTCTGCTGTTCTGTAAGGACCGCTATCGGTCCACAATACATAGGGTTGCCGTGCACTACTGCTGACCGCTGCCCTATACTGCAGCAGTCCTTCATTGGTATAGGGACTGACGTACAGTCTGCTAATCACTAACACACAACCTGCTTGTTCCACAAAAGTTCTTATAAGGACTGGTAACTTGGTATAGGGTGCTACGGTACATAGGCCTGAGTGCGTTACAGTCTGCTGTTCTGTAAGGACCGCTATCGGTCCACAATACATAGGGTTGCCGTGCACTACTGCTGACCGCTGCCCTATACTGCAGCAGTCCTTCATTGGTATAGGGACTGACGTACAGTCTGCTAATCACTAACACACAACCTGCTTGTTCCACAAAAGTTCTTATAAGGACTGGTAACTTGGTATAGGGTGCTACGGTACATAGGCTTGAGTGCGGTACAGTCTGCTGTTCTGTAAGGACCGCTATCGGTCCACAATAGATAGGGTTGACGTGCACCACTGCTGACCGCTGCCCTATACTGCAGCAGTCCTTCAGCGGTATAGGGACTGACGTACAGTCTGCTAAACACTAATACACAACCTGCTTGGTCCACAAAAGTTCTTATAAGGACTGGTAACTTGGTATAGGGTGCTACGGTACATAGGCTTGAGTGCGGTACAGTCTGCTGTTCTGTAAGGACCGCTATCGGTCCACAATAGATAGGGTTGACGTGCACCACTGCTGACCGCTGCCCTATACTGCAGCAGTCCTTCAGCGGTATAGGGACTGACGCACAGTCTGCTAAACACTAACACACAACCTGCTTGGTCCACAAAAGTTTTTATAAGGACTGGTAACTTGGTATAGGGTGCTACGGTACATAGGCCTGAGTGCGTTACAGTCTGCTGTTCTGTAAGGACCGCTATCGGTCCACAATACATAGGGTTGCCGTGCACTACTGCTGACCGCTGCCCTATACTGCAGCAGTCCTTCATTGGTATAGGGACTGACGTACAGTCTGCTAATCACTAACACACAACCTGCTTGGTCCACAAAAGTTCTTATAAGGACTGGTAACTTGGTATAGGGTGCTACGGTACATAGGCCTGAGTGCGTTACAGTCTGCTGTTCTGTAAGGACCGCTATCGGTCCACAATACATAGGGTTGCCGTGCACTACTGCTGACCGCTGCCCTATACTGCAGCAGTCCTTCAGCGGTATAGGGACTGACGCACAGTCTGCTAAACACTAACACACAACCTGCTTGGTCCACAAAAGTTTTTATAAGGACTGGTAACTTGGTATAGGGTGCTACGGTACATAGGCCTGAGTGCAGTACAGTCTGCTGTTCTGTAAGGACCGCTATCGGTCCACAATACATAGGGTTGCCGTGCACTACTGCTGACCGCTGCCCTATACTGCAGCAGTCCTTCATTGGTATAGGGACTGACGTACAGTCTGCTAATCACTAACACACAACCTGCTTGTTCCACAAAAGTTCTTATAAGGACTGGTAACTTGGTATAGGGTGCTACGGTACATAGGCTTGAGTGCGGTACAGTCTGCTGTTCTGTAAGGACCGCTATCGGTCCACAATAGATAGGGTTGACGTGCACCACTGCTGACCGCTGCCCTATACTGCAGCAGTCCTTCAGCGGTATAGGGACTGACGTACAGTCTGCTAAACACTAATACACAACCTGCTTGGTCCACAAAAGTTCTTATAAGGACTGGTAACTTGGTATAGGGTGCTACGGTACATAGGCTTGAGTGCGGTACAGTCTGCTGTTCTGTAAGGACCGCTATCGGTCCACAATAGATAGGGTTGACGTGCACCACTGCTGACCGCTGCCCTATACTGCAGCAGTCCTTCAGCGGTATAGGGACTGACGCACAGTCTGCTAAACACTAACACACAACCTGCTTGGTCCACAAAAGTTTTTATAAGGACTGGTAACTTGGTATAGGGTGCTACGGTACATAGGCCTGAGTGCGTTACAGTCTGCTGTTCTGTAAGGACCGCTATCGGTCCACAATACATAGGGTTGCCGTGCACTACTGCTGACCGCTGCCCTATACTGCAGCAGTCCTTCATTGGTATAGGGACTGACGTACAGTCTGCTAATCACTAACACACAACCTGCTTGGTCCACAAAAGTTCTTATAAGGACTGGTAACTTGGTATAGGGTGCTACGGTACATAGGCCTGAGTGCGTTACAGTCTGCTGTTCTGTAAGGACCGCTATCGGTCCACAATACATAGGGTTGCCGTGCACTACTGCTGACCGCTGCCCTATACTGCAGCAGTCCTTCAGCGGTATAGGGACTGACGCACAGTCTGCTAAACACTAACACACAACCTGCTTGGTCCACAAAAGTTCTTATAAGGACTGGTAACTTGGTATAGGGTGCTACGGTACATAGGCTTGAGTGCGGTACAGTCTGCTGTTCTGTAAGGACCGCTATCGGTCCACAATAGATAGGGTTGACGTGCACCACTGCTGACCGCTGCCCTATACTGCAGCAGTCCTTCAGCGGTATAGGGACTGACGTACAGTCTGCTAAACACTAATACACAACCTGCTTGGTCCACAAAAGTTCTTATAAGGACTGGTAACTTGGTATAGGGTGCTACGGTACATAGGCTTGAGTGCGGTACAGTCTGCTGTTCTGTAAGGACCGCTATAGGTCCACAATAGATAGGGTTGACGTGCACCACTGCTGACCGCTCACCTATACTGCAGCAGTCCTTCAGCGGTATAGGGACTAAGAGTTTTGTCACAGGGTCATTTAAAAAATGACATGCAGAGGAAGAGGCAGGCCCTTCCGCAGGGGTGGTAGGGGTAGGGCAGGAGCAACAGGCTTGAGCCAAAGTGGGAAGTTGCAGAAGGTGCGTTCAATTACTTTAAAGGATGCACCAGACTTGGTTGAGTGGCTCGCTCAGCCTTACTCTTCTGCACCCTCCTCATCCTCTCGATCTGCACCCTCTTCTTCACTCTCTGCTATGTGCACCCCCAAAGACACTACCACCAACAACACGACCACCACCACCACCACCACATACCTTCCGCTTGAGTCACTGGAATTATTTTCCGATCCATATCAAGAGGACATTTCTGATGCGCAGCCACTCTTGGTATTGGATCAGGAAGAGGAGGTAGCAACAAGCGCTACTCAGCAGTCTGACGCCAGTACCCAGATCAGCCCAAGGAGGAGGTTGGTCCCCGGTGTTGCTGCCTACTCTACTTATAGCGGTGGGGAAGGTGACGTTGATGATGACGTGTCTAGTGATGTCACGTGGGTGCCCACAAGAGAGGAAGAGGAGGGGAGTTCAGAGGGAGATATGGACCAGCAGATAGGGAGGAGAAGCAGCAATGACTTACATTGCACAGCAGGGACAAAGCAGACTGCAAATGTATCAGGAGCGAGTCATCGACCATGTACGGTCACATCTGGCGCTCCCAGGACACCGGCACATGGCTCCGCAGTGTGGGCTTTTTTTAACGTGTCCGCTGCTGACAATAGCGTTGCCATCTGCAATCTTTGCAGTCAACGCGTTAGTCGCGGTAAGCCCAATACTCACCTAGGGACGACCGCCTTAAGAAGGCACATGAGCAGCCATCACCGAGCCCAGTGGGAGCAACGGAACACACAAAGCCACACTGCAGGCTCTCACCGTCCAGCCTCGTCTTCTACTTCTCCTTCTCCTCTCTCCTCACAATTGTCCTCCACTCCACCTTCCATCACGCCAAGCTCACATTTTTCTGCAAAAAGGCAGGCTTCCGTGGGCCTAATGTTTGAGCGTAAAAAAATGATGACGCCGGATAACCCTCTTGCCCAACGGTTGGCGGCTGGCTTGTCAGAACTCATAGCCCGCCAACTACTGCCATATAAACTGGTGGACTCGGAGGCCTTTCGCAAATTTGTGGCCATTGGAACACCACAATGGAAGGTCCCAGGAAGGAAGTATTTCTCAGAGAAGGGCATCCCAGAGCTATATGGCCATGTTCAGCGGCAAGTGAATGTATCTCTGGCACACAGTGTCGGTGCCAAGATACATCTGACCACAGACACGTGGTCTAGCAAACACGGGCAGGGAAGGTATATCAGTTTTACTGCCCACTGGGTGAACCTTCTGACGGCCGTCAAGCATGTAACCCGTGGCACCCGTGTAGATTTGGTTTTACCGCCACGGATTGCATGCAGGCCTGACTCTTCTTCTCCTCCTCCTACTCCATCCTCCTCCCTCTCCTCCTCAGCTGCCTCCTCCTTTTCCGCTGCTAGCGTCTCTTCCACTGCACCGCCCAAGCTCCCCAGAACCTATTCCACATGCCAGGTGAGACGTTGCCATGCCGTGCTGCGTCTGTTGTGCCTGGAAGCAAAGAGCCACACTGGCCCGGCACTCCTTTCAGCTTTGCGTTCACAGGCAGATGAGTGGCTAACACCGCTCAATTTGACAGTTGGTAAAGTGGTGTGTGACAACGGTGCCAATCTGCTTAGCGCATTGAAACAGGGCAAAATCACGCACGTGCCGTGCATGGCACACGTCTTAAACTTGGTCGTGCAGCGATTCCTTGTCAAATACCCTGGGGTCCAGGACATCTTGCGGCAGGCAAGGAAAATCTCGGCCCATTTCAGAAGATCTTACACGGCCATGGCTCGCCTTGCTGACATTCAGCGGCGACACCATCTGCCGGTCAGACGTCTTATTTGCGATTGCCCGACGCGATGGAACTCAACCTTCTATATGCTTGATAGGCTGCTCCAGCAGAAACGTGCAGTTAACGTCTACCTGTATGAACTCTGCGAAAGAAACGGTTCTGGGGAGCTGGGTTTTTTTTCACCGCGCCAGTGGCTGCTCATGCGCGACACATGCAGACTTCTGCGGCCATTTGAGGAGATCACCAAACTGGTCAGTCGCAGCCATGGCGCCATCAGTGACATGGTACCTTATGCCTTCTTTCTGGAGCGTGCATTGCGTCGTGTCATTGATCAGGCTGTGGAGGAGCAGGAGCGGGAAGATGAGGAAGTCGCAATGCTGGATGAATTCCCAGGGGGGGCTACTCTATCTGAGACAAGTCAACAACAGGAGTCTGATGAGGAGTCAGAGGAGGATGGTGCCGGGGCGGATGAGCAGGAGCAAGAAGAGCATGCTTTAAACCTTTCTGGGATCCCTGTTGTGCGAGGATGGGGAGAGGAGAATGAAGAGGACGACATTATCCTGGATGATGAGCAGGAGCCAGGCCACCACACCGCTTCCACTTTAGTGCAAATGGGGGCCTTCATGCTCCAGTGTTTTAATAGGGACCCCCGTATAAAAAGCATGAGGGTCAAGGACCAGTACTGGGTGGCAACGTACTTAGACCCCCGGTACAAACACAAAATGGCGGAAATGTTACCGCCGTCGCAGAGGGCTGTCAGAATGCAGCACTTCCAGGCCTTGCTTCGAGAAATGCTGCATTCTGCTTTTGCGTGCGCTGGCAGAGGAGCAATTCCCACTCCCAGAGAAGGATTTGCGGGTACCAATCCAACAGCGCCTGCAAGAAGAGGCCGGTTTGAAGATGTGTTGGTGACTTCGGATATGAGGTCATTCTTTCAGCCGACCCATCGACAGGTGTCATCCGGATCCAGCATCAGGGAACGCCTAGACCGTCAGGTGTCCGACTACATTGGGTTAACGGCCGATGTGGACGCTCTGAGGAGTGATGAACCCCTAGACTACTGGGTGGGCAGGCTTGACCTCTGGCCAGAGCTTGCCCAATTTGCAATCGAACTGTTGGCTTGCCCCTCATCCAGTGTCCTGTCCGAAAGGACGTTCAGCGCAGCAGGGGGGATTGTGACCGATAAGCGTACTCGCCTAGCTCACCACAGTGTTAACTACCTCACATTTCTAAAAATGAATGAGGCATGGATCTCGGAGGAATTCAACACATGTGATCAGTAGACCATGTATATGTCTATAAACAATTTTTGGAATCAAGCACACAGACCTTCTTAATTCATTTGGCTCACTTCCCTGACCCAAAAAAGCACACCGTACTATATGCCCCTACCCTCCTCTTTGAAGAGGTTGAGCGGTGTCATATTTCTACTGGGGCTGCTTATTATGAGGGGTTCCCACCATCCCTGTGCTGTGCTGACTTCCTCCTGGGTGTTCTTATTATGAGGGGCTCCCACCATCCCTGTGCTGTGCTGACTTCCTCCTGGGGGTTCTTATTATGAGGGGATCACACCATCCCTGTGCTGTGCTGACTTCCTCCTGGGGCTGCTTACGGTGCTGCTGTCAGCGCTGTATGTCACGGAGCTGCTGTCAGCGCTGTATGTCACGGAGCTGCTGTCAGCGCTGTATGTCACGGAGCTGCTGTCAGCGCTGTATGTCACGGAGCTGCTGTCAGCGCTGTATGTCACGGAGCTGCTGTCAGCGCTGTATGTCACGGAGCTGCTGTCAGCGCTGTATGTCACGGAGCTGCTGTCAGCGCTGTATGTCACGGAGCTGCTGTCAGCGCTGTATGTCACGGAGCTGCTGTCAGCGCTGTATGTCACGGAGCTGCTGTCAGCGCTGTATGTCACGGTGCTGCTGTCAGCGCTGTATGTCACGGAGCTGCTGTCAGCGCTGTATGTCACGGAGCTGCTGTCAGTGCTGTATGTCACGGAGCTGCTGTCAGCGCTGTATGTCACGGAGCTGCTGTCAGCGCTGTATGTCACGGAGCTGCTGTCAGCGCTGTATGTCACGGTGCTGCTGTCAGCGCTGTATGTCACGGAGCTGCTGTCAGCGCTGTATGTCACGGAGCTGCTGTCAGCGCTGTATGTCACGGAGCTGCTGTCAGCGCTGTATGTCACGGAGCTGCTGTCAGCGCTGTATGTCACGGAGCTGCTGTCAGCGCTGTATGTCACGGTGCTGATGTCAGTGCTCTGTATTACGGTGCTGCTGTCAGTGCTCTGTATCTCCTGCACCCTCTTGTTTGCCTACCCTGGTCCCTGACCTTCCCTCTCCTCCATTGCCTTCATTAGCTCCATAGTCCTGAATTGTCAGAACAATTTCCCAAATAAAAAAAAAATGCTTGTAGTTATCGATCCCAAATTCACCTCATACATGTATTATGCTATTGTCCAGGTGGTGGGACTACGTGCTACCCCCTAATAATTACCCCGTGGCCGCAAATTCGACCTAAAGGTTTGCGAAATTCGCCTCCCATTGAAGTCAATGGAGCCCGCGGCGAACGGTCGTTTTCGCGAACGTTTGTGTCCGTTCGCGTTTCGCGTTCGCGAAACGTCCCGTCGGAAGTTCGTCCATCACTATAGGGGAGGGGTGGTTCTTACAGGGCCCCCTTTTCTTGTTACCATCTTTTCTAATCAATGCGATTTATCAGTTACTGACTCACATATGTGAAGCCCTATACACTGGAAGGCCATACCACTTGATTATTTGACCTAATTGTTTTTAATTCATAAGACATCGCATACCCACATCTGTATACTTTGCTATGTAAGTACTGGGAACAATTTTTTGATTAATCTGTATTACCTATATGTCCGCCTCTTTTCCTAATATCCTGTCATTTGTGTTTTTTACAAGAATTATGTTTCATATACTCTACACCTACCCCTGATGGAGGAGTTTACAATTTCTCCGAAATGCGTAGGGTAACGAGTGTTTGAGTTCACCTTATTCTGTATGGGTGCTCAACTTTGTATTATAGACATCGTTTTCTTATTTTTAATTGTTTTGTGTTATACTTCTCTCACTCTTTTTGTGATTATGTATATACATATTTTGTATAAATAAAAATACAGTTATGTACTTTACTATATGGTTGTCAGGAAGATCCTTCTCACAGGCGTCCGAGCGGCGTAAGTCGCAGGAGATCTTTTGCGCAGTTTCAGGAGCGTTACCGCGATCAGCGCGCGCGGCCGTTTGACGCAAATTGCCGCCAATAGCGCTATTTAAACTGGATCCATGCTTCACTGCCTTGCTGCCTGATCAACAGCGTTCCCGTGCTTCCTGGTAACCTGTATCTGAACATGAACCTGCATCCATATCCTGATCCGTATTGAACCCGGCTTGTTCCCGACTCTGCTGTTTGCTGCCTGCCCCCCGACTTTGGCTTTGTACCCGACTACTCTTCTGGATTCCGTTTCTGTACCTGATCTGCCCGCCTGTGCCTGACCTGGACTGTTACACCATCCGTCAACTGTAAGTTGCTTGTTCACCGCTGTTGTACTACAGGACACCTCCCAGTCTTCCACCATACCCGGCTGTTACTCCCTCTGCGTTTGTAGCCTTCTACCTCTTGCTGCAGACTACTGGACTCTTCCACTTCCGCAGTATTCCGTTTGCACCTGCATCCGCTGTCAGACTACAGTACCCCTCCGTTGTTCCCTGCGATCACTTGCATCCCGCTGCTGGACTACAGGAATCCTTCTGCTGTCTGCTGAACCCTACCTCACCTTTGCCTGCATTCCGATACTGGACTACAATACACCTCCACCATCAACGGTCTGCTGCTTCTTACACCTACTATCCAGTCAGGCACTTGTGCCCCTCTGTGCTCCTGAGCCCCTGTCATCACTACCAGGGTCTCTTGAGTCAGAGGTCTACGAGAAGCCACTCCCTGCACTCCGGGCTCTGCCTTAAGGTACGTGACAATGGTTGTAAGCACCTCTAAAGTCCAACAATAGGGATTTCCTTCTTTTTTGTAGTTTTTATAGGATCTGGCACAACAAATTTGCACAGACATGCCGATCTACACCTGTGTCTCTGAATATTTGGTAGTAGATACCGTTTCCTGTTTTTTAGCTTGGCATCCTGTGATTTTTTATTCTTATAAAACATCTAGATCATTTAAAAAAAACTTTTTCCTTTTTCTACTTAATTTACTTTTTATGGCTTTATTACATTACACTCTCAAAGTATATCACCATGACAGGCTATTTTTGAAAGATTTTGGTGATAAAGAATCTATTGATTTTGAAATCTCCTCTTTGTAATATAGACTTTTCAAAATACTAGAGAAGAAATCCATGCTTTTTTGGCATGTGAGATCTTTCAATTACTATATTAAGGAAGATACTAATCCACTTGGACTCTGGGTCCAGATCTTCCCCACCTTGGAGGGTCTGGACCTAGAGTTTAAACATAAATGGGAACAGGTGTTGAGAATGTGTTCATGAGGATTGATGGAAATTTTAATTGAGGAATACAACAAACATTCCAGTGCTTTAGACATTGACATCACTAATCTTTGTGGTAAATTGCAACAACTTAAATTACAAAGGCCAATAGTATTGAAAGAAAACAAACTAAAAACTCACCTTGAATCCTTTAACAGGGATATCCTTAGGAAAAAAGGTAAAAAATTTGCTTGTGACAAGATTGCATTCAAAGATGGCAGGACCTACAAATGGAGCTCGTCCTCTACTAAATACAACCTAAATAGAGGCCCCCTCAATTCGACTCAGAATACAATCAGTACACATCAGAGAAGCAATAATACTTCCCACGCACCTCACCCGTGCCAATTTCATCCCCAAACAAACCACAAACTGAAAACAGGGTCTGGCGCTAAGCGCCAATACTCTGGTGATCCTGTTGAAGAGCAACAGGCAAAAAAATCAACATTGGATTCAATAAAAAACACCCTTGGCTTTGCACCTTCACTTCCTCCATGTACTGCTTCTTTGTATGCACAATCTTCCTCAGTAATGGCTGAGGATCCTCCTACAACACAAAACACAGTCACTATTGATTCTTTTGACACTATTTCTAAAGACCCTTTTTTAGAACGGGTCTTAGCGGAACTCTTCCTTCAGTGGACAACCCCAACACTCATGAATGTCCTATTGACCTAAATATTGTGAATTTGACATCTTATACTCTATCTGAAGATGAAATCTCTGTTTTATAAAAAAAGGCCTTAATTATTGTCCAAATAAAGATATAAATATGAAATTTACAAGGATCTTCAACTATATGTTTGCAAACTATTTTTGAAGACATTATTTTCTAAACAGGGAACCTCTTGTGAACAAACCCCACAGGAGGAACTCACCATCAACCAGTTAATCTCCCTATTAGAAGAAAACAATCCAACCAATCTGATTGATCGTGTGGACTTACCCTCTCTATTGGAGGAAATAGACAACCCAGATGTTTCAGGTACTCTAATTAATAAATCGTTCTCAAGAAAATAACAGATTTTTGCCCAGCACCAAGCTCTTGTCCCAACGCTGAGGCCTTCCTTAAACTTATTCATAAAGACTTGGAAGCCTTGAAAATTCTCACCAAAACTTCCTCTAATCTCAATGAAAGAGAACTTCGTGCTCTAAAACAATTATCCAACAATACTCAGATAACTATCAAATCTGCTGATAAGGGAGGCAATATTGTCATTTTTGACAATGCCTCCTATATCAATATGTGTACCAATATACTTAAAAACACGGATTGGTGCCAACGGGTCCCGTCCGATATAGTTAAAAAGTATAACAAGAAATTCTACTCTTTGGTAGATACCGCATATTCTAATCAGGTCATTACTAAACAAACCTGGGAATATATACGTAACAAATTCTTGGTTCTTACAGGGCCCCTTTTCTTGTTACCATCTTTTCTAATCAATGCAGTTTATCAGTTACTGACTCACATATGTGAAGCCCTATACACTGGAAGGCCATACCACTTGATTATTTCACCTAATTGTTTTTAATTCATAAGACATTGCATGTCCACATCTGTATACTTTGCTATGTAAGTACTAGGAACAATTTTTTGATTAATCTGTATTACCTATATGTCCGCCTCTTTTCCTAATATCCTGTCATTTGTGTTTTTTACTAGAATTATGTTTCATATACTCTACATCTACCCCTGATGAAGGAGTTTACAATTTCTGAAAAATTGGGCCTTAGGCACTGCTTGCTGGTGCCACGACACTGCAACCTCTCCCAGATACTCTAGTTGGAGTGCAGGAATGAGCCCTGCTGCAAAGCATTGCATCAAAAATTGTAATTACATGCCCCTGTTAAACAGGAGCTGAAAAATTGGGCCTTAGGCACTGGTGCTGGTGCCACGACACTGCAACCTATCCCATATACTCTAGTTGGAGTGCAGGAATGAGCCCTGCTGCAAAGCATTGCATCAAAAATTGTAATTGCACGCCCCTGTTAAACAGGGGCTGAAAAATTAGGCTGGTGGTATCACCCAGAACTAAAAATGTTCTTCCAAGATATCAGCAGGATCATTGAGGAGGAAGAGGATAGTCAGTCAACATAACAGGACAGTCACTCAGCATCAGCATAGGCAGTCTTGAAGGGATGTGACATTTAAAAAAAAAATATTCGGTTACATCAGCTTCAGGTGCTTGGTAGCTGGTGGTGATCCAAGACTGATTCATCTTTATGAAGGTCAGTTGATCAACTGAGTCGGTGGACAGGCACACCCTGTGACCGGTTAAAATGCCACCAGCAGCACTGAAGGTGCGTTCTGAAAGAACGCTGTATGTAGGATAGGCCAGTAGCTCATTTGCATACTGTGAAAGCTCTGGCCAGTAATCCATCCTCAAGACTCAGTAAGCCAGAGGATTTTCGGTGGGAAAGGTGTCCAAGTCTGACCTTGCCCCTAGGTTTTGCAGGATCAGGGAGGCCATGCAGCATAGGTTAGCTGAGGCATTCGGTCCGGAGTCCTCTGGGTCACTAAGGACAACATGATCCACAGCTACCTCCTCCCAGCCACGTACAAGTCCACGTTTTTGTTTGGGTTTGTAAATCATCTCTAAAAGACTGCTGCTGCTGCTGCTGCTGCTGCTGCTGCTGCTGCTGCTGCTACTGCTGATGCTAAGTGCCAGGCTCCACCTCCACGCTGACATAATCCTCCTACTCCTCTTCCTGTGTGATGGGTGGGACAGCAGGAACACTGTCTGGATAAAGGGGGCCTTGAGAGGAAAGGAAGTTCTCCTCTTCCTGCCTCTGTTCTGCCTCAAGTGCCCTGTCCATTATTCCATGCAGCGTTTGCTCCAACAGGTGGTCAAGAGCTACAGTGTCACTGATGCATGCACTGTCACCGCTCCCCATCCTCGTGGCCTCCTCAAATGGTGACAGGACAGTGCATGCATCCCTGATCATGTCCTACTGGAGTTGGGGAAAAAAAACGAGCTCCCCTGACCCTGTCCTGTTGCCGTAGTCGCACTGGTACTCATTGATGGCCCTCTGCTGCGTGTGCAGCCGCTGCAGTATGGCCAACATTGAGTTCCACCTGGTGGGCATGTCACATATAAAGCGGTTCTTGGGCAGGTTCAACTCCTTTTGGAGCTCAGACATTAAATAATCAGCGGAAATGCACACAGACTTTCCTGGCCTGCTTCAGGACATCCTGTAAGCCAGGGTACCTGCCCAAGAACCGCTTCACCACCAGGTTAAGGACGTGAGCCACACAGGGCACATGGGTCAGTTGTCCCTGTCGGAGGGCGGAGAGGAGGTTGGTGCCATTGCCGTAAACCACCATTCCTGGCTTAAGCTGGTATGGCATCAACCACCTCTAGGCCTGCCCCTGCAGAGCTGACAAAATATCTGCCCCAGTGTGGCTTCTGTCCCCCAAACAAACTAGTGCAAGCATGGCGTGTGCCTGCATACTTGCGTAGCCCCGTGAACACCTACGGAGCACCGCTGGTTCCGAGGACAGAGCACTGGAAGAGGCCATGGAGGAAGAAAAAGAGGAGGGGGTGGAGGAGAGAGGTGTGTCACAACCAGTAGTAGCATTTTGGAGGCGTGGTGGCGGAACAACCTCCAACACTACTGTACCTTGTCCTGCATCCTTACCAGCTGCCAGAAGAGTGACTCAATATGCCGTGAAAGATAGGTAACATCCCTGTCCATGCCTGCTTGACCATGAGTCAGCGGTAATATGAGCCTTACCACTGACCGCCCTGTCCAGCGAGGCAAGGACATTGCCTTCCACATGCCAGTAGAGAGCCAGAATCGCCTTCCGTGAGAAAAAGTGGCGTTTGGGGACCTGCCACTGAGGAACTGCACATTGCACAAACTCATGGAAGGGGGCCGAGTCTACCAACTGAAAAGGCAGCAGTTGAAGTGCTAGCAATTTAGCCAAGCTAGCATTCAACCGCTGGGCATGTGGATGACTGGGAATGAACTTCTTTTGACGGTCTAGCAGCTGGGGCAGGGAAATTTGCCTGCTATAATCGGACGTGGGTGTACTTCTAGCAGAGTGCCAGCAAGTGCTTGGTTGCGACACACCTAATTCTACACCTTCATTCCTCTCAGTGCAGGTTTCAGGGAGGACTGAAGGTACAGTGGGGTTGGAGATCCCAGCTGATGAGGAGCAAGGAGAGGTCCTCTTTGTTCTTTGGTGTGGGTCTTTAAGGTACGCTTGCCAACAAGCTGCATGGCAGGTCAACGTATTTCTGGTCAAGCATGTGATGCCCAAGCGGCTGATGTTTTGGCCACATGAGATACGCTTGAGACATATGTTGCAAATAGCAGCGGTGCGATCTGATGCACTGGTCTCAAAAAAGGCCCACACCAAAGAACTTTTGGAATAACGTGCAGAGGCAGCGCCCTGCACAGGCAGAGCTCTGCGGTGTGATTCAGTCAGTGTGCTGCCCCTAAGCTGGCCCCCGGTATGCTGCAGCTGGTGGAACATGACTGCCAGATTTGCTGTCCTTCTTGAGCATCCCCTCTCTCTGCGCTCACACTACTGCCTTCCTATTGCTGGGTATCATCATCAGATCCTTCAAAACGCTGGGCATCCTCCTGGAGCATAGACCCAACACTGTGCTCAAACAGTTCGGGGTACTCCTCAGGAGGACATGGTGGGTCTAGGGAAGGAGTAACTGATGACATTGAGATGAGGGAAGAGGACGCTTTGGCAGCTGCTTTGCTAGTACCCTGAGCCTGAGTGAGAGAGGATGAGGAGGATGAAGAGGGCTTGGTCATCCACTCTACCAAGTTTTCGGCATGATGCGGTTCAACACATCCAGCTGCCGAAAATAAGGACAAGCATGTCCCATGGCCACGTGCTGATGACGATGCATCAAGTCCACGACTAGCACTGTTGTCTCTAGATTCAGAGCCTGCTTGCCCTCTTTTTTTGGCTCACGACTGTCTGTCTCTCCTTGTTGGCCTTCCAGACATAGTAATGGCCTGCAGGGAGATGGGAAAACCAGCAGTTGGGTAGTGTATATTGTGCTAGAGGCACACAACACCCACTAACTCCTGCAGATGCCTGTATTAGAGAACACCAGCAAAAAAGGGTAGATACAGGTGTATACTGTGCTGTGCTGGAGGCACACAACACCCACTAACTCCTGCAGATGCCTGTATTAGAGAACACCAGCAATAAAGGGTAGATACAGGTGTATAATGTGCTGTATTGGAGGAACACAACACCCACTAACTCCTGCAGATGCCTGTATTAGAGGACACCAGCAATAAAGGGTAGATACAGGTGTATAATGTGCTGTGCTGGAGGCACACAACACCCACTAACTCCTGCAGATGCTTGTAATAGAGAACACCAGCAATAAAGGGTAGATACAGGTGTATAATGTGCTGTGCTGGAGGCACACAACACCCACTAACTCTTGCAGATGCCTGTATTAGAGAACACCAGCAATAAAGGGTAGATACAGGTGTATACTGTGCTGGAGGCACACAACACACACTAACTCTTGCAGATGCCTGTATTAGAGAACACCAGCAATAAAGGGTAGATACAGGTGTATACTGTGCTGGAAGCACACAACACCCACTAACTCCCGCAGATGCCTGTATTAGAGAACACCAGCAATAAAGGGTAGATATAGGTGTATACTGTGCTGTGCTGGAGGCACACAACACCCACTAACTCCTGCAGATGCCTGTATTAGAGAACACCAGCAATAAAGGGTAGATACAGGTGTATACTGTGCTGGAGGCACACAACACACACTAACTCTTGCAGATGCCTGTATTAGAGAACACCAGCAATAAAGGGTAGATACAGGTGTATACTGTGCTGGAGGCACACAGCACACACTAACTCTTGCAGATGCCTGTTAGTGATGGACGAACTTCCGACGGGACGTTTCGCGAACGCGAAACGCGAACGGACACAAACGTTCGCGAAAACGACCGTTCGCCGCGGGCTCCATTGACTTCAATGGGAGGCGAATTTCGCAAACCTTTAGGTCGAATTTGCGGCCACGGGGTAATTATTAGGGGGTAGCACGTAGTCCCACCACCTGGACAATAGCATAATACATGTATGAGGTGAATTTGGGATCGATAACTACAAGCATTTTTTTTTTATTTGGGAAATTGTTCTGACAATTCAGGACTATGGAGCTAATGAAGGCAATGGAGGAGAGGGAAGGTCAGGGACCAGGGTAGGCAAACAAGAGGGTGCAGGAGATACAGAGCACTGACAGCAGCACCGTAATACAGAGCACTGACATCAGCACCGTGACATACAGCGCTGACAGCAGCTCCGTGACATACAGCGCTGACAGCAGCTCCGTGACATACAGCGCTGACAGCAGCTCCGTGACATACAGCGCTGACAGCAGCTCCGTGACATACAGCGCTGACAGCAGCTCCGTGACATACAGCGCTGACAGCAGCACCGTGACATACAGCGCTGACAGCAGCTCCGTGACATACAGCGCTGACAGCAGCTCCGTGACATACAGCGCTGACAGCAGCTCCGTGACATACAGCACTGACAGCAGCTCCGTGACATACAGCGCTGACAGCAGCTCCGTGACATACAGCGCTGACAGCAGCACCGTGACATACAGCGCTGACAGCAGCTCCGTGACATACAGCGCTGACAGCAGCTCCGTGACATACAGCGCTGACAGCAGCTCCGTGACATACAGCGCTGACAGCAGCTCCGTGACATACAGCGCTGACAGCAGCTCCGTGACATACAGCGCTGACAGCAGCTCCGTGACATACAGCGCTGACAGCAGCTCCGTGACATACAGCGCTGACAGCAGCTCCGTGACATACAGCGCTGACAGCAGCTCCGTGACATACAGCGCTGACAGCAGCACCGTAAGCAGCCCCAGGAGGAAGTCAGCACAGCACAGGGATGGTGTGATCCCCTCATAATAAGAACCCCCAGGAGGAAGTCAGCACAGCACAGGGATGGTGGGAGCCCCTCATAATAAGAACACCCAGGAGGAAGTCAGCACAGCACAGGGATGGTGGGAACCCCTCATAATAAGCAGCCCCAGTAGAAATATGACACCGCTCAACCTCTTCAAAGAGGAGGGTAGGGGCATATAGTACGGTGTGCTTTTTTGGGTCAGGGAAGTGAGCCAAATGAATTAAGAAGGTCTGTGTGCTTGATTCCAAAAATTGTTTATAGACGTATACATGGTCTACTGATCACATGTGTTGAATTCCTCCGAGATCCATGCCTCATTCATTTTTAGAAATGTGAGGTAGTTAACACTGTGGTGAGCTAGGCGAGTACGCTTATCGGTCACAATCCCCCCTGCTGCGCTGAACGTCCTTTCGGACAGGACACTGGATGAGGGGCAAGCCAACAGTTCGATTGCAAATTGGGCAAGCTCTGGCCAGAGGTCAAGCCTGCCCACCCAGTAGTCTAGGGGTTCATCACTCCTCAGAGCGTCCACATCGGCCGTTAACCCAATGTAGTCGGACACCTGACGGTCTAGGCGTTCCCTGATGCTGGATCCGGATGACACCTGTCGATGGGTCGGCTGAAAGAATGACCTCATATCCGAAGTCACCAACACATCTTCAAACCGGCCTCTTCTTGCAGGCGCTGTTGGATTGGTACCCGCAAATCCTTCTCTGGGAGTGGGAATTGCTCCTCTGCCAGCGCACGCAAAAGCAGAATGCAGCATTTCTCGAAGCAAGGCCTGGAAGTGCTGCATTCTGACAGCCCTCTGCGACGGCGGTAACATTTCCGCCATTTTGTGTTTGTACCGGGGGTCTAAGTACGTTGCCACCCAGTACTGGTCCTTGACCCTCATGCTTTTTATACGGGGGTCCCTATTAAAACACTGGAGCATGAAGGCCCCCATTTGCACTAAAGTGGAAGCGGTGTGGTGGCCTGGCTCCTGCTCATCATCCAGGATAATGTCGTCCTCTTCATTCTCCTCTCCCCATCCTCGCACAACAGGGATCCCAGAAAGGTTTAAAGCATGCTCTTCTTGCTCCTGCTCATCCGCCCCGGCACCATCCTCCTCTGACTCCTCATCAGACTCCTGTTGTTGACTTGTCTCAGATAGAGTAGCCCCCCCTGGGAATTCATCCAGCATTGCGACTTCCTCATCTTCCCGCTCCTGCTCCTCCACAGCCTGATCAATGACACGACGCAATGCACGCTCCAGAAAGAAGGCATAAGGTACCATGTCACTGATGGCGCCATGGCTGCGACTGACCAGTTTGGTGATCTCCTCAAATGGCCGCAGAAGTCTGCATGTGTCGCGCATGAGCAGCCACTGGCGCGGTGAAAAAAAACCCAGCTCCCCAGAACCGTTTCTTTCGCAGAGTTCATACAGGTAGACGTTAACTGCACGTTTCTGCTGGAGCAGCCTATCAAGCATATAGAAGGTTGAGTTCCATCGCGTCGGGCAATCGCAAATAAGACGTCTGACCGGCAGATGGTGTCGCCGCTGAATGTCAGCAAGGCGAGCCATGGCCGTGTAAGATCTTCTGAAATGGGCCGAGATTTTCCTTGCCTGCCGCAAGATGTCCTGGACCCCAGGGTATTTGACAAGGAATCGCTGCACGACCAAGTTTAAGACGTGTGCCATGCACGGCACGTGCGTGATTTTGCCCTGTTTCAATGCGCTAAGCAGATTGGCACCGTTGTCACACACCACTTTACCAACTGTCAAATTGAGCGGTGTTAGCCACTCATCTGCCTGTGAACGCAAAGCTGAAAGGAGTGCCGGGCCAGTGTGGCTCTTTGCTTCCAGGCACAACAGACGCAGCACGGCATGGCAACGTCTCACCTGGCATGTGGAATAGGTTCTGGGGAGCTTGGGCGGTGCAGTGGAAGAGACGCTAGCAGCGGAAAAGGAGGAGGCAGCTGAGGAGGAGAGGGAGGAGGATGGAGTAGGAGGAGGAGAAGAAGAGTCAGGCCTGCATGCAATCCGTGGCGGTAAAACCAAATCTACACGGGTGCCACGGGTTACATGCTTGACG
Organism: Lithobates pipiens; assembly: GCF_037356315.1. NCBI lineage: Eukaryota > Metazoa > Chordata > Amphibia > Anura > Ranidae > Lithobates > Lithobates pipiens. Next base: position 100,324,461 of record NW_027507791.1, on the reverse strand, counting down.
GCCGTCAGAAGGTTCACCCAGTGGGCAGTAAAACTGATATACCTTCCCTGCCCGTGTTTGCTAGACCACGTGTCTGTGGTCAGATGTATCTTGGCACCGACACTGTGTGCCAGAGATACATTCACTTGCCGCTGAACATGGCCATATAGCTCTGGGATGCCCTTCTCTGAGAAATACTTCCTTCCTGGGACCTTCCATTGTGGTGTTCCAATGGCCACAAATTTGCGAAAGGCCTCCGAGTCCACCAGTTTATATGGCAGTAGTTGGCGGGCTATGAGTTCTGACAAGCCAGCCGCCAACCGTTGGGCAAGAGGGTTATCCGGCGTCATCATTTTTTTACGCTCAAACATTAGGCCCACGGAAGCCTGCCTTTTTGCAGAAAAATGTGAGCTTGGCGTGATGGAAGGTGGAGTGGAGGACAATTGTGAGGAGAGAGGAGAAGGAGAAGTAGAAGACGAGGCTGGACGGTGAGAGCCTGCAGTGTGGCTTTGTGTGTTCCGTTGCTCCCACTGGGCTCGGTGATGGCTGCTCATGTGCCTTCTTAAGGCGGTCGTCCCTAGGTGAGTATTGGGCTTACCGCGACTAACGCGTTGACTGCAAAGATTGCAGATGGCAACGCTATTGTCAGCAGCGGACACGTTAAAAAAAGCCCACACTGCGGAGCCATGTGCCGGTGTCCTGGGAGCGCCAGATGTGACCGTACATGGTCGATGACTCGCTCCTGATACATTTGCAGTCTGCTTTGTCCCTGCTGTGCAATGTAAGTCATTGCTGCTTCTCCTCCCTATCTGCTGGTCCATATCTCCCTCTGAACTCCCCTCCTCTTCCTCTCTTGTGGGCACCCACGTGACATCACTAGACACGTCATCATCAACGTCACCTTCCCCACCGCTATAAGTAGAGTAGGCAGCAACACCGGGGACCAACCTCCTCCTTGGGCTGATCTGGGTACTGGCGTCAGACTGCTGAGTAGCGCTTGTTGCTACCTCCTCTTCCTGATCCAATACCAAGAGTGGCTGCGCATCAGAAATGTCCTCTTGATATGGATCGGAAAATAATTCCAGTGACTCAAGCGGAAGGTATGTGGTGGTGGTGGTGGTGGTCGTGTTGTTGGTGGTAGTGTCTTTGGGGGTGCACATAGCAGAGAGTGAAGAAGAGGGTGCAGATCGAGAGGATGAGGAGGGTGCAGAAGAGTAAGGCTGAGCGAGCCACTCAACCAAGTCTGGTGCATCCTTTAAAGTAATTGAACGCACCTTCTGCAACTTCCCACTTTGGCTCAAGCCTGTTGCTCCTGCCCTACCCCTACCACCCCTGCGGAAGGGCCTGCCTCTTCCTCTGCATGTCATTTTTTAAATGACCCTGTGACAAAACTCTTAGTCCCTATACCGCTGAAGGACTGCTGCAGTATAGGTGAGCGGTCAGCAGTGGTGCACGTCAACCCTATCTATTGTGGACCTATAGCGGTCCTTACAGAACAGCAGACTGTACCGCACTCAAGCCTATGTACCGTAGCACCCTATACCAAGTTACCAGTCCTTATAAGAACTTTTGTGGACCAAGCAGGTTGTGTATTAGTGTTTAGCAGACTGTACGTCAGTCCCTATACCGCTGAAGGACTGCTGCAGTATAGGGCAGCGGTCAGCAGTGGTGCACGTCAACCCTATCTATTGTGGACCGATAGCGGTCCTTACAGAACAGCAGACTGTACCGCACTCAAGCCTATGTACCGTAGCACCCTATACCAAGTTACCAGTCCTTATAAGAACTTTTGTGGACCAAGCAGGTTGTGTGTTAGTGTTTAGCAGACTGTGCGTCAGTCCCTATACCGCTGAAGGACTGCTGCAGTATAGGGCAGCGGTCAGCAGTAGTGCACGGCAACCCTATGTATTGTGGACCGATAGCGGTCCTTACAGAACAGCAGACTGTAACGCACTCAGGCCTATGTACCGTAGCACCCTATACCAAGTTACCAGTCCTTATAAGAACTTTTGTGGACCAAGCAGGTTGTGTGTTAGTGATTAGCAGACTGTACGTCAGTCCCTATACCAATGAAGGACTGCTGCAGTATAGGGCAGCGGTCAGCAGTAGTGCACGGCAACCCTATGTATTGTGGACCGATAGCGGTCCTTACAGAACAGCAGACTGTAACGCACTCAGGCCTATGTACCGTAGCACCCTATACCAAGTTACCAGTCCTTATAAAAACTTTTGTGGACCAAGCAGGTTGTGTGTTAGTGTTTAGCAGACTGTGCGTCAGTCCCTATACCGCTGAAGGACTGCTGCAGTATAGGGCAGCGGTCAGCAGTGGTGCACGTCAACCCTATCTATTGTGGACCGATAGCGGTCCTTACAGAACAGCAGACTGTACCGCACTCAAGCCTATGTACCGTAGCACCCTATACCAAGTTACCAGTCCTTATAAGAACTTTTGTGGACCAAGCAGGTTGTGTATTAGTGTTTAGCAGACTGTACGTCAGTCCCTATACCGCTGAAGGACTGCTGCAGTATAGGGCAGCGGTCAGCAGTGGTGCACGTCAACCCTATCTATTGTGGACCGATAGCGGTCCTTACAGAACAGCAGACTGTACCGCACTCAAGCCTATGTACCGTAGCACCCTATACCAAGTTACCAGTCCTTATAAGAACTTTTGTGGAACAAGCAGGTTGTGTGTTAGTGATTAGCAGACTGTACGTCAGTCCCTATACCAATGAAGGACTGCTGCAGTATAGGGCAGCGGTCAGCAGTAGTGCACGGCAACCCTATGTATTGTGGACCGATAGCGGTCCTTACAGAACAGCAGACTGTACTGCACTCAGGCCTATGTACCGTAGCACCCTATACCAAGTTACCAGTCCTTATAAAAACTTTTGTGGACCAAGCAGGTTGTGTGTTAGTGTTTAGCAGACTGTGCGTCAGTCCCTATACCGCTGAAGGACTGCTGCAGTATAGGGCAGCGGTCAGCAGTAGTGCACGGCAACCCTATGTATTGTGGACCGATAGCGGTCCTTACAGAACAGCAGACTGTAACGCACTCAGGCCTATGTACCGTAGCACCCTATACCAAGTTACCAGTCCTTATAAGAACTTTTGTGGACCAAGCAGGTTGTGTGTTAGTGATTAGCAGACTGTACGTCAGTCCCTATACCAATGAAGGACTGCTGCAGTATAGGGCAGCGGTCAGCAGTAGTGCACGGCAACCCTATGTATTGTGGACCGATAGCGGTCCTTACAGAACAGCAGACTGTAACGCACTCAGGCCTATGTACCGTAGCACCCTATACCAAGTTACCAGTCCTTATAAAAACTTTTGTGGACCAAGCAGGTTGTGTGTTAGTGTTTAGCAGACTGTGCGTCAGTCCCTATACCGCTGAAGGACTGCTGCAGTATAGGGCAGCGGTCAGCAGTGGTGCACGTCAACCCTATCTATTGTGGACCGATAGCGGTCCTTACAGAACAGCAGACTGTACCGCACTCAAGCCTATGTACCGTAGCACCCTATACCAAGTTACCAGTCCTTATAAGAACTTTTGTGGACCAAGCAGGTTGTGTATTAGTGTTTAGCAGACTGTACGTCAGTCCCTATACCGCTGAAGGACTGCTGCAGTATAGGGCAGCGGTCAGCAGTGGTGCACGTCAACCCTATCTATTGTGGACCGATAGCGGTCCTTACAGAACAGCAGACTGTACCGCACTCAAGCCTATGTACCGTAGCACCCTATACCAAGTTACCAGTCCTTATAAGAACTTTTGTGGAACAAGCAGGTTGTGTGTTAGTGATTAGCAGACTGTACGTCAGTCCCTATACCAATGAAGGACTGCTGCAGTATAGGGCAGCGGTCAGCAGTAGTGCACGGCAACCCTATGTATTGTGGACCGATAGCGGTCCTTACAGAACAGCAGACTGTAACGCACTCAGGCCTATGTACCGTAGCACCCTATACCAAGTTACCAGTCCTTATAAGAACTTTTGTGGAACAAGCAGGTTGTGTGTTAGTGATTAGCAGACTGTACGTCAGTCCCTATACCAATGAAGGACTGCTGCAGTATAGGGCAGCGGTCAGCAGTAGTGCACGGCAACCCTATGTATTGTGGACCGATAGCGGTCCTTACAGAACAGCAGACTGTAACGCACTCAGGCCTATGTACCGTAGCACCCTATACCAAGTTACCAGTCCTTATAAAAACTTTTGTGGACCAAGCAGGTTGTGTGTTAGTGTTTAGCAGACTGTGCGTCAGTCCCTATACCGCTGAAGGACTGCTGCAGTATAGGGCAGCGGTCAGCAGTAGTGCACGGCAACCCTATGTATTGTGGACCGATAGCGGTCCTTACAGAACAGCAGACTGTAACGCACTCAGGCCTATGTACCGTAGCACCCTATACCAAGTTACCAGTCCTTATAAGAACTTTTGTGGACCAAGCAGGTTGTGTGTTAGTGATTAGCAGACTGTACGTCAGTCCCTATACCAATGAAGGACTGCTGCAGTATAGGGCAGCGGTCAGCAGTAGTGCACGGCAACCCTATGTATTGTGGACCGATAGCGGTCCTTACAGAACAGCAGACTGTAACGCACTCAGGCCTATGTACCGTAGCACCCTATACCAAGTTACCAGTCCTTATAAGAACTTTTGTGGAACAAGCAGGTTGTGTGTTAGTGATTAGCAGACTGTACGTCAGTCCCTATACCAATGAAGGACTGCTGCAGTATAGGGCAGCGGTCAGCAGTAGTGCACGGCAACCCTATGTATTGTGGACCGATAGCGGTCCTTACAGAACAGCAGACTGTAACGCACTCAGGCCTATGTACCGTAGCACCCTATACCAAGTTACCAGTCCTTATAAGAACTTTTGTGGACCAAGCAGGTTGTGTGTTAGTGATTAGCAGACTGTACGTCAGTCCCTATACCAATGAAGGACTGCTGCAGTATAGGGCAGCGGTCAGCAGTAGTGCACGGCAACCCTATGTATTGTGGACCGATAGCGGTCCTTACAGAACAGCAGACTGTACTGCACTCAGGCCTATGTACCGTAGCACCCTATACCAAGTTACCAGTCCTTATAAAAACTTTTGTGGACCAAGCAGGTTGTGTGTTAGTGTTTAGCAGACTGTGCGTCAGTCCCTATACCGCTGAAGGACTGCTGCAGTATAGGGCAGCGGTCAGCAGTAGTGCACGGCAACCCTATGTATTGTGGACCGATAGCGGTCCTTACAGAACAGCAGACTGTAACGCACTCAGGCCTATGTACCGTAGCACCCTATACCAAGTTACCAGTCCTTATAAGAACTTTTGTGGACCAAGCAGGTTGTGTGTTAGTGATTAGCAGACTGTACGTCAGTCCCTATACCAATGAAGGACTGCTGCAGTATAGGGCAGCGGTCAGCAGTAGTGCACGGCAACCCTATGTATTGTGGACCGATAGCGGTCCTTACAGAACAGCAGACTGTACCGCACCCAAGCCTATGTACCGTAGCACCCTAGACAGACCAAGTTACCAGTCCTGATAAAGAGCTTTGTGGAACAAGTGAGTTGTGAATGATTAGCAGACTGCAGCAGAAGGGCAGCAGTCAAGTATAATATTCTTTCTATATTTGGAAGAAAGAATATTATACGTGTACAAGCCTATTACCGTACCACTGATACCAGTCCTGAAAAGAACCTTTGTGGAACTAATAGTAACAGCAAGTCTTTAAAATTATCCTCACTGCCTGACACACTGCTTCCTGCCTGTCCCTATACAAATTGGCAAAAAAGAGTAGGCTGGAACGATTAGCTGGAACAGCTCTTTTGTGGACCTGATAGTAACAGCTAATGATGATGATGATGATGATGATGAAGAAAGACTAATCTGGCTGAGCTGTCCCTAAAATAGCAGCATACAGCGCTCTGTCCCTTTATCTAAACTGACAAAAGAAACTCAGGCTGCTGACCTAACACCTATACCAGTCCTGAAAAGAACTTTTGTGTACCAAATAGCTAGCGTTTTCTCTGTCCCTACTCCACACAGGATCCTTTCCCTACAGTGACAGAAGAAAGAATGTAAAATGGCCACCGGATCGGGTGTATTTATAGGTTAGGGGGAATGTCCAAGTGTCCATGAGCTGTCATGTCTCAATTGGTTGTCCTGTAACACATGATAAACGTGTCACGAAAGGTTAAAGTTCTTGTATACATTAAACACGTAAGTCCGCCGGGGCGAACGACGGAAAAAGGCGTTCGAACCCGCGGACGGCGAAAGTCGGAAATTCGCCGCGAAACGACCGCCGGGCGAACCGTTCGGCCATCACTAATGCCTGTATTAGATAACACCAGCAATAAAGGGTAGATACAGGTGTATACTGTGCTGTGCTGGAGGCACACAACACCCACTAACTCCTGCAGATGCCTGTATTAGAGAACACCAGCAATAAAGGGTAGATACAGGTGTATACTGTGCTGTGCTGGAGGCACACAACGCCTACTAACTCCTGCAGATGCCTGTATTAGAGAACACCAGCAATAAAGGGTAGATACAGGTGTATACTGTGCTGGAGGCACACAACACCCACTAACTCCTGCAGATGCCTGTATTAGAGAACACCAGCAATAAAGGGTAGATACAGGTGTATACTGTGCTGGAAGCACACAACACCCACTAACTCCTGCAGATGCCTGTATTAGAGAACCCCAGCAATAAAGGGTAGATACAGGTGTATACTGTGCTGGAGGCACACAACACCCACTTTAACTCCTGCAGATGCCTGAGAAAAGAACACACTGTCCCTGTCTATGTAGCTCTTTCCCTGCACGCCGGAACACACTACACAAGGCCGCCGCATGGCAGCCTTATATAGTGTGGGACGTGTACTAAACCCCCTGAGCTATAATTGGCCACAGGCATCCTGCCTGTGGCCAATTATGTCTCTCTTCGCTGCCAGCGCTGTAATTGGCCAACCATGCAGGGTCACAGTGCATTCTTGGCCAATCATGAGCCAGCAATGCACTGCGATGGCACGGTGCATTGTGGGCCGTGAGCGCCACACGAATTTGGCGCGAATGGCCCATAACATTCGGTATTTGCCGAATGTGCGAACAGCCGATGTTCGAGAGACATGCCAGCAGGAGAGTTGGATGGAAGATCGAGATGGGGTGCTGAGGAGGCTGTTCGTGGCACCCTAGTCTGGTGGGGGGTGACCTTGGGCCTGGGGCTTGGGTGCTGGAGGGACCCTCTAAACACATGGAGAAATCCTTACTGCAGGCACGGGAGCAAGGAGAGGACAGCAGGAGCAGGTCAGCACATCTAGGAGATCTCCTGAGAAGTCAGCCAGGTGGGCTGGACTTTGCTACACAACCAAGGGGCCCTGGGTCCCTAACCGTAAAAGGCTATTTCTAAAAATCCGACTGAGTGCTTTGTGTCAGATTAACCTTCAGTGTGCCAGTGGAGTTCTGTAAGCAAGTTAGTGTTGGAGGAAGTGTATCTAGACTGCAGGAAAGTTGTAGAAAAGTTGTCACTGAAGGTCTTGAAGTCAAGTGTATATCCCATAATATTCATAGTCCCCATCCAAGTTCTAATTCCTCAATAAAATAACAAAACAAAGTACTGGACTGTTTTCTGACTCTGGGAGACTGTGAAAATTTGGTGTGCCTGATTGTGCAGGGTGGGGGATCCCATTCTACATGTGGCTCCCTTGGGGGTAAATTACATATTTTTAAATCACTTATTGGTTCTTCCAACACTGGCTACTGGAAAACATCAATGGCTGCACTGCAGGCAGGAGCAGTCAATATACTGTGCTGAGGAAAAATCTGCAGAGTACAGAAAAAGTAAAGAAATAGGCAGGATATAACATAGATACTAAAACAAACAGGAAAACTAACTGGCCACACTCCAGCTAAAGGTAAGGTTTCCACATAATTCTTATAGGCATCCTATAGTATATCTAAACCTATGGGCTGAAGGAGGCACCCCATGTACCCTAAACAATGTGGATAGAGGAATCTTCACTGCTGGCTATTGTATACTGACAGCCAACATCTGCAGCTGTTAGAATGTCTGAACAGTGGTTGCATCTACTTGGATACAGCCACAGTTTGACTGAAATTAGTTTGGCTAGCTCCTTAAATTTTCAGATCAAAGCCTATCAAAGCCTGTCAGTCAAGAGGGTGACAACAGGGTCATCCACAGCTTAAATTTTGTCCATTTCCTGATAAATTTACTTTATGTATGGTCAGTTTAAAGAGTTTCTTCAGTCTGTTAAAAAAAGAAAGCAAAGTCAGCAGCCCCAAATACTGTGAAGTTTAAATATTGTGATCAGGTCCATTGTTTCTGATCATTTCACAATCTGAAGTGTAGGCCTTTCCCACTTCACCCCCCCCCCCCCCCCCCCTATAAATACCTTCTTACTGTGGAGCTTTGGTCCAGTCCCCCTCCTGATTATTCTCTAAAGTCGGGCAATATGACCTGGGCTTATTTTATTATTTTATTTTTTGCTAGATGTCAGCTTTAATACAGCTACAACTTGATTGACAAAGTAAAAACAGCAAAATATGCAGCTAAGTAGCCCATACTTTTTCTGCTATTTATTTCTATAACATACACCAACTTCCAGTTTGTTTCTATCAAAAATGAACTTGCTCAGTTGTAATCATGGCTGTCCGACAACCTCCTTAACAGTCATAATAGCCCCCTCTTCCTTTTCCCCTAGGTTCCTAAGCTTCGTTACCTACTCAATAATACTAAAATGTTTTCTTTCTTGACATCACAAATGATGTGAATGAAAGGAATATTTAAGTCAATATATTTTTTAATCAATGTTCATCACTAATAACCGCTGCGTTAAGCATGTCACAGTTAGTGTATTGCCCTCCAAGCTGCAGTGAGCAGAGCATGACAGAATGTGTTTTAGGAGTATAAGTGCACATCCCTCCCAGTGTTTTGGGAATGAGAGGCAGGCAAGCTGTTTATGCGGCTCTGTGGCAAACTGCAGGGAATGAACTCAGGCTGTGATAATGGCACTTATGTGTCGTTTCAGCAAGTTCCCTGCCTGTGAACGCATTGTGATGCATTATCCCAGAAGTTTCTACAGCTCAGAATGGAGCAAGCAATCACAGGACCATATCGTTCTCCACTATATATCTAGGAGTTTTTGTCTCAGGTGATTGGTGATGCAAAAACGATTTGCTTATGTCAGAATGTTAGTTTGGAAGGCTGGGAGTTGTAGGTTTATGTACAGCATATATTTTTTATATTGCCAATGAATGAACAACTCCATGTTCCAGGAGAAAGCTGTTAAGGGGGAACGAATACAAAAACCTCCTGGCACATGTTTTTTTAGAAAATCCCACTTAGATTATGAGCCCCCTTTTACAGTACATGTATATATATATATATCTGTAGCACTTACCCCCAAAGGAGCAGCTGATAATTAATTGGACCTCTTCTCTGCTATTTCCACTCCCAATGTTTTGGCTCAACCCGCTTGACACAGCTGTGTAACAGTGTTGGTGCAAAAACCAATAATAAAAGACAGTTAAATAGTAACAGATTATATTCACTTTACCTGTGTCGTCACCTGGGTATACACTGCTACACCTGTTTGGAGAATGAATAAACCTCACAACAGATTGTATTAAACCAAAAGATACTAGAACAGTACTATAGTACTATAGTACAATACTGAAGCAAATTATTGTGAATGGCTATCACATGAGAGCTACCTGATTTGCTCCTGCAGGTGTGTCTCCAAGTGGGAATAGTGCCGCGTACACACGATCGGACTATCCAGTAGACTTAGTCCAGTGGACAATCCGCCAGACTTTTCAGCAGAGGTCCGCCAGACTTTCCGAACGAGCGGACTTTCACACACACGACCACACACGAACAGACTTTCTGGCACACTTGGTCCGCCGGACTTTCCAAATGAACGGACTTGCCAATACACGGACTAAAGTTCGTTAATTTTGAACGTGACTTCAGGTACGATAGGGCTAGAGAAGGAAGTCAATCTCGCCACCTCCATCAGATAATTACATAGTTTGCTACAGTTGAATAAAGACAACAGTTCCATCCAATTCAACCTGTGTTGGTGTGTGATAGATAGTGCTGCAAAGGCAGGTGTGAAACAAATCTGTAAATTAAAAATGCTTTCAGAAATAGAAGTGTTAATAGTTTATTTGTCTCAATTAATAAAATGGAAATTTAATGAACAGAAGAGTAATCCAATACAAATCAATATTTGATGCAATTACCCTTTGGCTTCAAACCAGCATCAATTCTTCTAGGTGTACTTGCACAAAGTTCTTGAAGGAACACACTAGGTAAGTTGTTCCAAACATCTTGGAGAACTAAGCACAGGTCTTCTGTAATTGCAGGGTATGGTATGGCATGATGGATAAGTATCTGCCTGTATACCTCAGTATTGAGGACACCATTAATCAGGTAATATTGAGGACTGTAGACACAATGGTCAGTCAAGGAAACTCAGTGCAGCAGATGAAAGATACACCATGCTTACTTCCCTTTGACATCAGAATATGTCCAGCAGTGCAGTGCTGAAAGGCAAAAAATAGTGGGAACTAGGCATACCCATATACTATCCAGAGAAGTCTGGCTAGAAGTGGTCTCATGGAAGAATGGCAGCCAAAAACATATACCTCTGATGTGAAAACAAGGCTAAATGACTTACCTATGCATGAAAACATAGGGCCTGGGCTGTAAAAAAAAATGGCAACATGCAGAGGTGTATCTATAACCTTCAGGGCCCCAGTGCAAGAAACCATGAAGGGCCCCTGACCCATAGTATGATGGGGGGTATTGTGAAATGATGAGGGGCAGTATGATGGAGTATTTTGACAGTAGGTGGGCAGTGTGACCAAAGAAGAGTATCTGGAAATTGTGGGCCCAGAGGGGGGAGTGTGATAAGAGGCATCATTGTGAAAGAAGGGGGGCAGTGTGACAAGAAGGGGCAGTACGATAGGGGTAGTGTGACAGGAGGGGGCAGTGTGATGGAGGGCAGTATGATGGGGAATATTGTGACAAGAGGGGGGCAGTTTGACAGGAAAAGGATACCTGGGAAGTATGACAAGAGGGGGGCAGTGTAATTAGGGAGCACTGTGAAAGGAGGGGGCTGTGTAACAAGAGCGGGGTAGTGTGACAGGCAGGGGGTAAATATGACAGAAGGGGGCAGTGTGACGAGGGGGCAGAATGATGGAGGGACAGTGTTACATGAGGGGAGCAGTATGACAGGAGGGTATTGTGCCAAGGGGGCAGTGTGACAGGGGACAGTGAGACAGGTGCGGGCAGTATGACAGGTGGGGGGGCAGTATGATGAGGTAATAGTATGACATGGGCAGTGTGATAAAAGAGGTGACAAGTGGGGAGCCAGTGTCACAGGTGACAGGTGACAGGTGAGGAGCCAGTGTCACAGGTGGGGGGCCAGTGTGATAGGAGACAGGTGGGGGTCCAGTGTGACAGGTGGGGGGCCAGTGTTGGGCTTACCTTATGTGAGAAGCCCAAATGCAAGAAGAAGCATGCTTCCTTGTGATGTCCGTGGAATGTCCTTCCAGCCAGCACAGTTCAATTCCCGAGTGTCAGTGTATACAATGGAGATGGGAGGGGGCCTCTGACCCGAGCATGTATCTGCAAGACTCAGAGTGTACAAGCAGAGGGACAAACTTGTGCACTGAATCTGGTGCCTGCTTTGGTCGGATGCCCCTCCCCTCTCCATTGTATACACTGACACACTGCCAGAATGCCAGGGCCCAGTCGCAAGTGTGACTGTTGCGACCCTGGTAATTATGCCACTGGCAACATGTGCTATGGACTGACAAGTCAAAATTTTTAATATTTGGCTACAAAGGAGCATGGTGGAGGATCCTTGTAAGTTTGAGGCTGCATTGGGAGTTGGAGCCGTGTGATTGGCCATGAATGTATTCTGCAGCAAAACAACAACCCCAAACATACAGCCAATGTCATTAAGAACTGTCTAGAGATGTGCACAACAAAAAAAATGGTTTAGTTTAATTTCAGATGCATTCTTTAAAGAGGGATTCCACCAAAAAAAAAAATATTAAAAGCCAGCAGCTATAAATACTACAGCTGCTGACTTTTAATAAATGGACACTCACCTGTCCGGGGTTCCAGCGATGCAGGCAGCCGAGGCCGATCGATCGCTCGGCCCTCGGCTGCTGCCGCCACCATTCTAGGTGAGGGAATCAGGAAGTGAAGCGAATCGGCTTCACTTCCCGGTTCCCTACTGCGCATGCGCGAGTCGCACAGCGCAATAGGAATTCTCTGCGCTGTCTCTGAGACCCGCGTGTGTCCCAGGAGACAGCGCGGCAGGACAGGAAATGGCGTAGACTCCCATGGGAGTCTATGCCCGGAAGTGGGTGTAAATACCTGTCTTTGACAGGTATCTCCACCCCCCTCCCCCCTGAAAGGTGCCAATTGTGACACCGGAGGGGGAGAGGGATCCGATCAGCGGAGGTTCCACTTTAGGGTGGAACCCCGCTTTAAGTAAATCATTTCATTTTGTTATATTCGTGCTGTTAAAATGATTAATTTTCAGAATTTGTTTTGTATATTCTGATTCATTGTTCCAAATCGATTTGTAATTTTTAGAAGTCAATACAGATTCATTTGTTTTGTTGTTTGAAAACAGCCCAGAAAAGATGGTTGTTAAGGAGTTATTGGCTTTAATAACTATTACTCATCTGCTTCAGCAGGATTCCCCACTGACAGCAGAATGTGAACAAGAGTCGGTATTAGAAAATGTATTAAAAAAACAGCGTGGGAATCCCCCCAATCTATACCAGGTCCTTAAGGTCTGGTATGGATTTCTTGGGGAACCCCACACCAAACATTTTTTTCAAATGGCATGGGGGTCCCCCCAATATCCATACCAGACCTTTATCTGAACATGCAGCTCGGCAAGCGAGAAAAGGGAGATGAGCGAGGGGCTCCCGCTCCTAAACCATACAAGGCCACATGCCGTCAATGTGGGGGGGTGCTTTGCTGGAGGGGAGTTCTCCCCAAATCACCTTGCCCCCTGCTGATGAGGACAAGACCTCTTCCCCACAACCCTGGCCCTGTGGTTGTGGGGGTGTGGGAGGTAGCTTATCGGAATCTGGAAGCCCCCCTTTTAAAATGAGCCCCCCATGTGAATGAGTATGGGGTACCCTATGTTGAGGGCATGTGGCCTGCTATGGTTCAGGAGGGAAAGCCACTTGCTCATCCCCACCTGCCTTTCTTGGCCTGCCAAGCTGCATGCTTAGATAAGGGTCTGGTATGGATTTTGGAGGGGGTCCCACACCATTCTTTGTTTTAATTTTACCATGGGGTTCTCCTCAAAATCCATACCAGACCTGAAGGACCTAGTATTGAATGGGGGGAAACCCCACACTGCTTTTTTATACATTGTCTAATGCCGCCGCTTCCTTTGTTTACATTCTGCTGTCAGCGGGGAACCAGGCATGAACTATTTTCAGTGTAAAAAAGAACAAGTCCTGAACGAGTCCTGAAAGTGATGGTTTGGCCCCCACAGAGCCCAATCTCAACATCGAGTCTGTCTGGGAAGAGACTGAAGGATTTGAGGCAGCCTACATCCACAGAAGATCTGTGTCTAGTTTTTCAATATGTTTGGAACAACCTACCTGCTGAATTCCTTCAAAAACTGTGTAGAAGAACTGATGCTGTTTTGAAAGCAAAGGATGATCACAGCAAATATTGATAGATATTATTTACAGCATTTTTTTCACACCTATTTAAAGCGTTTGCATGATATTATATATACAGTGTCTCACAAAAGTGAGTATACCCCTCCCATTTTTGTAAATATTTTATTGGATCTTTTCATGGGACAACACTGAAGAAATAACACTTCACTACAATGTAAATTAGTGAGTGTACAGCTTGTATAACATTTGCTGCCCTCTCAAAATAACTCAACACACAGCCATTAATGTCTAAGCCACTGGCAACAAAAGTGAGTTCACCTCTAAGTGAAAATGTCCAAATTGGACCCAATTAACTATTTTCCATCCCCCGATGTCATGTGACTCGTTAGTGTTACAAGGTCTCAAGTGTGAATGGGGAGCAGGTGTGTTAAATTTGGTGTTATCACTCTTACTCTCTTATACTGGTTACTGGAAGTTCAACATGGCACCTCATGGCAAAGAACTCTGAGGATCTGAAAAAAAGAATAGTTGCTCTACATTAAGATGGCCTAGGTTATAAGAAGATTGCCAAGACCCTGAAACTGAGCTGCAGCATGGTGGCCAAGACCATACAGCAGTTTAACAGGACAGGTTCCACTTAGAACAGGCCTCGCCATGGTCGGCCAAAGAAGTTGAGTGCATATGCTCAGCATCATTGACATGAATTTCTATAACACACTTTACAATGTACCAATTGTGTGGGTCTGGTTTATTGTGGGACTGTCATTTGATGTGCTGTTCCTGTTTTTGTCCTTTGTCCGGGAGCTGCGATTTGGGGTGCTGGCGCCTTCCCCCTCCTCCCATTTGTGCATCGGGTGATGCGGGGGATTGGGGGGCCTCTATCACAAATCACACTTCCACGGCATGCACGCGGTGTCCCCATAGGGCTTTCTGGCACTGGCGTGTCTGAATTTTTCCAACTGGTGTCACCATATGGAGGAGGGCTTCTCCAGCCTTCATGGAATGTGGCTGCTGCTCGGGTGTAGACGCCTCTCTTCCTCTCTTGATGCACCTGTGTGATGTTGGGAGGAGCCCATGGGTGTGTGCTGAGTGTATTTAACATCCTCACTATGTGCTAGCCAGTCCTCATGGCAGCACCTCCCTGCGCACACTTTTTACTTTACTTTTACTTTTTTATATCCTAAACAGGTAATTACATGTTTTTTTCTTTTCCTGTTTATGCTCACATGTGCTTACTTTTGTTTTTGTCATCTATACCTGTCTCATGGTCTTCTTTTCCTCCCTTTTTCTTGTCTTTTATTTCCCTTTTTCTCTCTTCTCTTTCTTTTTCTTTCTCTTCCTTTTCTTTTTCCTTTTTCTTTTTTTTCCTTCTTTCTTTCTTTTTACCTTTTTTTTTTATCTCCCTTTTTCTTTTATCTCTGATCTTTTTTCTCTCTTCATACGCTTCTCCTTTTCACATTCATTCATCCACCTGCACTTTGGTATTGGGCTCTAGCTACTTCCCACAATATAGAGTATTTATAGTACACCCAATATATGTATTTTTTAGACATGAAGCCCACTCATACCACTCATACCACTACCTGGATTTATGCCTTTCGTTTTCCTTGGGGATGATGTTTGTGCACCCAGTCCCTCTCCTGCGGGCTCCTTTTACAGCTCCTGGTACAGACAATTGGGACAGCCTCTGATTCCTTGTTCCCCATTTTTCAGACTTATCATGATGTGTGTAACTCTCTCCCTTTTCTCGTGTACACATCCTCCCCATTGAGGTGTATAACATTTGATCATACTGGTCTACTCATGTTTTGTTGTCTTTTATAGAGTTGCATGCATCTGCCCTGTAGAGTGATGCATTCTCATGCCTACTGATAGGAACCTACTTAGACTCATTATCTATAACCAAATGTACTGTTTCTTACCATTAATTACACTGCATAGTGCCATTCAGATGACGTGTACATATATGAATTTGCAATAATTAATTTTATCCATATTAAATCTCTTGTCAATTTTATATTCCACCCTTTGATATGTATATGTAATATATTCATGAGGTCAACACCATGTATGCGTGTGTATACATACCTGTTATACTATGGGCATCATTGTTATGTATTGTCAGACTCAATATGCCAATTAAATATATTTTATAATTATCTCACCGCCACAAATCAATAGCCTCATTTAAAGCCCCGCCCTCCTTTTTCTCATACAAAAATCCATACCAGACCCTTTGGGTCTGGCATGGATTTTAAGGGGAACCCTCTGACAAAATCTGAAAAAAATTGTGAAGGGCCCCCCCCAAAATCCATACCAGACCCTGTGACATAAAAACGGGTGGCCCCGCCTTCCTTTTATGTCACATGGCGTCAGAGGGGGGCAGAGTCACCTGTTTACCCCCAACAAAGTGCCACATAATTGTGAAGTGGAAGGAAAATGATAAATGCTTTTCAAACGTTTTTACAAATAAATATGTGAAAAGTGTGGTGGGCATTTGTATTCAGCCCCCCTGAGTTGATACTTTGTAGAACCACCTTTCGCTGCAA
The DNA here is from genome assembly GCF_037356315.1 of Lithobates pipiens. NCBI lineage: Eukaryota > Metazoa > Chordata > Amphibia > Anura > Ranidae > Lithobates > Lithobates pipiens. The sequence continues at coordinate 100,308,260 of NW_027507791.1, read as the reverse complement.
TTACAGCTGCAAGTCTGTTTGGGTATGTCTCTACCAGCTTTTCACATCTAGAGAGTGACATGTTGCCCATTCTTCTTTGCAAAATAGCTCAAGCTCTATCAGACTGGATGGAGAGCGTCTGTGAACAGCAATTTTCAAGTCGTTTTCAAGTCATGTAGCTATCATAGCATCTAGTCTCATTAGGACTATGTTTTAAAAGCAGAACATAAATATAGATTGCAAGGGAGGCTCTCTGTCTTTATAGTAATATTGACCCAAGATGTTGTGATGATGGTTTTTGCTTTTTGTTCAGGAACATTTGAAGAATTATTAATGTTATCATTTCATTATCCATTATTAATTGTAATCATTCCACTTCACAATTATGTGCCACTTTGTATTGGTCTATCACATAAAATCCCAATAAAATATATTTATTTCTTTGGTTTTTAACATCACAAAATGTGGAAAATTTCAAGGGGTATGGATACTTTTTCAAAGCACTGTATGTGTGCGCGCGTATATATATATATATGTAATGATGCCTGGTTAGTGTATGAGCAATTATTTATACTGTAATGTAGACTTCTAAAGCCCTGTTTGTAAGGTTGGCTGGCTGTTGGTGCCATGTGGACTGTGGACCTGCCCCACTCCTTTTGCATGGAACAGTCATCCACCTGTTGTTTAAAATAATCTTTAAAATAATCTTTTTATTTGATATGTGCAAGTGTCAGATCAGATCGTCTTGCCAACTTACTGCAGTCCGCCAACTCATCCCTAATTCTGAAACCCACTGTTGGACCACAGACATAAGGAAAATCAACAGGTTCCAAATTGTGTGCCAATGTGTCCTCAAAATTGATGCCATCTCTATCCCGTACCACATTATGCAAAACAAATGCTGCCTTAATTCATTTGCATGCATTGTTGACCTTTTAGGTTAATAGGTTTATAGAATATTTGCCATTTGTTGGTAAGAATGCCAAAAGCACATTTGACTAGCCAACGTGCCTGACAGATACAGTTATTGAAGATTATTTTCCGGGTGTCAAGATTCCTCTGTGAGTAGGGCTTCATTAAATGCTCATTGATAGTGAATGCCTCATCAGCCACGAACACAAAGGGCATATCTGGACCTTCTGTCCTGTGTAATGGTCGGTTTTCTGGAAAGTCTAGTGGATTAGCTGCAAGATGCTGTCCGAAATCTGAATTACTGAAAACAGCAGAGTCTATAGAACTCCCAAATGCTCCTATATCAAAAAATAGGAATTTATAATCTGCATCAACCACAGCCATTAACACCACAGAAAAATACTTCTTGTAGTTATAATATTGTGTACCACTATGACAGGATTTTATTTGCTTAATATGTTTGCCATCAATTGCTCCAAGGCAGTTTGAAAAGTTGGTTTGGATCCAGAACCGCTGGGCAATATTGTTTCATTTCTCTTTATTTGGAATGGGCAGGAATGTATTTTCTTGATTCCAGAGAGAATCACAAGTTTGCTTCAGAATTACACTAATTGTTGATATTCCAGTTCGAAACTCATATTGTAGTGATGTGTAGGTATTTCCTGTGGCAAGATATCTGTAATTAAAAATGAACAATTATTACAATTTCTTGCAGTAAGACTAATGAAGATGCAATACAATGCGGGACAATTTTAGATGGGAATACAAGCAACAAGTAAAAATTAGAAATGGTTCTGTAAGGAGGACTGGCTGGGTATACTGGCATTATGAGGACCTACAGCTCCTGAAGCCTCTCAGTGAGATGAGACTGTAAGTATAACAGCATGTCTACAAATAGTATTGTATCAAATTGTCTAATTATGTCTTTTTATTTTTATATTGAATTGTCTAATTCTGTATTTTTATTTTTTTTCTTGAATTTTCTAATTATGTATTTTTATTTTTTAGGACTACAAGATATAACAACTTGTTTAGATAATGTTTTAAAATTGTCAAATTATACTTGGTGGAAATGTCCCCTAATTTTTTGTTTCTGGGAAAAGGTTATGCAATTATACACACTAGTTACTGGGGAGATAATCCCAAATACGCTGCAAATTACCCTTCTCTCTGTTACCAGGAACATATAAGAACATTAAGACCCCTTTCACACTGGGGCGTTTTTCAGGCGTTTTTCATGCGCTTTAGCGTTAAAAAATACGCCTGAAAGAAGCCGCAACTGCAATCCCAATGTAAAAGCCCGAGTGCTTTCACACCGAGATCCCTTTCATACTGGGGCGTTTTTCAGGCGCTTCAGCGTTAAAAAAAGCGCCTGAAAGAAGCTGCAACTGCAATCCCAATGTAAAAGCCAGAGTGCTTTCACACCAAGGCGCTGCGCTGGCAGGGCGTTAAAAATAAGTCCTGCAAGCAGCTTCTTTGCAGCGCTTTTGGAGCAGTGAATACAACGCTCCTAAAGCGGCCCTTCCCATTGAAATCAATGGGAAGCGCCTGTAAAACGCCAGAAAAACGCCTGAAAAACGCTATTGGCAGCAGCGTTTTGTGGGCGCTTTTAACCCTTTATTTGGCCACTAGCAGAGGTTAAAAGCGCCCCAATAACGCTCGAAAAACGCTGGTAAAGCGCTGCTAGTTTAAGCGGCGCTTTACGAGCATTTTTCGGGCGCTGACATTGTGAAAGGGTTCTTAAAGCACTTGGGCTTTCACATTGGGACTGCAGATGAGGCTTCTTTCAAGCGCATTACAGGCGCTTTTTTTAACGCTAAAGCGCCTGAAAAACGCCCCAGTGTGAAAGGGGTCTTAAAAGAAGCTTCTTGGGCACTGGTTGATTGCAGCAAGAACTGTGATACCGCGTCACTGGCAATCAACTCAGTCCCCTACGATAAACGAATGGGCCTTAGAAATGGATAATATAGAGAGGATGGAGATATTTATAGCACAAGAATTAGATACGTACGAAAGATGCCTCCTGGTTTGGAACCCATGGAGGCAGTATAGGAAATTGGTAAAAAGCTGAAGGTAGAAGGAGGAAAGAAATGGTAGGAAAGACTATGCTGGAGGAGAGAAAAGGGGAAGGGATGGAGGGGAGGGAGGGGAGGGAAAGGGGGGTGGGGGCCCCCTTGTTTCATTTTTTTTGTGGGTCTTTTTTCTTCTTCTTCTCTTTCTTTTTCCTTTTTTTTTTTTTTTTTCTTCGGTGCTAAAGTAGTTAAGATATGTATTTATTATGTATGTAAGTCTGGAATTTGTTTAAATATGTGTAATGTTCTACAATAACTTGAAATAAAATCAGAATTGACAAAAAAATTTAATTGTCAGATTATTTAACTTCTTTTAGGACTGAGAGCAACATGGAATCTGGAACAGAGGAGACTGACAAGCTTGAGGAGGACAATCCTTCTGATGATCTTCAACAAAATGATACTGAATTGGAAACATCACAACCAACCTTGCCCAGAGAAAAGGACAGGAGGAGAAAAACCAACAAGCAGAGGCAGTCCAAGGAATTTTTGTACATGGTGAAAAAAATATTTAATGAAAAACAAAGCGTTCGGAGCGAGATCGCTTCTTTCACACACAGCTTGGGCCCTCAGATGGAGAAGATTCCAAAAGAGTACAAGTGCTATATGCCTATTGAACTTATGCATGCAATAAAGTCTTATCAAGAATGTCCTCCCCAAAATCGACCACCACAATCCCCGGTCCTGCTCATTTTCAAGGAAGCTATAATTCCAATGTTTTCCCTGGAACCTCCTATGAGTATCGTCCAAACACATACCCACCTGCTGCTGGTTTATCTTATGGAATTCCTCAACATTTCCATACTCCACATTTCCAGGGAGGGGCATATTGTCCACATAACCAACCTCCCTCTGCTCCCCCTCTAGAGGAGCCACACCATACGTCTCCCTCTTATCATGGTCTCTAAAGTTCAAAATTCCATTTTTTTTTGCTTTTTGAATGTATAGCAGTTATTAAATATAAACTTTTCTACGTAATGTACATATTGCATTTATGATGTTTGCATTTTGAACATGTTGTGCAGTTTTGTTATTGATTATATGGATTAATACATTTTTTGCATTGAAAAATATGTTGTTTTTGCGTTTGTATTGCGTGTTTACATTTGGTCAGATCAATTCATCATAAACACTTACCTTAGCGTTATTAGTTAACGTTCACATAGTGATAAGGCTACCAGTATCCTGTCTCATCAAGTCAGGCATCAAAATATCGAGGAGAAAGTCAAATCTGGTAAAGAAAATAGGTCAGTTGCTAACACTACATAAACATGAACAGATGCTAAACCTAGCCCTACTCTAACCATAATCCAATCCTACACTGGAACGGATACTAACCCTACCCCTAAACCTATGCTAATCCTAACACAACTCACTAGCTCGAGCTATAATCATGTGCCAACCATACTCATACTCAACCAACACTATGCTAAACCATAATCGGACATGGGATTAGGGTTAGGATTGGGCGATTGGGAGTAGTAAGACTGGGATTATGGTTAGGGTTAGGCGATTGGGACTAGTTTGACTGGGATTAGGGTTAGGATTAGGTGATTGGGACTATTTTGACTGGGATTAGGGTTAGGGCTAGGTGATTGGGAATAATAGGACTGGGATTAGGGTTACGTTTATGCGATTGGGATTAGTTTGACTGGGATTAAGGTTAGGGTTGGGGAATTGGGACAAGTTTGATTGGGATTAGGGTTAGGCAATTGGGACTATCTTGCCTGGGATTAGGGTTAGGGTTAGGATTAGGCGATTGAGACTAGTTTGACTGGGATTAGGGTTAAGGCTGGGGGATTGGGACTAGTTTGACAGGGATTAGGGTTAGGCGATTGGGACTAGTGGGACTGGGATTCATGTTAGGTGCTTTTGACTAGTGGGACTGAGATTAGGGTTAGAGTTAGGCAATTGGGACTAGTTTGACTGGGATTAGGGTTAGGGTTGAGGGATTGGGACTAGTTTGACTGGGATTAGGGTTAGGGTTGGGGATTGGGACTAGTTTGATTGGGATTAGAGTTAGGGTTGGGGATTGGGACTAGTTGACTGGGATTAAGGTTTAGGGTTAGGCGATTGGAACTAGTGGGATGGATGTAGGGTTAGAGTTACACAATTGCGACTAGTAAAACTGGAATTAGGGTTAGGTTTGTAGGATTGGGAATAGTGGGACTGGAATAGGGTAAAGATTGGGGGATTGGGACTGGCATATTCACTTATGTTACTATGCTCATCCATGTACTTTTTGAACTTTATAGGGTGCGCTCTCAAGTCTCGATAAAGCAAAACAAATTGTCCTCTTGAGCTGTGAGTTTGTAGGATGGGATGAACCCAAAATTGATGTTGCTGCTTCTGTTTAAGGATATATTCCCAATACATTAGTACGAACAGCAACAGCAGCTCTGAAAATTCCATCTTCTCTCTGTTCTCTCTCTTCACCCGCAAAATACCAGGAAGTGCACAGGATGTGATGTGGGGGGGTAGTTGTCAGCTAAGTCAAATGCTTCAAAAGCGCTTGACAAAACATCTTAAATATACCAGCGAGCTACAAACGCGGCTAAAATGCAGCTCTATCGCTAGATGTTTTTGAGGCATTTGAGTGCCATAGTTTGAATGTCGCCTTATACTGGTTTTTGAAATTTACAAATGCAGCAATTTAGAAATTGGATGAAAGGTTTAGTACTGATAGTGAAAAGTGCATTTTATATACCCCTACATAGATCAAACAAAAATGAGGGACAAATCAGCAGGAAAGCGGGACAGAGGAACTTCGTTCAAAATCAGGGATAGTCCCTCAAAATCAGGAACAGTTGGGAGCTATGCAGGGTTTTCCTTTTTCTCACATAAATGAGATTATCCATAGGCCCAGAGGTCATTCTAAACCAAGCCATAGACCTACTGTTGAAGGACAGAGTTGGCAAGGTCTCCCTCTGTACTCTGAAATTTCCTATTTTTTTGGCAGTGCAGCCCTTCAGAGGCTTCTTTTGCTCATCTCCAACAAAGCACTATATCTTGCATGATCAGGGGTGTCCAGCTTCCATGGGAACCATCCACAGCTGGCATATAAAGGGTCACTATTTCCACTCATTACATCACTACAGGATGGGCAACAATTAAAGGCCATTAACACATGTCAACAAGTTTAGAACATGAAACAATAAAAAAAACTGTAATACCCCCTTTACACTGGGCGGATCCATTTTTCTCAGCAGGGGATCTCTCCGTTGAGCAGAGGGGACAGATGACAGGTCCGTGTCCAATCCACTTAGGCAGAGCGAACATGGACAAAGCCCGCTCTCCTCCATGGAAAGTCAGATACTTACTGGATCCGATCTGATCTGATCCGGCCAGACAGAGGGGAACAGATCTCCTTCTGTTTGTTTTTGCCAGATCAGATTGGAGGTAGGCTGGTGTAAATGGACACAAGTACATCCGCTACTCCATAGAGGAGAATGGAGGGTCCAATCAGATCTGCCTGAAAAACAGGCAGGCCAACCCGATCAGATCGCTCGTGTGGAAGGGGCTTAACAGAGTTTGGTAGATCCTTTGTATTGTCAGGGGCAACAGTCAAAAACAGACAAGGCAGCTTCTAGAGCAGGAAATATCCTCAGATGGTCAGGCAAACAGAAGCAGTGTCAGCAGGCTGATGACCAGATCATGCATAGACAAACAGAGGCCACATTCCAGACAGGTGTACAGTACAATGATAGACAATAGCTGGCGATATAAGATTAACAATCAGGATGATCTATACAAACACATCCCTAGCAATACATGGGAATGATCCAAAGCATGAAGTCAGAGACAGATAAATAGGCTTTTATCCAGGGCATGAGCAAACAGAAAACTTCTAATCAAGTGCAAGTTTAAAGTTGTGACCTCACTTTGCAGCCCCACTAATGACAGGTGTGCAGAGCAGAGACATGAGCTGCAGTTTTAAATAATGACCAGCAGATGGTGAAAGTTCTAGGCTGATCACTGCAAAAATCCTTATTTTAAAAAAACGGGTAAGATGATTTACTAAAGACATATATACTCTACAAGTGGAGTTGCTCTAGATCTGTGGGGAAGCTATGAAATGAGGGGAAGCTCTGCTGATTTCTATCATCCACACATATGCAAGCAAAAATTGCTGTTTTTTATTTTCCTTGCATGTTCCCTTCAGATCTAGAGCAACTGCACTTGCAGTGCACAGACTATTTGCATTTAGTATATCAAACCCATAGTCTTTATCATTTCAAAAACACCATTATATCTTGTAACAAAATAGCATAAATCCTTTCTCACCACTACAAACCTAAAGAAGACTTAAACAATTCTGTTCACTATGTGGTCATTTTGTGGCCAGAGTCTAAGATAGCTTCATAAAATGCAATTTGTACAAAAACTGTATGTCTGGAGGTAGGTGGGTAGGTTTTTTAATGTCATTGTGTGTGACCAGCAGCAGCTGTCAATAACGGCTGTCGAATTTGTAATCTACAAAATAATAGTCAGCGCCACTGCTGCTCACTTATATCTGCTCATTCAATCAGTTAGATGCCAATAGAGCCTTTGACTGACCAGGATTGCAGAGAGTGTGCATGTAGGCCTGGGGAGGAGTGTTGGCCATATACAAACCAGCCACAGTTTATTATCTAGTTTGTATGGGGCCATAGCACAGAGTGTTGCTGTATACAGAGTCTGCGTTTAGCTTCCTCTGAACACAGCAAACTATCAGTAGATATGCATCCATGTGAATGTAGCCTTAGTTATCTTTAGGCCGCGTACACACGGGCGGATTGTCTGTCCAACTTAGTCCGCTGAACAGTGTTTCAGCGGACAATCTGCTCGTGTGTGGGCTTCAGTGGACTTTTTCAGCGGACTGTCTGACGAACAAAGTCTTACGGAATTTCCGAAATTTTGTCCGTTCAAACTTGGTCTTTGTCCGTCCAAACTTGGTTTCAGCGGACAGTCCGCTCGTGTGTAGGCAAGTTGGACAGACTAAGTATGGCGCATGCTCAGAAAGGATTTACACGGCCGAAGGTTGCATTGCAGTGTATAGGACATCGTTTTTCTAGTCCCGTCGTACGTGCTGTAGACGTCATCGCGCACGCTTTCAGCGGACTGTCTGCTCATCGTGTGTGGTCAAGTCCGTTCATGCAAATTTTGAACGGACTGTCTGTCGGATTGTCTGACGAACTTAGTTGGCCAGAGAATCCGCCCGTGTGTACGCGGCCTTAGAAGTGGACATAATTGCATGATTCAGTGTTTGCAGGACAATCAAATGCCCATCTTCCAGTATATGAAGTAAAAATATATGTAATGAAAAACTGCATAAGACAGTGTTGATAATAATCAGTGTTGGGAAGCACAACCCACCATTAAGACCATTATGGACTGTTCCATGGGAGCTGTTTCTTAAGGATATGTATATATATATATATATATATATATATATATATATATATATATATATATATTTGTGCATATACACATATGTATATATATTGTGCCTTGCTCCTACTAACCATTAGGGATGAGCCAACCCCCCCCCCGCGCTTCGGTTCGCACCAGAACTTTCGAATGGACCGCAAATTCGTACAAACGTTAGAACCCCATTAAAGTCTATGGGACTCGAACGTTTGAAATAAGAAGTGCTAATTTTAATGGCTAATATGCAAGATACTGTCCTAAAAAGGGTTTGGGGACCTGGCTCCTGCCCCAGGGGACATGGGTCAATGCCTAAAATGTTTTTAAAAATGGCTGTTTTGGCAGGAGCGCTGATTTTAATGACGATTAAAGTGAAAAAAAGTTAAATATTCCTTTAAATATCGTGCCTGGGGGTATCTATAGTATGCCTGTGAAGTGCCACGTGTTTCCTGTGTTTAGAACAGTCCCTGCACAAAATGATATTTAATGGAAAAAAAGTAATTTCAAACTACTTGCGTTTTTAATGTAATATCTGGTTCCGGCAATATGGATGAAAATCATTGAATAAAAATGGCATGGGTAGCCCCCCCTGCCCATTACCAGCCCCTTTGGGTCTTGTACGGATATTAAGGGGTACCACGTACCCATATTAAAAAAAGGAAAGACGTGGGGCCCCCAGGCCCTATATACAAACAAGACAGGGACTGTGTAGATTTGTTGTGTTAAGTAGAATCTGTGTGTAATTTTGAACTGGTACATTTTTAAAGTGTAGCTCCAGTCAAAAAATCTATTTTTAAGCTTTTTGAAAAACATAGGGAAGGGTTATCACCCCTGTATAATTTGTTTTGTCGTCCGTCTTTTTTCATCTCACTTCCTGTTGTCTCCTTCCGTTTGCAAGTAGGAGACGTTTGTAAGTTGGATGTTTGAAAGTAGGGCCTGCCCTATATGCTCTGCAGAAATGGCGGAACAAGGTGTTGGTGTATCCACAACATTGTAAGCCCTCAAAGTGACTCTTGGTGGGCGCTGGAGCGCCCTGCTGTGAACGATTATATCAAGAATTGTAATTACATGCCATTGTTGAACAGTGGTAGAAAAATTGACCTTTGGTGGTTGTGGTGCTGGTGCCACAACACTATAAGTCCTCACAGTTACTGCTGTGAAATATTATATCAAGAATTGTAATTACATGCCCCTGTTAAACAGGGGCTGAAAAATTGGGCCTCAGGCACTGGTGCTAGTGCCACGACACTGCAACCTCTCCCATATACTCTAGTTGTGGTGCAGGAATGAGCCCTGCTGCAAAGCATTGCATCAAAAATTGTAATTAAACACCCCTGTTAAACAGGGGCAGAAAAATTGGGCCTTAAGCACTGGTGCTGGTGCCATGACACTGCAACCTCTCCCATATACTTTAGTTGTGGTGCAGGAATGAGCCCTGCTGCAAAGCATGGCATCAAAAATTGTAAGTAAATGCCCCTGTTAAACAGGGGCAGAAAAATTGGGCTGCTGGCACTTGTGCTGGTGCCACAACACTGCAACCTCTCCCATATACTCTAGTTGTGGTGCAGGAATGAGCCCTGCTGCAAAGCATTACATCAAAAATTGTAATTAAACGCCTCTGTTAAACAGGGGCTGAAAAATTGGGCTGGTGGCATCACCCAGAACCAAAAATGTTCTCCCAACATATCAGCGGAGGAGGAAGAGGATAGACAATCAACATAACAGGGCAGTCACTCAGCATCAGCATAGGCAGTCTTGAAGGGATGTGATATTTAAAAAAAAAAATTATTCAGTTACATCAGCTTCAGGTGCTTGGTAGCTGTGGGTGATCCAAGACTGATTCATCTTGATGAAGGTCAGTCGATCAACTGAGTCGGTGGACAGGCGCACCCTGTGATCGGTAACAAAGCCACCAGCAGCACTGAAGGTGCGTTCCAAAAGAACGCTGGATGCAGGACAGGCCAGTAGCTCAATTGCATACTGTGCAAGCTCTGGCCAGTGATCCATCCTCAAGACCCAGTATGCCAGAGGATTTTCGGTGGGAAAGTTGTCCAAGTCTGACCTTGCCCCTAGGTATTCCTGCACCATGTAAATGAGACACTGGCGATGGTTGCTGGAACCGATCATACCTTGGGCCTGTGGACTAAAAATTGTCTGAACGCATTGGTCAGACGGCCACCTTCTCCACTGCTCCTTCTGACCGATGCCTCAGCAACACGTTGTCCAGGACCAGGAGTTTGTAGCCTCCCAGTCTCTGGGAACGCGTTGCACAGACCTTTCTGCAAGATCTCCCGGAGATGTCTCATCCTCTGCTCCCTCTGCGATGGCAAGATAAGGTCGGCAACCTTACCCTTGTACCGTGGATCAAGGAGAGTGGCCAGCCAGTAATGGTCCCTCTCCTTGATCCGAAGAATACGAGGATCCTTCCGTAGGCTTTGCAGGATCAGGGAGGTCATGCAGCGTAGGTTAGCTAAGGCATTCGGTCCGGAGTCCTCTGGGTCACTAAGGTCACTAAGGACAACATGATCCGCAGCTACCTCCTCACAGCCACGTACATGTCCACGGGTTTCTAGGGACTGTAAATCATCCCTACAAGACTGCTGCTGCTGCTGATGCTGAGTGCCAGCCTCCACCTCCATGCTGACACAATCATCCTCCTCCTCCTCCTCCTCCTCCTCCTCCTCCTCTTCCTGTGTGATGGGTGGGACACCAGGAACACTGTCTGGATAAAGGGGGCCTTGAGAGGCAAGGAAGTCCTCCTCTTCCTGCCTCTGTTCTGCCTCAAGTGCCCTGTCCATTATTCCACGCAGCGTATGCTCCAAGAGGTGGACAAGAGGTACAGTGTCACTGATGCATGCACTGTCACTGCTCACCATCCTTGTGGCCTCCTCAAACGGTGACAGGACAGTGCATGCATCATTGATCATGCCCCACTGGTGTGGTGACAAAAAACCGAGCTCCCCTGACCCTGTCCTGGTGCCGTAGTCGCACAGGTACTCATTGATGGCCCTCTGCTGCGTGTGCAGTCACTGCAGCATGGCCAACGTTGAGTTCCACCTGGTTGGCATGTCACATATAAGGCGATTCTTGGGCAGGTTCAACTCCTTTTGGAGCTCAGCCAGCCGAGCACAGGCATTAAATGATAGGTGGGTACCTGCCCAAAAACTGCTGCACCACCAGGTTAGGGACGTGAGCCACACAGGGCACATGGGTCAGTTGTCCCTGTCGGAGGGCGGAGAGGAGGTTGGTGCCATTGTCGTAAACCACTATTCCTGGCTTAAGCTGGCGTGGCGTCGACCACCTCTCGGCCTGCCCCTGCAGAGCTGACAAAATATCTGCCCAGTGTGGCTCCTGTCCCCCAAACAAACCAGCACAAGTACAGCATGGCATCGTTTTGCCTGCGTACTTGCTTAGCCCCTGGAACGCCTACGGAGCACCGCTGGTTCTGAGGACAGAGCACTGGAAGAGGCCATGGAGGAAGAAGAAGAGGAGGGGGTGGAGGAGAGAGGTGTGTCACAGCCAATAGTAGCATTTTGGAGGCGTGGTGGCGGAACAACCTCCAACACTACTGCACCTTGTCCTGCATCCTTCCCAGCTGCCAGAAGAGTGACCCAATGGGCCGTGAAAGACAGGTAACGTCCCTGTCCATGCCTGCTGGACCAGGAGTCAGCGGTAATATGCACCTTACCGCTGACCGCCCTGTCCAGCGAGGCAAGGACATTGCCTTCCACATGCCGATAGAGAGCCAGAATCGCCTTCTGTGAAATAAAGTGGCGTTTGGGGACCTGCCACTGAGGAACCACACATTGTACAAACTCACGGAAGGGGGCCGAGTCTACCAACTGAAAAGGCAGCAGTTGAAGTGCTAGCAATTTAGCCAAGCTAGCATTCAACCGCTGGGCATGTGGATGGCTGGGAGTGAACTTCTTTCGACGGTCCAGCAGCTGGGGCAGGGAAATTTGCCTGCTATAATCGGACGTGGGTGTACTGCTAGCAGAGTGCCCGGAAGCACTTGGCTGTGACACACCTAATTCTACACCTTCATTCCTCTCAGAGCAGGTTTCAGAGAGGACTGGGGGTCTAGTGGGGCTGGAGATCCCAGCTGATGAGGAGCAAGGAGAGGTCCGCTTTGTTCTTTGGTGTGGGTCTTTGAGGTACGCTTGCCAATGAGCTGCAAGGCAGGTCAACATATGTCTGGTCAAGCATGTGGTGCCCAAGCGGCTGATGTTTTGGCCACGCGAGATACGCTTGAAACATATGTTGCAAATAGCAGCGGTGCGATCTGATGCAGTCGTCTCAAAAAAGGCTCACACCAAAGAACTTTTAGAATAACGAGCAGAGGCAGCGCTCTGCACAGGCAGAGCTCTGCGGTGTGATTCAGTCGGTGTGCTGCCCCTAAGCTGGCCCCCGGAGGGCATCCTGCCTCGTTGGACATGTGCCTCCTCCTCCTCTCTCCTACCAGGCATCCACAGGGAGTCAGTGTCCTCATCATCCCCTCCCTCTTCATTGCTGGAGCAAACCTGGCAGTATGCGGCAACTTGTGGAACATGACTGCCAGATTGCTGTCCTTCTTGAGCATCCCCTCTCTGCGCTCACGCTACTGCCTTCCTCTAGCTGAGTATCATCATCAGAGCCTACAAAACACTGGGCATCCTCTTGGAGCATGTACCCAACACTGTGCTCAAAGAGTTCAGGAGACTCCTCAGGTTGACATGGTGGGTCTAGGGAACGAGTCACTGATGATGACATTGAGAGGAGGGAAGACGATGCGTTGGCAGCTGCTTTGCTAGTACCCTGAGCCTGGTTGAGAGAGGATGAGGAGGATGAAGAGGGCTTGGTCATCCACTCTACCAAGTCTTCGGCATGATGCAGCTCAACATGTCCTGCTGCCGAAAAGAAGGACAAGCGTGTCCCATGGCCACGTGCTGATGATGACGATGCACCCCGTCCATGACCAGTACTGCTGTCTCTAGACGCAGAGCCTGCTTGCCCTCTTTTATCGGCTCGCGCCTGTCTGCCTCTCCTTGTTGGCCTTCCAGACATGGTAATGGCCTGAAGGGAGATGGGAAAACCAGCAATTGGGTAGTGTATATTATGCTGGAGGCACACAACACCCACTAACTCCTGCAGATGGCAGATGGCTCAATTAGAGAAGAGCTATATAGGTGGATATAACGGTGTATACTGCGGTCAGGGCACACAGACAACACGCACAATCTCCTACAATTGACTGCAAGCTCTATTACAAAAGAGCAATATAGCTAGCTATGTAGGTGGATATAACGGTGTATACTGCGGTCAGGGCACGCAGACAACAGGCACAATCTCCTACAACTGACTGCAAGCTCTATTACAAAAGAGCAATATAGCTAGCTATATAGGTGGATATAACGGTGTATACTGCGGTCAGGGTACACAGACAGCACGCACAATCTCCTACAACTGACTGCAAGCTCTATTACAAAAGAGCAATATAGCTAGCTATGTAGGTGGATATAACGATGTATACTGCGGTCAGGGCACGCAGACAACAGGCACAATCTCCTACAACTGACTGCAAGCTCTATTACAAAAGAGCAATATAGCTAGCTATATAGGTGGATCTAACGGTGTATACTGCGGTCAGGGCGTGCAGACAGCACGCACAATCTCCTACAACTGACTGCAAGCTCTATTACAAAAGAGCAATATAGCTAGCTATGTAGGTGGAAATTTTTATTAAAATAAAACTGCTACTGATTTACATAATCAAGAACTTAAGAAAAACTCATACTTGAGCAAAAAAAAGAACTAAAGAACAACTTGCATAAATGCTTTTGGACAGACCGGATCTATTCAAACTGCCCATATCAGACGATCCTTAATCCCATGATCATCTGGGAAAAAAAAAAAAAAAATCCTAATCATTATTCAAACTATATACATTTATATTACATACCCCCTATAGGCAGGAACGTAACGAAACTGACGGTGCATACCATGTTTTTAAAATTAAGTTGCCCAAAAGCTAAAAAAAAGGGGTGAAAGGACAGACACACCCCCACCTAAGGAAAAGAAGAGGGAGATCATCAAGGTGGCCGGAAAGAGAACCCTCTCCACAACCTAGCACACCTTTCCCTACCCATTCTTTCCCCCTCAAGAAACCTCACCTTACCCAATTCCCGAATGATATCACCCGCCACCTCATGCATGGGCAGGAACTTGCCCCTAGTGGACACTAAACACCGAGCGTGCCAAGTGTAGTAAAGGCATATCACACTAACTAAAAACAGTGATGATAACACAAAACCCCTCCGGGCTCTGAAGTCACCGTACACCCTCTCAGAATAGGCAAGGGCCCGGAGACGGGGATAGCCAATGGCATCTCCAACCTCCCCCAGAACCCCCAAGTTGAAAGGGCACTCGACCAAAAAGTGGTCCATGGTCTCTAGTACCCCACCACACTCAGGGCGAGGACAGCCTCTGTCCTCTGGGCTCCGGTACTTCAAGTTCGATCTCACATAGAGTCGTCCATGGAATGCCCTCCATGCGAGATCCCAGAACTTGGCAGGAATTCTCTTAGAATTCAGGAGGGCTAGTCCCTCCCTGAGAACCCTGTCTGGACAGTCCCTTAAGGCCAGTGGTCTCAAAACGTCCGAGGCCATGACCCTCTGGTACAGCTCTCGCCGGCCCAGGGAGCCTACCTCTAAGGCCGTTATCCTCCACCGCCTTAGTACCTTCAGGGCGGTTGGGACATAGGCGGGGAGGTACCCATGGGACCTCCGAAGGTCACCCGGGCGGCCGCCCCCCTCCCACCTGCTCAGGAACACCAGGAACCAATTCTTACATGAACGTTCCCACAGAGAGGGCTCGTCCACAAAAATGGATTGCAGATTGAACTTCAGGAACACCACAGTAAAGAAAACCGTGGGGTTGATCATGTCCAAACCGCCCTCCCCTCTCCGTCGATACGTGACCTCCCTTTTTATCAGGTTCAGTCTGTTTCCCCACAAAAGCAGAAAAAACAGACCGCAGACCCGCGCATAGAGTGACTCTGGCAACAGACATGCGTAGCTGACATAGAGGAACTCGGGAAGCAAATAGGTTTTAACCAGGCTCACCCTTTCCCTCAAAGACAGCTTCCAGCCTTTCCAGGCGTTGACTTTCTGGGTGGCACTTACCAACCTGCGCTCCCAATTTAGCTTGGGATAATCACCCTGGCCGAAATAAATGCCTAAGATCTTAACTTCTGGTCGGGGCGGGGGAAAAACGTCCGGGAGGGCAAACTGCTCACCCTCCCTTCCCAACCAGAGAGCTTCACTCTTGTCCCAGTTGACCAACGAACCAGACGCCTCGGAGTAGCCTCCAATCTGTGTTTCCACAAAATGGGCCTCCTCTCGGCTAGCCACCACCACCGAGACGTCATCCGCGTAGGCCACCACCTTCACCGCCTTATCCGGGCCACTGCCGGGCTCCATCAGGACCCCCCTCAGCTGCCCACAGTCTAGCCTTCTTACGAAGGGGTCGACTGCAAAGACATAGAGCAGGGGACTCAGCGGACAGCCCTGCCTAACACCAGAGTCCACTGGAAAGGTAGGACCCACCCAACCATTGACCAGAGGGAAGCTCTCGGCCCCTCTGTACAAAGTCCTGAGCCAATCAATAAATCGATCAGGCAGGCCGTATCTACCCAGGAGAAGCCAGAGGTACTCGTGGTCTACCCGATCAAAAGCTTTCGCCTGATCTAATGCCAGCAGATACCGCCCATCACCCGTTGCCCTGCACCTCTCCACAGCCTCCCGGACGTTAAGGACTGCACTAAAGGTGCTACGGCCGGGAACTGTGCAGTGCTGGGAGGCAGACAGCAGCTTGCCCGCAACAGCAGACATACGCGTAAACAAAATCTTTGCCAGAATCTTTCTATCCGTGGAGAGAAGGGCGATAGGACGCCAATTCTCAACCACGGACGGATCCTTCCCCTTGGACAGAAGGATCAAGGCCGACCTTCTCATCGAGGGAGGGAGCAGGCCAGATGCCAAACACTCACTGAACACCTCCCTCAGAGGAGGAGCCAAAAGTCTCTTAAAGGCTTTATAAAATTCTGCCGTGAACCCATCAGGCCCCGGCGACTTCTTTAGAGACAACGAGTCAATAGCCTGCTCAATTTCGGCCACTGAGATCTCTTCCACCAAGGAGTCTAGGGGGTCAGACCCCACCTCAAGTGGAGTCCCATCAAGAAATTCCTTGGCTCTCCTCAGATCCAACGGCTTCTTCCGAAGGATGTCTGAAAAATGGGCTCTGATGATCCCCAGGATGCCTGGCTTGGACCTTACCAGGGAACCGGAGGGATCTCTCAGTCCATGTATGACCTTCCCACTCACCGCGTCCCCACAGCTTTTGTAGGGATCTGGGTTGGTGAACTTCCCGTAATCCCTCTCCAGCACCAGGGAGGCGAGACGGTCATACTGACACTCCTTCATCTGGAGCTTCAGATCCGAGATCTGGTCCTGAGGGCCACCATCAGAAACCAAGCGATCTAGCTGCCTGCGTAACTTCTGGTAGGCCTGATACCGGGATGCTGCCCGACGGCCTGAGACTTCCCGGAAGAAGCCCTCCGACCTCTTCTTCACCACTTCCCACCATTCCTGGCGGGAGCAGCCGCTCTCAAGGAGCGAGGCTTGTTCTAAAAAGAAGTCCTCATAGGCCGATCTGATTTCAGGGTCCTCAAGTAGCAACCCGTTTAGTCGCCATAGGCCCCTCCCTTTCTGAGGGGTGTCCGCCACATTCAGAGTGACCGACACCATACGGTGATCAGAGAACTCAACCGCATGCAGCGCAGGAGCTGCAAAGGACGAGTCCCCCTTCAAAAAAAACCTATCTAACCTACTCCTACAACTACCTCTGGAATATGTGAAACCAGTGAGGTTGGGGAAGTGGCGAACGTGCACATCCACCAACCCAGCTTCCCTCACTATTCTATTCAAAAAGATACTATCATATCCCAGAGGGCCTGAGGTGCCTGCCCGGTCCTTTGACCTGGTGACCATGTTAAAGTCACCACCAAAGACCACCTGCTGGGATGTAAACAGGTATGGTTTCAGCAACGTGAGAAGGTCCTTCCTCCCCCTCTGGGACTGAGGTCCATAAAAATTGATAAGGCGGAGGGATTCCCCTCTCACGACTGCGTCCACAATCAAACACCTACCGATTTCCAATTCAATCACTCGTCGACAAGCCACCGAACCAGTCTTAAAAAGGACCGCAACACCACTGCAGGGCTCAGCCGCAAGAGACCAGAGGGAGGGCCCATGTCTCCACTCCCTCTTCGCTAGGTGCATCTCTGCCACAGATGCCAGCCAGGTCTCTTGCAAAAACAAAATGTCGGCTTCAACCCGGCCGAGAAAATCAAAGGCTGAAAATCTAGCCGCCGCAGAACGCACACTTGCGACATTAATGGTCGCAAGGCGTATTGGAGCGGGTACCGCCATCCTTAGTGATTGAATTTTACGTTCCTCTCTATTTTACATTTCTAAAAAAAAAAAATCAATCCTCCTCGGAGTCCGAGGAGGAAAGGATCCCGTATCTGTTCCATAGGGCCAGTGAGGAGCCCCCCCCTGCCCCTGAACTCGTACTGGGCTGGGGGTCCTCACCACCCTCCTTCCCCGAAACCTTCCTCTTCCTCTTCTTTTTAGTTTTCTTCTCCCATTCCACTTTGGGAGGTTCCCTCCCACTCTCTTCATCGGACCTCCCACTGGAGATCTCCTTAATCCTCTTATTAACCCCCTTACCGGCCCCTGAGATGTCCATCGGGGTCACCCCTCCTGCACTAGCCTGCCGACCACTCACGACCACCGAAGAGGCCGGAGGGGGCATTAGTATAGCCGCCTGATCCAGGGGTGGATGCGGTTTACCCGCAGATTTAATTACTGAAGGGAGGGGGGGGAAGGGGGCAAAGGAGAAGAAGGGGAAGCTGGGAGGGGGGAGACCAGGGGGGGGAGAGGGGAAGGGGGGGAGCAGGGGAAAGGGAGGAGGACGGGGGGGAAACAGGGGGAGGGGGGGGGAGGGTGATTTTTGGGCGAGGGCTTTTTCGCCTTGGCCGGCTTCCCAGGTGTTTTTGTTACCGTTGCCCCATCTGACACAGGGTCAGACGGGGCCGGAGAACTCGCCGGCTCCCTCACTACGCCAGTTCCTGTCCTTGATCCGCGCCTGGGGGGTCTGACCCTTTGAGGGAGGGGGGAACCCTCCCTCTGTGACCCTGAGGGGTTGGGATCCCCACTTCGTCTAGGGACCCCCTCACCCTCCGGGCCTGGGGCACCCCCCTCAGCCTGGCACCCCCTGAACGCCTTGGGGCACCGACTAAAGGGATGTCCCATTTCCCCACAGAGGTTGCAGACAATAAGCCTGCAACCCTCAGGTGAATGGCCGAAACCATTGCACCTCACACAGCGGGGCATTGTGCAGTCCGCACTTAGGTGCGCGGGACTGCCGCATTTGAAACAGCGACGGGGCTGTCCAGGGTAGAAGACCAGGATCCGGTCTCTACCTATAAAGGCGCTGCCAGGTACATGCGCCACGGTATTATTGTGGCGCTTGAGCCGGATCCTGACCAACCACGCACCTGTCCAGACCCCGCGCTCATCCAAACTTTTCCTCAGCCCTGTCTGGAGCTGCCCGTACCGCGCCAGCCAGGTCGCGATGTCCTCAGGTGGGAGGGACTCGTTCCTGACCAGTACAGTCACATTCTTTATCTCCTCCTGCCTCGAAAGAGGTATCACCCGGAAACTTTTCCACGGATCTGACTTCCTGACGAGCTCGTACAGTGTCAGGAAAAGCTCCATGGAGACCAAGGAGACGAAACTCACATCAAACTCCTTCGAGTTTGTGGGGTGTATGACTTCAAATAAGTCCGAAACTTTAAAGCGCAGCCCCAGCAGATAGTCGATGACCTGACCCCTGCTGGGACATGCAGACGTCCCTTCCCACCTGAGCTGCACCACATTCCGTCTGCGCCTCTCAGGGCCCCCCGTACCCCTCGTCCAGGCCTGCGCACCCTGGGGCTGATCCCCAGGGGGAGCCCGGAAATTCTGGGCGCCAAACTGGCCGTACAGGGGACCCAGGGGGACAGAGGAACCTGCCACCTGTGCAAACGAGCGCCCAGCCTTCAGGGCACCTAAGAGGTTTGCCTCCTCCTGTGTGCCCAAGATGAAAACTGGGTCTGTGGGGGAAGGGCCAGACCCCTGACGGACCGGACTCCCTGGCTCAGTACCTCTACCCACCGCATCCCCACCAACCGGCATCTCACTCCTTACCACGGGGGAAGGAGCAGTACCCCCTACACCCATATGATCCTGGGGGGGAGCCACCTCCATTTCTTCAGGACCCCGCTCCTGTGACCCCTCCAAACCCCGTATGAAATACAGGGCCGAGCACTCGCTCCTCAAATCCCCCATCGGGGACTCACCCCAGCATACTTGTCCTGCTGGAAGAAAATCCCCAGAGGACGCTAAAGCTGTTTTTTCCAGGGAGGTCTCCGATACCAACGCCTCCTCTCCCCCAACGAGCGACACCAACGGCCCCCCTAGCTGAATTCCCGGTGTCCCCACTTCCGTTTTAGGCCCTCCTGGGACTTCCGGGGTCACCACTGACATCACTTCCGGTTCCCGGAAGTCGATGAGGTCACTTCCTGTCTCGTCACCCGGAACAGGAAGTGATGCACCCGCCCCCCATCCCACCACTCCTCCCAGTGTCAGCAGAGGATGCTTGTCCACAATGTCTATCCAAGACTGCACATGTGTCTGTTCCCATCAGCACCTCCCCCTCTCTCCATGCGGCCGCGGCGGGGGCCGCCATTATGGCCGGTTTTCCTCGCACCGCTATGGGTCTGGCAGCAGTCGTCGGGGTCACCGGGGGGGCCCCGGAGGGGGGTCAGACTGCACTCTCCGCTGGGGACCTCTGACTATTGGCCTTCACTGGCCCCTCCGACGGCTCTCTGGTGAGGACCACCAACAGTTTCCTGTTCCGCTGACTGTGACTTGCATCTCCACCGGAGCTTTTACGCGCTTCATCGGGTACCCTACCCGGATCCTCCTGGACTGCGGCCATAGGCATAGCAGGTGTTAACACAGGAATCCGGGGACCCTCCGCACTGACAGCTCCGGGGGCCATACTTTCCTGACAGGCCATGGATTGGTTGTCACCGGAAAACGCTACTTCCACTGGGGTCTGTGGCACTGTTGCATCAGGTGAGAGTTTCAGGGGGGACTTCAGGGGGGTATTTCCTCGTCTCACCGCCTGGGTTCCTTCCTGGCTGGCTTTTAGAAGCTCTTTCTTCACCTCTGTCAAAAACCTTCTCTCACCCTTTCCACGTTCGCAGAGACCGCCCAGCAGCCGCCAGAGGTCCCTGCATTCATGCTTCAGGCCATCTATGGTCTCCCTATATTCGCCACGTTTGCTGCTGGCTGAGCGGTCCCTGCGATTTCGTAGGTCGGCCAGTCGCTCCGATCGCTGTACATAAGCTGCCGCGGCCTTCTGTATTGGGGTTTTTACCCTTTCTCTCCTCTTCTGGAGCTTGCTTGGGCCCTCTCCCGGCTGGGCCCAGGTCCAGTCCATTAGCTCAGACTGTGTGACCAGGAACAACTTCTCCTCCCTGGAGAGGTCTCTCACCCCAGGGGGGGTTGTCTGAGACCCAGGCCGGGAAAGAGGCCCCGGGCCTGGGCTGGCCGATGCCATGAGGCCGGATGTCCAGGACAGCCGTGGTTCTCCACAGAGCTCCTCCACGCACGTCTGCTCTCTTGGAAAGCCTCTCCAGGTGTGTACTGCGTTCAGAGCACGCAGACAGCACGCACAATCTCCTACAACTGACTGCAAGCTCTATTATAAGAGCAATAAAGCTAGCTATGTAGGTGGATATAGTGGTGTATACTGCGGTCAGGGCACACAGACAACAGGCACAAACTCCCGCAGATTGCTAACAGCGCAATTACAGAACAGCAAGAACGCAAAATCAGCCGATAACGAACTGTGTATACTGTGTTGAAGGTACACAGAACACCCACTAACTCCTACAGATGCCAACACACTACACAAGGCCGCCGCGCTGGCGGCCTTATATAGTTTGGGGCATGTACTACACAGCCTGAGCTATGATTGGCCACAGGCATCCTACCTGTGGCCAATCATGGCTCTCCTTGCTGCCGGCACTGTGATTGGCCAAGCATGCGGGGTCACAGTGCATGCTTGGCCAATCATGAGCCAGCAATGCACTGCGATGGCGTAGTGCATTTTGGGCCGTGAGCGCCACACGAATTTGGCGTGAACGGCCCATAACGTATTCGAACATGCAGCTCATCCCTACTAACCATTAATACATGAAACTGTGCTGTAAACCAAAATATATAGCATATATAAATATGATATTATTATGTATAAAAATTAATATATAGAAAATTAATATTAATAAAATAATAAAATGGTCGTGCTCCATGAATCACACACATTTCAAAGTGATTTGAATAAATAATGCAACAAAGTCCATAAAGTTTAAATTAAAAAATAATCAGCAAAGTCCATAATAATAATAAATAAAGTGATCAAGTGCCTTTGTTAAATGTGCGCTCCTCCCCATCAGGTGTACCCTCACCTTAAGGGCTTAAAATTAAGCCTAGAGTAGTTATCAGCAGATGGTCTGGGTCATTCTGATGTATGCTATTAATGTGCTGGTAACCTCTTGCTCCTAATGGTAGCCCAGCTGTGGATACTATTATCACCTGGTTACTTCCACCAAGCCTCCTCATATTAACCACATGGGGAAAAATCTTTGAAATACTATATTTACATTCAACTCACATTTGTATGACAAAGAAAATGCTCATAAACTGCTGTAGTAGTGAGGGGGGGATAAGATCACCTGTATCCCGGATCTGCAGCCCCAGTTTACACAGTGTTCCGAATGGCCTATGCCTCCTCTCCAGGCTACTTCCTACTTCCTACACATCAGACAATCAGGCTCCTCCTACCAGTGTCATCACAGATCTCGTGACTTCCTCTGGGACTTTATATATGCTATATATTAGTTTACAGCACAGTTTCATGTATTAATGGTTAGCAGGAGCATGGCACAATATATATATATATATATATATATATATATATATATATATATATATATATATATATATATATATATACATATTACAGTTTTTTTCACATTTTGGGAAGGTGTGGGAAGTTTCAGTAGCTGTTTCTAGTTTCTAGTCTTAATTTTTAGTTTTTACTTTTGGCAGAGCACAAGGTTCCACCCACTTCTTGTTTCTTAAGGACCTGTTGGAAAACCTAACACGTTAAGACAGTTATGAACTGTGCCATAGGAACCATGTCTGAAGAAAGGTGGTATGCGCCCTTTAGGTGCAAAGCAGATGATGTTGGCAATCAACATGATTTAATATCATATTTATGGTATTTCATTCCCTGGCTGATACAGACAGATGGCCCCAAGTTGGAATGTAACCAGTTACACATCAAAGCTTTGTAGCATATCAGAATAACCAGGGCTTGGCTCAAGC
Organism: Lithobates pipiens; assembly: GCF_037356315.1. Taxonomy (NCBI): domain Eukaryota; kingdom Metazoa; phylum Chordata; class Amphibia; order Anura; family Ranidae; genus Lithobates; species Lithobates pipiens. The sequence goes on along the minus strand of NW_027507791.1, from coordinate 100,285,351 downwards.
CCACCTGGTGTGATATGTGTGATTACTACTGCCAAGATGACTGATGGGTTGAGCTACAGAAGATCAAAGACCAAGATGTCTATGAAGATTTGACCCAGATCGGACAGTGGCGATTCATGGACAAACACTGCCCCCTAGTCGACAATACAGCATGCTTCCTGGAGAATGGACAGATATTAGAAGGACTACCTCTTGGCAATACCTCATTGGACAGGAAGCAAGTGGAGGTGGTTACGAGTGGGTGTGAATGTGAGTAAAAAGGGCACACAAAAGAGAAATAGTCCTTTTTCCCCTTGGATCCTGGCTTGAGCCTAAGCCTCATGGCTTTGGCCCTCTCTTGGTCATCTGAGCACAGCTGGAAGAAACAAGTCTCGCAGAGAGCCTTGTGATAAGTGTCTTTGATTCTTGTATTTGATATTATGATATGATGTGTATTGTTGGTATATGTTTGTAATATCTATTTAGTATTTGGTGTTAGTGTATTCCTTACTTTGTGGGAAATAAATAAGACTTTGTTATTAAGCCATGTGCTTGATTTTATAGCTAACCTTGTATTATTGTGATATCAATAGTAACATGTGGTCAGAGTTTTAATGGATTATCTAACTATAGGGATAGCTAAGTTAATACATAGGTACAATAATATTTATTGCACCATATTTACTTCAATCAAGCATGTTGGAATTGCCATTTAGTTCTGCAGATATAAAAGGGTTTAATAGTAATTATTTAGCCCTGTGGCTTACATCATCATAGGCAGTACTAAGGGATTGAACGGATTGAATAGGGGCTGTTGGGATAAAAAAAAATCTTCTCTATGTATAAGATAAAGATAATCAGATCCACCCCCCCCCCCCCCCACATTTTTAAGTGAATACACTTGTTTGCTACAATTTATGATGCATCGGTGCACTCTGAATTATCTTGTTAACTAAACCCAAATTGTATTTTTGAAATAGAGGTATTATCTGTGTTTAGAATTGAGGTTTATTTTCTGTAATTTTCAGGCACTGGCTTATGCTTGAAGTGCCCTAGGTTTCTTAAAAGAATCACTTACCACTGCAGTAGTGGGTGAAGTAAATGTCTGGTTGAATTATAGTGCAGTATGTGACAAACAATGATTCACATGGCATGCACTTGACCCAACCTATGTCATGTAATAGTTCAATTAACCATTGCTGTTTTAAACATTGCTGTTTACATCTAAACAGTTAGTATATATATATATATATATATATATATATATATATATACTGTAAGCCTGATAGGCAGCACACACCAGTTTATAAAATGATGTGTTTAGATTTGTGTGGCCAGGTACTTGTGGAAGTGGAAAGTGAGAAAGTAGAGACTCGACTGTAACAAAGAGCTTTTGAACTGCATTTCTCAGAGAGAGATTGCCAGGAAGAGGGGCTGTACAGAACACAGCTTCTTCTTGCCGCAAGGGGGACCGGAGAATGCAAATCGCTGTGCAGTGTGCACCACCACTGCTGCATATTGGCAGCCTGAGCAGGATCTGGAGTATTGAGTTCAGGAGTGTCAACAGACAGAGTCACCTGGGAGCAGAGCAAAAATTTGACTAATTGTTGTGTGTGGCTAGATGGTGAGCTGTAAAATCGCTAGGACTGGTGAGCTGCTGCTTTGTGGATTTACTTTTTTCTGCTAGAGAGACAGAGCTCTTTAAGAACTGACCATACAACCATCTAGTAGTCTTATTGATGCCTGCAGTATGGGGCCCCAATCCTAGCTGGGTTAGGTTAGGAAAAAAGACTGCCCCTTTGCAGCTGTTACACTGAGACCTTTTCTTATTGCCAATGCTAAGAGGTACTTCTCAGGGGACATAGCACTATATTCTAGTCATCCTCCTAGAATGCACCTTAGACTAGTTATAGTATTACATTTCATGTTACAGTTAATGTGTAAGAAAAGTCCAGTTGAATCCAAATGTGCATTGGTGCGCATGCACAGGCATGCTAGTCATGTTCACAAGAAGAAATTACCCGGCTTGACCTCGACCCTCCTCTGGATCTCCACCTGCCTACCTGTGACCTCAGCCTCTGCTTTTAATTTGTTCCTGCCTCCTGCTCTAGTCTCACGTTCCTGTGCCTGTATTGCCTGGTTGTTGATGACCCCTAGCTTGTGTTCCAGTTACACTACTGCCTACTGATCCAGCATCATGGAGTCCCAGGTCTGGGTGCCTGTCTGTTGATCCACAGCCATCAGTTTCCTGTCAAGCCTCAGCTGGTGCCGCCTGCTATACCCGCCCTCGTGCCACTCTGTGTCTACACTCCCTGTCATCTCTACCAGGGGTATTAGACAGGAGGTGCAAGAGAAGCCCCCTCTACAGCTTAATCTCTACCAGGTGTGTGGCATAATGGTTTTATGCGATTTTCGGATCGTGTGTACGGGCCATAATTCCTCTCAAAATAATGATATACCCCACCTAGTGGCAAACTATGTGAATTCTTAAGGAATTCTAGCATACACAGGTGCCCTCTACCATAATCAAGCCTCTTACCAGATTGTTGTGATCCCCAATTACAGAGATCAAACACACATGAGAAACAATGGACCCCTCCCAGGGTCTCTAAATGGGATCAGTGTGGTTCGCTGGGTTTCAACATATGATATTCCCCAATACCAATGCCACAACTTCGGATCCAACTCAGGCAGCTGCTATAGAGGAAAAGAAACATAAGGCCATATATAGCGCCACATAGCATGAATACATGTTTATTGTTAAAAACACCACAAGTTGCTCACATGATTCAGGACAATAAAAAAGCATTCAAACCTTAACAATTCACGTGTTTGACTTTACATATTGGCCCATGCACACTAGCGTTTTTTGTAAGCTAAAAAAAAGAGATAAAAGCTGGTAATAGCTTATTGCAGTAGCATTTTAGCAGTGTTTTAGGAGCGTTTAAGAGCGTTTGGGAGCTTTAGTTTTTTTTAATAGCATTTTTGTAGTAATGCTACATGCACACTAGACTTTTTTTAAGCTCCTAGAAGCTGTTATTAGCATTTTTTCTGCTCCTAGAAGCTAAATATTGTTATACTATGTGTCCATGCACACTACTTTAGGCTATTAGCATTTTTTGAGCTTCAGCATCTAAGAACAAAAAATGTTATTGTAGAGTTTCCTGGAGTGTTTTTACAGGAGAAACGCTGCTAAATGCTCCTAAACGTTACTAATAGCATTTTTTTAGCTTTTTTTTCCCTTTTACTGCAAAAATGCCAATAAAATGCTAAAACGCTACTACAAAAAGCTATTACCAGCGTTTTTCATCCATTCATTTTTCCAGTGTGTTTTTGCTTAAAAAAATGCTAGTGTGCATTTGTGTGTGCCTAAAAAGAAAAAAAAAAAAAACTAAAAACATGCTATTAGTAGCGTTTAGGAGCATTAAGGAGCATTTCTGCTGGAAAAATGCTCCAAGAAACTCCACAAAAGCCATTTTTTTTCTGCTGAAGTTAAAAAACCTTAATAGCCTAAAGTAGTGTACATGGACACATAGGATAACACTATTTAGCTTCTAGGAGCAGGAAAAATTCTAATAACAGCTTCTAGGAGCTTATAAAAATGCTAGTGTGAATGGATAATAAATTTTTTCCCTTATACACGATTGGCTGTTCAACATGAACAGAGCTTCACCTTATTAGCTCATATAAGATCATTGAACATTTACTCTTTCTTTTTCTGAGCTATCTATACTTTTTTGTATGCTTTGGTAAATAAGCCATAAGGTATCAGCCATTCACTTGTTGTGTCACACTTTTGTCAAACCCACTCACCTTATCATTGCATCAGGCCCATTCATATTTTAGGGAGGTTCTGCATTTACATGCTTTATCCAGAATATGACATACTTGTTGTCAGCATTTTGATATTCGGAATAAACCTGCAACATGTAATTAGTGTAGATGAGTTTGCAGAGACCACAGCATCCGTTTTTCATAGTGTTGTCTCTCTAAGGACCTGGTCAGCATTACAAATACAAAAAGTTATTATTAGTCCAAAGAATGTACAGCTTTTTACCTCCAGATAATTGTTACCCTATATGTTAGAATTAAGGGTATAATTTATAAACATTTCACGTAAGCTTGTTCTCTACTCTATTTTACATCCAGAACCCAAATACACATGGTTCAAGAGTGAACAAAGGCTACGTATGTTTCTTTCAGGCTTAATTAAAGACTGCTGCTCAGCAACAGTACAAAGCGGCTCTGGCCTAGATAATGGGAATGATGGGGCACCACATAAGTAAGACACTAAGCTTCTGTGTACCATCACAAACAACATCTTTCTACATCTGTTACATTCGCTACAATGTATCTGTTGGTTAGATAGAGCCAACATGTAACCATTGAGAATCCAACATACAACTCTTGCAGAAAGACATATGTTCCATATAATGTTACTTATAGGAACAGTATTTATCTTCATAACTTTTTACTTGGCAAAGGCTTGGTTCACACTACTTCAATCTAATTTAATGTGATTTTCAGTGCATTTATGTAGCGAGACTTTGATATGTCTTTGGATGTGGTTAGCATATTCTATGGCACCAAATCTCATACAATTCTGTACAACTCAAGTCATTTTAGAAATAGCATTAGTATGAACCAGCCCTAAAAGGCTGCAAGGTTACCAAACAGTGATTTCAGAATAAAAAATGCAACATTAAAGTGAACCCAGATGATGCGCACTAAAGTTTTTAAATATTCTGACAACTTTAACCACCTCCTGTTCGCCGTATAGACAATTTATGGCAGGCAGGATACTCTGTCGATCTGGGATGACCTCATATGACCCTGGGACACGGTGCGACCCCGATCTTGGTAAAGAGCCGATGAAACTGCTCTTTACCCATGTGGTTGGCTGTGTCCATAACATGTAAACACAGAAGTGTTGACAATCGTCTCTACTTGCCTCACACTGACGGAGTGTGAGGAGAGGAGAGGCGATCAGCAGGAGAGACCTGTGTAGGTAATCAGGGCACTGATCCTCAGTGCAGCCCCAACAGTGCCCAGCAGTGCTGCCTATCAGTGCCCAGAAGTGATGCCAATCTGTGCCTGGAATTAATGCCGAGCTGTCCCCAGAATTGATGCCAATTTTGGCCATTAGTGATGCCTTTTAGTGCCCATCAGTGCCCATAAGTTCCACCTATCAGTGCCCATCAGTGCCACCTATCAGTGCTCATCAGTGCCGCATATCAGTGCCACCTATTAGTGCCAATCAGTACAGCATATTAGTGCCTCCTCATCAGTGCCCTTCAGTGTCACCTCATCAATGCCCATCAGTGTAGCTTATCAGTGCACATCAGGGCAGCCTCATCAGCGCACATCAGTGAAGGAGAAAAATGACTTCTTTACACATTTTTCAGACAGAAAAAGAAACTAAGAAAAGCTTTTTCAGCAAAAAATAAAAAACCCAGTGGTGATTAAATACCACCAGAAGAAAGCACTATTTGGGTACAGTGTTGCATGACAGAGCAATTGTCATTCAAAATATGAGATCGCTGAAAGCTAAAAATTGGCCTGGGCAGGAAGGGGGTAGAAGTGCCCTGTACAGAAGCGGTTAAAGTAAGGCCCTAATCATCTATGTATCAATACACATTGTGAAGAAATTCATTTTCAAAGTTCACAACACAGACACTGTGTTTTTCTATAAGATCAGATCTTTTAGATTGCTAGCCCTTTAATGTAAACAAACAGTAAGTGGTTCTAAAGCTGTACCATATAAAATAAGGCAGAGTAATGTCATAAACCAAGACAAGATGTAAAATTCAACAATAATAAATATACTAATAAAAATAAACCCTCCACAGAGCAGAATAAATGTCTATAGTGACATAGTCTACCTGATCAGTGGCTGCTTCTAATTCAATCCAACTGCTGCTCAACCAAAAAAATTTAGCCCAGCTCCTTAAATGTTTCAATCAATGGATGGTAGGAATGAGTGGGTCAACAGGGCCACCCACAAAGTGAATTTCCCAATGAACCAACCAAAATTCATACAGTGTATGGGTGCCTTAAAGTGTAAGTCAAGGCAAAAACAAACTCTAAACCTGCTCTCTGCCACATTCTAAACCTAATCTATCTAACCCTATAAAGCAAAAATTGCCATACTTACCTATTCTGCAGCTGATCCGGCCCAGTTTCCAGCGGCAGAAGCTGTGTGCAGGAAAGGACCAACAAAGGCTGTGAAATGGCTGGGATGGGACGTCACCCATAGACTTACTATGGGGCTTCGGTTGTCAGCTGGCTCTCCTGTCCCCACCTCCACACTGAAGCCGGCTCTGACAGCTGATGCTGGGACCAGATCAGCTGCAGAATAGGTAAGTACAGCAATTTTTGCTTTACAGGGTTAGATAGATTAGGTTTAGAATGTGGCAGAGAGCAGGTTTAGCGTTAGTTGGTTTTGACTGCACTTCCACTTTAAACCTGTAAATGTAATGCATCACATTACATTGACAGGATTACAAGAACAGATAATGACAATCATATTCATTGATTCATGATGGTAAAAAAGCTCTTTATTCAGTAATTATTTTCACAGTTATACACAGTTATTAAGGAGCTTTTTTACCATCACGAATCAATGAATATTGATACTCTTTAGTTAAAATGCAGATTTAGGATATAAATCGAGATGAGCATCTGGTTCAGTCTAACCTTGGTTTCAACTGAACTTTGGCTTTTCTGACTTTCAGACTAATGCCCAAACTTTTGCCCATTTGGCCCCCTGTTTGGTGGAAGCCAAGCATCATGTATAGAGGAGCCATTTTTACGACTTCTATAGGTGACAGCTTTCTGCTGTCTATGGTTGCTAGGGAAGCAGTGGATGCTGGCAGTTTTTGCCTATTAGCCCAGAAAATTGACATTTTTAATTAGACAGAATTGACTTCCAGTGATTTCAGTGAGGTTCAGGTTTGGCATCTAAACTTCTTTGAACTTCCCTGAACCTCGCTTGTACCAAACCCAGGGCAGTTCAGCTTTCACCTCGGTTTCTCGCAAACTGCAAACATTTCTTTCTTCTTGCTACTCTTCTATAAAGGCCAGATGTGTAGAGAGCACAACTAATAGTTGTCCTGTGGACAGATTCACCCACCTGAGCTGTGGATCTCCTCAGATCCTCCAGAGTTACCATGGGCCTCTTGGCTGCTTCTCTGATTAATGCTCTGTTTGCCCGGCCTGCCAATTTAGGTGGATGGCCATGTCTTGTTAGGTTTGCAGTTGTGCCATACTCTTTCCATTTTCGGATAATGGATTGAACAGTGCTCCATGAGATGTTCAAAGCTTGAGATTTTTTTTATAACTTAACCCACACCCACCTAACAACTGTTCCCGAACCACCCCCCATCAAATCATTCTCTGCATCTATTACCTTTTGTACCACCACCCTCTCCCTTTAGAATGTAAGCTCTATGAGCAGGGCCCTCCTGTCCCTTCTGTATTGAACTGTACTGTAATTGCACTGTCCCCCCTCTACCTCTGTAAAGCACTGCATAAACTGTTGGCGCTATATAAATTGTGTATAATAATAATAATAATAATAATATAAACTAACCCTGCTTTAAACTTATCCACAACTTTATCCCTAACCTGTCTGGTGTGTTCCTTGGGTTCTCCAAACAAACCTCTGAGGGCTTCACAGAACAGCTATACTGAGATTTATACTGAGATTAAATTACACACAGTAATTTGGTGACTTCTGAAGGCAATTGGTTCCACTAGATTTTAGATAGGGGTATCAGAGTAAAGGAAGCTGAACACAAATGCACGCCACACTTTTCAGATATGTAGTTGCAAAAAATTTTGAAAAACATTTATCATTTTTCTTCCACTTTACAATTATGAACCATTTTGTGTTGGTCTATCAAATAAAATCCCAATAAAATTAATTTCCATTTTTGATTGTAACAAGACAAAATGTGGAAAAAGTCAAGGGGTGTGAATACTTTTTCAAGGCACTGTATATAGAGAAAATATCAGACTGGCAAACCAAGATGCAGATGATCTTATCACCTACCTGCTAAAATTACTAACATTTTGATGCTATCTTTTGCATATAACTTGGGCAAACGGCTCTATGGCCCCCCTCACTAGAACACTTTATAATAATTCTTTATAATAATAAATCACTAAAAATTCTAATTCCACACAAATTGCCCAGTAGATGTGAAGATATTCTCTAGGGGTTAAACGATAAAATGTAACCCGTTGAGATGGTGAGGTTGCTGATAATGAAAATTTATATAATATTTATGTATTAAAGAAGTGTTTGTGGAGGTGCGTTGGCACAAAAGTATGATATATGATGGAGCAAGCAGGGCAGTCATTGATGTCAATGATGGAAAATGAAACGAGAAACTTAGTAACACACAGGTGCATGTTATCTAAATAAACAATTATCCTTTTTTCAAGGCAAAATCACTCTGTATGATTATACATTACTACATTTTCTTTTTTGCCTATATGTTTAACCTACATGTTAGAACAGTTTAATTATTTTATTTTTTTGCGTTAATTAACTGGATTGAGTTGTGGGAATTATTTTATTGTTTCTGTACCTGTGAAGCAGTAACTTAGGGGGGAGGACCGGGGTCTTTGATTAGAAAAAATAACAGTAAGTGTATATTGATTGGTTTGTGTAAAAGTTATAGCGCCTACAAACTATGGTATAAAGTGTGTATATATATATATATATATATATATACATATATATATATATATATACATATATATATATATATATATATATATACACTGACATTTTTATTTTTTTCTATTTTTTATACTACTAATGATGGCGATTAACAACTTATAATGGGACGGACACTAAATGGCTCTAGGGGAACTAAATAGCTGACACTGACATCACCAGTGATCAGTGATCAGTGCTAATACTATACCCAGTCACTGTACTAATGACTCTGGCTGGGAAGGGATTAATATCTAGGGCGATCAAGGGGTTAAATATGTGCCTAACTATGTGCAATGTGTATAAGTGTACTGTGTTTTACTAAAGATCTCTCAGTTTCTCATCCCTGCGAAACTGACAGTTCATTCCCTCTGTAAAGAGCTCTGTGTTTCTTACCAACACAGAGCCCATCAGCAGTTCCCAGACATGAATCATTGGCCAGGACTTTCTGACATAAAATCACAGTGGAAGCTGTGGGGGGGAGGGGCACTTTGCCAACAGTGGCCACTCGCCTGCAGTACATTGTGCTCCCATTCATTGCAGTGTGTCTTTTTACACTGGGATGGGGCACTTGCGGAATGTTACGAAAAGTTTTGCAAGCAGCATCTTTGGGGTGGTTTGGCAAAAGGCCTTGCCCATTGCAATGAATGGGTAGTGCTTCCAAAGTGCCTGAAAGTGCTGAAAAACTGGACTTTTTACCATTTTTGGGGGTAAAAAGCACCCCAATAACATCTGAAAAGTGCTGCCTGAATATCGCTAAAGCGCCGCAAAAAATAGCAGTACTTAGCGCTAATGGCCAGGTACTACTAGTGTGAAAGGGGTCTTAGAGTTAGGAGCCCACTTTTCAGAGGTAATGTAGCATAGCAATTTGTGGCTTCACGTGTATTTTCAAATGTAGGTAACAAATCCTCACTTTTAAAATTAAATTTTACATGATTTTCATTTGTTTGTGTTATTTTTCTTATTTTTCAGCTGTATTCAATGCTGGGGAATTTTGGATGTAATGTAGTCCAATTTGGTCAAGGTAGGCTATATGTTGATCTCCACATTTCTATACAAAAATATGTGTGTTTATGGAATTTAAGAGTGGAGTTATAGAAAGATTTATTCAGAGAATTTGGTATAATAAATTAAAAAACTTGTTTGTGGTCTTCTAGATTCTAAGTTTTATAGGGTGCTTTATTCGGTAGGAAGTGCAGAATTCCTTATATAAGGGCATAAGTATCATTATATAAATAAAAATATATATTAAAGTTGTGATCTTGGACTGATTATGAACAGCTGCTGAGACACCAAAAATCTGATTGAAGTACAAACAGATTGAAGTACAGCTTCTTTCCCAGAGCTGTAATATCCATTATATGCATACTCCCAGGAATTTTAATGCAGTTTGGTATTTTATCTTTCAATTGCAAATATTGTACATGTATCGTTTCTTTTACTTATATAAAATCTGCTTTGAATATATTTGCATGGCTATTTCCTACATTTTATAGGTATGTAATGTATATATGTACATATATACTGTATGTATGTGGATATGTATATGCATGTATTTACTGCTATCGTTCGAGAACTGCCATATAAAAGGATGTTGTATTAAATACATTGATACTAAAGTAAATCATCTAATCTAATCATATTGAGAAGAAATAGGGAGTTGTATGGCACATTTGTCACTACATAATAAGAGCAAATACTAAGGATAACTGTGCAGTGTAAAAACAGATATAACACACTAAAAATGACACCCTGAGGAGGGGCACTTAGCAGTGTCCATACATACACAATAAGAGCAGATACAGAGAGTTACACCCAACCTGTATGACAAGAGAAGTAGCACTGTGCAGCATCCATATACTGTATACATAATAAGAAAAGAGATGTTTACACCCGGTTCCATACAGAACAAGATACATACTTCAATGTGTACTAAAAAGCACCTAGTACATCCCACTTGAAGGACTTTTTAAACATGGTTAAGAGCAACAAATAGAGCCAACATGTTTTGGAGAAAAAGTCTAGACAAGACTTGACCAGTTGATGTTAATAAAATCATGACAAAATGCTCTAGGGCAGTGTTCTCCAAACTGCAGCCTGTGGGCAGGATGTGGCCCTTTGCTTGCCTTTATCTGGCCCTTGGGGCACTTTTCCTCCCACTGATACAATACACTATTCCTCTCACTGACACCAACAATGGGGCATAATTGTTGTTACTGACATCAACAACAAGATGCTATTTCTCCCATTGACACCTAGGATAAGGCACTATTCATACCCCTGACACCAACAATGGGGCACTATTATGTTATTTTGAGGGGACAGCAAATTTACACTGTTATACAAGCTTTACACTCACTAATTTACTTTGTAGCAAAGTGTTATTTCTTCAGTGTTGTCACATGAAAAGATATAATAAAATATTTACAAAAATTTACTCATTTTTGTGAGATACTGTACATATTAAGTTCCTGAAGTCTCTCATGATATGTTTTATTCTTCATACCTTTCACCATATTTGTTGCTTGTCTCTGGACTCATTCTAACTTATCAATATCTTTTTGTAGAACTAGACACATTATTCTAAATGAGGTCTAACTAAAGATCTATATGGTGGATTCAGGACTTCCTTCCTCCTGCTGATGATCCCTCTAGTGATAAATAAATATCAATATAGGGGAATCAAGATTTCCTTCCTCCCGCTGGTGATCCCTCTAGTGATGAATCCTATTCACTTTTTTTCCCACTGCTTGGCCATACTGTTTGCTCCTTTGGCAGTCACCTGAAATAGGTATTCACAACTTATATATTTTGCCTTGATGTAAGACTGTTCTCAGTAAAATAAAATAATATATAGAAGAGCGCCAAATCAGTAAAAAGTGTATTTATTTTATGCAATCAATAAAAGTCTCACTTACATCCATAATTATTATTGTCCTCCGTTTGATAGTCAAATCACTGTTCCCTTTCGCTGGTGCTGTTACTGGATCAATCCTCCTCCACAGCGTGCTAGGGGAAGCTCCGTTGTGTTCTGTGATGCACAGAGACACAGACTGGCTCGTAGACAGTGTGTGGCGTCAGCCGGGGGGTACCCGAGAGCACTTAACGTGTTTCTGAGCTTGCGCAAGCCTCGTTCGGGCATGCACGCTCCTTTCTCAAGTGCAGGTATTTATAAATACTATATTTGGCGCTCTTCTATATATTCTTTTATTGGTATCCTATTCATGAGATGACTTCACTCTAAAGAAGCAGCTGCCGCAGGTGATTGTGCACATACATCCCCTATCCTCTAAGAACAGCAAGCAACCTTTCTGGATTTTCAGCAAATTCCAAGTACTGTTTTCTCAGATAACTTTTTTAAAAAAACATCTTGCTTTGATAAAAACTGTTTAGAATTTATTTTAATGAACAATACAGACTGTCAACCTTTTTGTAACCTCCGCCCCGTTAACTGAACAATTCCAGGCGCTTACACTCAATATGCGTGTTTGTACCTGGGGGCTGTGGAATTTTATAATCTATTTCTAATTAGCAGCTGTTTTTAAAAGGGGTATTAAACCCATACGAATACATACAAACAATCTACACAATGAATAAATATATCAATAGATAAATTAATCCACCAATAGGAAACAGCGCATAGCACTACATTAGCTATAATAGTCGGGTGCAATCCTCTATATCAAATCCTACAAATAGTCCTCTGTAAGTCCTTAGTGTGCACTCATTTTATAAAAATGACACATATATTCGACTTGTGATTCCGCTTCAATATTCGTCAATTATGTAACCCTTCCACCAGGAATACACCTCCACACATGCACAAGTATACATGAAAGCCACACTAAGAGAAATGTGGAGATAAACAGATCCCCCTTTGGTGTTGCTCTTACCAGACCCCGCTGGTTTCACAAGCCTTTACAAATCACTTTTGCTGGCTCCAAATGCTGGGTTCCATCAACATCGTTGGCCACAGGTGTGCGGAATAAACAGTCTGTACAAGAAGTGTATAAACGAGCTGCGGGCTCGGTCTACGTCACTTCCTGGTTGCTGTGTCCCGACGCGTGTTCGTCACGGGTCACGTGACTTCATCAGGGGTAAGAGCAACACCATCAGGTGGATCTGTTTATCTCCACATTTCTCTCAGTGTGGCTTTCATGTATACTTGTGCACGTGTGGAGGTGTATTCCTGGTGGAAGGGCTACATAATTGACGAATATTGAAGCGGAATCATAAGTCGGATATATGTGTCATTTTTATAAAATAAGTGCACACTAAGGACTTACAGAGGACTATTTGTAGGATTTGATATAGAGGATTGCACCCAACTATTATAGCTAATGTAGTGCTATGCGCTGTTTCCTATTGGTGGATTAATTTATCTATTGATATATTTATTCATTGTGTAGATTGTTTGTAACAATACAGACTGAACTGAAAAGGACACACCAGTATCTTTTAAAGCGCTAGCATCTTGTGTTGTTTTTTGTTCTCAGTAAAAGACTGTTCTCAGTACAAAGATATACTGTATATATGTGCTTATTTTATAAAAAGTTTAAGGAGCAAAGCACAAAGTGTGAAGATTCAGTACTTACACCAACCAATCAAAACCAACCAAGCAAATCCATCTTTAACTGGTCTGATTTGGTGAATTGTTTGCAAAGCTTTACTGTAGTTATTGTACAGTTTAGTTTATAAGACTGAGGTCTTTCTTTTAAATGCTAATCATGAATTGTGAATTATTGATTCTGAGGCAGGAGTAAAATATTCAAGCACAGACAACACAAAAAGTTTGATAAAAGATAATGATAGACGTTATAAAAGATTTGTTGATAAATTGTCTGAATATATGAGTATTATATACTTTAGAACAACCGAAGAAAATAATAAAGAAAGCAAAAGAATGATATGCTGGAAGCCGAAAATACACACTTACCTTTCAATCTGAAAGTTGTGTAAAAATTTTGGTGGTGAAATATGCTTTTGGGTCCCTCTTGCAGGCTGATAAATAAATAAATGTATCAGACTGCTTACTTACTGGAAAAAAAGCACAAAACAGGATAATTGTTTTTTTAGTCTACAAGAAAAATTATAAGTACTTACATGTAGAAAATGGACAGGCAGGCTCTGCGTGCACTAAAACAGCAAATTATTTTTCACAGAAACCAAAACATAAAAGATATAATTGTGGATTAATTGTTGACCCTGGAAGGATCTTTGGAAGGAGATAAACAGTGGTCCAAACAAAGAGTGTGTTTTTTTTCATATTTCTACGTAGTCATCTTGCCAGCAAAGGCACCTCCTGTCAAAGGGTAACAACACTACTGAAAATTCCCCAGCATAGTCGTTAAGAAAGCAGAAAAATTAATTAACTCAATTATCTATGCAAAAGTTATGAGCAGGTGTGAAGGAATGAATAAAGTAAAATTTCTTTCAAAAATATATGTTTTAATTGTTTATTTCTTTCAATTTACAAAATGCAAAGTGAATCAGTTTTTAGGAATACTGTACAGAAAATATATACATATAACACTTGTATTACATATACTTATAGATAGATTGATAGATAGATAGTACCGTGCAAAGGTTTTAAGCAGGTGTGAAAATATTCTCTAAATTAAAGAACACTTTCAGAAATAGAAGTGTTAATAGCTTATTTGTACCATTAAACAAAATGGAAATTAAATGAACAGAACAGAAATCCAATACAAATACATACTTGGTGTGACTACCCTTTGGCTTAAAACCTGCAATAATTTTATTAGGTGTAGAAAAATGGTGACGTGTCAATACTTATTGTACCCACTATAAATATATATAGATACATATATAGATATATATATATATATATATATATATATATATAGAGAGAGAGAGAGAGAGAGAGAAAGAGATAGATAGATAGATAGATAGATAGATAGATAGATAGATAGATAGATAGATAGATAGATAGATAGATAGATAGATAGATATTGTGAGGCTGGCAGGATTGCGGATAGTATGTATATGTCATCATCACATGCTCATGGTTATGGGCACCAGGGGGCAAATAATCTGCTACCTGCCCCAGTACACTAATAAAGGTGTCCATTAGCCCCCTTACTGTTTATTCCAAGATAAAGATATTGATGCTCTTTTAAAATAAATTCAATTAAAAAAACAAACAAATGCATCCCAGGGGTTTAAAGGGAACTGCTGCAAACAAAAGAGCTCTTGAACATAGATAAAGGAATAGGTTTCAGCTGATCTAGTAAGGTTGAGTCACTAAAAAAGTACCATGTTCACTGAGCCTAGTGAAGCTGAGTTAATTTTGATCACCCAATCATGGGCCTGTGATTAATATTTTTCCTGCATAGGATTGGGGAGAACACAGGATCAAATGCCTAAGCCAACAATCTACTCCTATAGTAGATCAACCCCAGTGAATCTGAATCCAAATGTAAAACAAATTCCACTGTAAAGTGTCACTTATATCCTTTTCTACCTTAAAATACAATTTTTATTTCTTATTGCTCATGTTATTTATCCCTCCACTCTTCCCTTTCCATTATCTGTTCTATTGTATCTCTTAGAGATCTTTACATTTTAACCTTATAGTTTATTTTATTTATAGTTGTGTATGATTGACATGATGGGACTTTTTGTATCTTTAAAGTGTATGCTATGAACACACATTCACTGGTCTGGAAATACTCACTCCCATCAGTAAATGATCCTCTGTTTGTTCACTTGAGCAGAACTTCCAAGTACCTTTGAGATTAGAAAATGATATATGGCAAGGTAGAAGAGATCCATAACAAAAGTGTTTTCTATAGGAATGCCATTCACACACTGAAACCTTTTTAGAAAAATGTGGAGATCATTTTGAGCCCAGGAAATATAGGATCTGTTTTTTTTTTAAAACACAATGGAATTGATTTACCAAAGAAGCTAAGACTATTCACTCAGCAAAGACGATGACTGTAAAAAAACTAGAACAATGTTTTCATATCCAATCATGCATGGGGAAATAAAAAATAAACAGGATTTTTGCTAGCACATGATGGGTTGATTGAAGTGAACACAATTTCACCTTATGTTCTAAGAGCATCATTCCATGCTGAATTTTGTCTTACTCTGTATATCCCTAGCTTGTATACCCTGTATGTCTGTCAGTACCTGGCCCATATTTCTCCTGTTCCTTTTTTTTTTTCATTTCTTCTCCATAAGAAGCTCTATAGCTATCTTTGAAAGTCATTGAAACATAGTTTTGTGCTGCAAATCTAGGTTTCTCTTTCATGAAGTATTGAGAAAGGAGTTCAGTCACCTAGCTGCAAAGACATCAACGTCAAACTGGTGTGTTCTTTTGGGCCACATGAGGTCCTCTTACTAATTCATTGTAGCCTGCTGAATGAGGCCCCAGCTGTTCTCCAGATGAAAAAGTCTACACTTTGCAGCTGAATATTTCCTAAAATGTTTTATATATATTAGATATTGTATGTAAGTTGGAGTTAACATAATCTTAGGCAAAAACATTGACTGTAGACATAAAGCATCCTGGGATTGTTTGAATCTCTGAGATATGAGGTCCTGGTCCTGGAGAACAGATATACAACCTTAGATCAGAAATCTGTACGTCATAGAGTTTGCATTATATTAACAATAATAGAACAAATATATGTTAAAACTGCCTCCCTAAATGTAAAAGCATAGAGCTAAAAACTAGTGACAAATGTTACCAATATCCATAGCATTCTCTTTTATTTTTTTGGTCTTGGTTGCTCCTATGCTGTGAAAAAAGTGTGTTGTCATCCAGGTCAGTTAATGATGAAGCTGTCAAACTATAGTAGGATGGCATATCCGTAAGGTCCTCCTTCTTCCTTACATATATAGAGTTTCAAATACTAATGCCGTGTACACACGACCGGACTTTTCGAGGGACTAGGTCCGACAGACTTTCCGAATGAACGGACTTGGCCACACACAATCACACCAAAGTCCGACGGATTCGAACGTGATGACGTACGACTGGACTAGAATAAGGAAGTTCATAGCCAGTAGCCAATAGCTGCCCTCGCAACGTTTTTTGTCCATCGGACTAGCATACACACGAGCAGATTTCTCGGTAGGAACTGGGTCCGGCGGAGTTCTGTCGGAAAAATTTGAAACATGTTCCATTTCTAAAGTCTGTCAGACTTTTGTAAATCAAAAGTCCGCTGCAGCCCACACACGATCGAATGGTCTGCCGGAATCATTCCGTCTGACTTTTAATGTTGAAAAGTCTGGTCGTGTGTACGCGGCATAATAGTGGCCTTACACGTTGTACTTGTAACTTGAAGTAACTTATTTAATTTTAATGCTCATATATGTTTTTGATTGACTTTATAATAGTTAGTTGCATGATAGTAAAATATTCAGTGCTCGTCCTGGTGCACTTGATAATTAGTCCCTCCATGATTTTCTGATACAAATTGTGTTTTTTTTCTTCTTCATTGTGCATTTCTTCATTCTACATTGTGATATTTCATGTTACAGTTTTCGGGAATTTTTCCTGTGCCCAAATTGGAACTTCAGCTACTTCCTATTAATATAAAATAAACTAGATCTCTTCTTTACCAGGGGTAAAGCTGTGAAATGTACCAGTCAGTACAGGTCATGTACCTCACCGCTAATGGGTTGCTATAACCACAAAAATCCTAATCTAAAAGCAAAAAAACTTGCTTAAATCTGTGGTCAGGTGACATTATGGATCCTGGTTCTTTATTTCTTACAGTAGAGTGGAAGAGTCCTTTAGCTGCCCAGCATTGCTGCCTTATGGGGTCTTCTTAGGATCCAGTAGAGAAAAGCCCAGATGGTATATCAACATGAGGACCAGTTGGCATGGATCACTGGTCTCCACAAACAGAAGAGATGCCAGCAAGGAACATGTAAATAATTGCTTTAGCAGTATTTTTTCTTTAAAAAAAAAGGCCTTCAATGGGAGTGGGATGGAGGGATGGGCATGGGGTTGTAAACCAAACATAACATATAAAAATAGGCTTCAGACATTTTTAACATCAAATTGCACAAGCGTAAAAACAATTCATCTTACAAAAAAACTTGAGTGAAAAAAGTCTAACCTTGTTTTTAACTTTTTTTTTATAAAGAGAGTGCACATTTCCCTTATATTATCATTAATCTTCAAAGTTAATTTGAATGTCATTGAAGTGTTATATATACATATATATATATATATATATATATATATATATATATATATATATAAAATGCACATGAAATCTGCAGAGAAAATATTGGTAGAAAGCTTAAACTGGGGAATTGAATATGTGTTTATTGCATTAGCTTGTATACGCAGTGAAACTAAAATGCTGATAGGAACCCAGAACTGAGATTCTTGAGACTAGAAAACAAAAACAGAAGAAAGTGATTTTTTTTAGCAAGCTTTTTCTTGTTTTAATTGAAGTAAACAAGGAAACTGAATGACAACACAGTGCTCATTGCAGTGAGATTAAGCGCTAATTGAGTAAAGGGGCTCAGGTGGATTTTCTAGTTAAAGCTTACAGGACCAACTGAATCTGCTGGGAAGGGGGGCCGGGGAGAGAGGAGAAGAGTATACACACTTCGCAACAAGTCATTTTTAACAGTTACAAGCTTGCCACAAAGACCTCACAGGGAGCTTAACAGATGCAAATGGGATCCATACACGCTCGACAAAACCGTGTAACAAAGATGTTCGAAAGCCTAATAGAAAAGAAATCACTTACTATTAGAAAACTTTACAACTTGGATCTGTGTAACTAATTAACCCCCTTCATGCTGGAGGGGGCCAGCCAGACCCTTATTCCAAGTGACAGTACAAGTGACTGTAATAAGTGATAGCTACATAAATGTTTTAATTTGAGTTTCACTTGATACTGTACAGACACTTACATTTAGTTCATGGGTTTACTTGCATTTTATTAAATCTTGGGAAATGAAGCCAAAAAAAAGCTAATATATTGTAGGTTAACAAAAAGTAGGGAAGGGCAATTGCTTAGCAACTACCCATTTAGTTATTTTTTGTTTTCTATTTATTCTTTTTTTTTTTTTTCACATTTTATTAACCCAATCACCATAGGTGTGTACAGCCTATTGCATTAGGGTGTGCAAATTAAATTTTTTGTATTTTCTTTAAAAAAATTAATTTAGAAGCCCCATTAGGGGTCTTTGCCAGGGGTTTCAACAGGGGGGGGGGGGTCTGTGCCACACAGGGTGAGTAGGGTGTGCCCAGGCACACCTGGCACACCTTGTGCACACACCTATGTCAATCACTAATAACTCAAATAAGCTATGACAAAAGTAATTTCAATATTTTAACAATTGTAGCATTCCTTAAAGTGGTAATAAACCCCAAATCAAAAATATAATATGTTGCATCTTACCAATCCTTAGATGTGATAGCTGCAATTCATTTTCTTTTTTGGGCCTTTTTCCCTCAGTTTTTTCACCTGGTGAACTGGTCAGTAACATGCCTCCTGTATTGGAGTGTTCTCAATCAAGATGAATGAACACCTAGTGGGAGGGGGGCACAGCAGACAGCATCATTGTCAGTCTGGGGGGGGGGGGGTTTAAATGTACCAGCAGATTTTAATACACTAATAAAAAGAAGCCAAACTTCAGCTCACACTTTAGAATTAGTTACAGCAAACATTTTATTTTTACTTTTGGGATCAAGGTTTTGCATAAAATAAAAGTTGATCACTATAAGCACTCCTGCCAGTGTTAAAGTGGAGCTCCAGACGTATTTTAACCCCCATGATTTAATTACATAAATCAATAAAAAAAATGTATAAATGCTTTTGTTTATAGTAACCATGCTCTTCCCTTCTGAGTTCGGTCCCATCTTCATTGTGGGCATGAAGCCCTAAATGCTATCCAGCATGCACCTCCCGATCTCGCGCATATGCATAAAGCATGGCACACATATTTTTTTTTGGGTTGCCATAGCAAATGAATTTCTTTAAGCACACCACGCAAGCATGATCTACTGTTGTCACCATCAGGAAACCCACCCTATGAAATGTCATGTAGCAATCAGTGGTGTGCATAATGTCGATAGGAAATGGCTGCTAAAAGGCTGCATGAGCTCAGTAAATCAGAGTTGCAAAAATAAATGAAAAAAGTGGCAAACAATATTTTAATAAAAAATGTCAGTTTATGAAATGCAGTGATAAAACAATAGTGCGACGCTCAAGTGCTCAAATAATCTATGTCATTGAACTTCAAGAGAGTGAGAAAATATATAGTAATAAAAAGTCCATAATAAATGATGATAATATCATACATAGTGCATAAGGGCGGAGAGCTAGCATAGCCCTATCTCCATCAGCATTTATCCAAATGAACCTCGTGTTAGCACTGAGGCATTATGGGGTTGGTAGTTCAAACGCCGACTTGGAAGGCTTTGCACATGCTCACTGCTTCCACCTATGGCTGTCCGCATCGAGCCGGTGACGTCAGACGCCGGCTCGATGGATGGGGGATACAAATAGGCAGCGCTGTCACTTCATCTGTAGTGCAGGTTCAGCACAGATACTACCGCCACGCTGACTCTTCCTTTTGGTAAATATACTTTTTTAGTTGAACTTTATACTGTTACAACACTGTTTCTCATCTTTCTATACCTATATCTATTCATCTTTCTTTTTATTTGCTTGTAGGTTCAGCAAGCCTGGCAGTGGCAGCATACCGCTGCACTCTGTAATTTACAAAACACCACAATGAATCAATTGATTCTTTCTTTGTAATCTGTAGACATGTGCATTCGTTTTCGTCCGAATGCATTTTCGTCCGAATTTCAGCTATTTTCGTTTTCGTTTTGACAAACGATAACGAAAGCACAAAATCCGAAAAACGAAAGATCCGACATAAATAAATGCTTTATTTTCGTTTTCATTGTTACAACAGTTCGATATAGAATAGGAGATTCGACATGACTCTGACGATAACAATCTGTCTATAGAACCTGTGGTCGAATGTGCTTAACCTTACCTCTATTAGTCCAAGATTATATAGAGAAAATATTCGACAGAGAAAAAAGATTTGACAGAGAGAAAAGATTCTGCAAGTTACTGTCCTAAAAAGTGTTTGGGGACCCGGGTCCTGCCCCAGGGGACATGTATCAATGCAAAAAAAAGTTTTAAAAACGGCCGTTTTTTCGGGAGCAGTGATTTTAATAATGATTAAAGTGAAACAATAAAAGTGTAATATTCCTTTAAATTTCGTAGGGGGGGGTTGTCTATAGTATGCCTGTGAAGGGGCGCATGTTTCCCGTGCTTAGAATTGTCCCTGCACAAAGTGTCATTTATGCAGGAAAAAAAGTCCTTTAAAATCACTCGCAGCTATTATGAATTGTCGGCTCCCGTAATACAGAGAACACTCATTGAAAGTCATTGATAAAAAAATAAATAAATAAATAAAAAAAAAAAGCGTGGGGGTCCCCCAAATTCAATTTCCAGGCCCTTCAGGTCTGGTATGGATATTAAGGGGAACCCTACCTCAAATTTAAGAAAAAATTTGACGTGGGGTTCCCCCTAAATATCCATAACCAGACCCTTCAGGTCTGGTATGGATATTAAGGGGAACCCCGCATCAAATTTAAAAAAAATTTGACATGGGGTTCCCCCTAAAAATCCATACCAGACCCTTTATCCGAGCACGCAACCTGGCAGGCCGCAGGAAAAGAGGGGGGGACGAGAGAGCGGCCCCCCCTCCCTCCTGAACCGTACCAGGCCACATGCCCTCAACATTGGGAGGATGCTTTGGGGGTCCGTGACCCCTCAAAGCACCTTGTCCCCATGTTGATGAGGACAAGGGCCTCATCCCCACAACCCTGGCCGGTGGTTGTGGAGGTCTGCGGGCGGGGGGCTTATCAGAATCTGGAAGCCCCCTTTAACAAGGGGACCCCCAGATCCCGGCCCCCCCCCTGTTTGAAATGGTAAGGGGGTACAAAAGTACCCCTACCATTTCACAAAGAAAGTGTAAAAAATGGTTAAATAAAACAAACACACTTTTGAAAAATTCCTTTATTAAAAATAAAAAAAAGATTCCAGCGGCGGTAATCCACTCTTGCTATCCAGCGACGGACGGTCAGCTCTCCATCGATGTCTAATGTCATCCAGCGCAGCGCAGCATCCTTCTTCTGTCTCCGTGGAGGAGACACTACAGACATTCCGGCAGCTTGACGTTTCTTATATAGGGTGGGCGGGGCCACCCGTCACCTGACCCCGCCCCCCTCTGACGCAAGGGGAAACCCGGGGTTCCCTGTGACGTAGGGGTGACCCGCACCCCTCTGATGTAACACAGGCAGGTTTCCGTTACATCAGAGGGGGGCGGGGTCAGGTGACGGGTGGCCCCGCCCTCCGTATATAAGAAACGTCAGCGCCGGAATGCCTCCAGTGTCTCCGTGGAGGAGACAGAAGAAGGATGCTGCGCTGCGCTGGATGACATTAGACATCGATGGAGAGCTGACCGTCCGTCGCTGGATAGCAAGAGTGGATTACCGCCGCTGGAATCTTTTTTTTATTTTTAATAAAGGAATTTTTAAAAAGTGTGTTTGTTTTATTTAAACATTTTTTACACTTTCTTTGTGAAATGGTAGGGGTACTTTTGTACCCCCTTACCATTTCAAACAGGGGGGGGGGGCCGGGATCTGGGGGTCCCCTTGTTAAAGGGGGCTTCCAGATTCTGATAAGCCCCCCGCCCGCAGACCTCCACAACCACCGGCCAGGGTTGTGGGGATGAGGCCCTTGTCCTCATCAACATGGGGACAAGGTGCTTTGAGGGGTCACGGACCCCCAAAGCATCCTCCCAATGTTGAGGGCATGTGGCCTGGTACGGTTCAGGAGGGAGGGGGGGCCGCTCTCTCGTCCCCCCCTCTTTTCCTGCGGCCTGCCAGGTTGCGTGCTTGGATAAAGGGTCTGGTATGGATTTTTAGGGGGAACCCCACGTCAATTTTTTTTTTAATTTGACGCGGGGTTCCCCTTAATATCCATACCAGACCTGAAGGGTCTGGTTATGGATATTTAGGGGGAACCCCACGTCAAATTTTTTCTTAAATTTGAGGCAGGGTTCTCCTTAATATCCATACCAGACCTGAAGGGCCTGGTAATTGAATTTGGGGGACCCCCACGCTTTTTTTTTATTTATTTATTTATTTATTTTTTTATCAATGACTTTCAATGAGTGTTCTCTGTATTACGGGAGCCGACAATTCATTATAGCTGCGAGTGATTTTAAAGGACTTTTTTTCCTGCATAAATGACACTTTGTGCCGGGACAATTCTAAGCACGGGAAACATGCGCCCCTTCACAGGCATACTATAGACAACCCCCCCCCTACGAAATTTAAAGGAATATTACACTTTTATTGTTTCACTTTAATCATTATTAAAATCACTGCTCCCGAAAAAACGGCCGTTTTTAAAACTTTTTTTTGCATTGATACATGTCCCCTGGGGCAGGACCCGGGTCCCCAAACACTTTTTAGGACAGTAACTTGCAAATTAGCCTTTAAAATTAGCACTTTAGATTTTGAACGTTGGAGTCCCATAGACTTTAATAGGGTTCTAAAGTATGCTATATAGTTAGCTCCGTCGAATCTTCTTTATACATTCGACAGACACCATAAGCCTTCCAAGACAGATTCGACCGTAATTCATGTGGATTTTCGGACGAATGCAATTTTTGAACGAAAAACGAAATAAATAAAAACGAATTTTGGGAGTAACTAAATAAATTAAGTTTTCAGACGAAAACGAAATTCCGAAACGAAATATTTTACTCTGCACATGTCTAGTAATCTGTTGTATTTGTATTGCACCAATACTACCATATGGAATTAATTCTTTCATCTTTGATTCTAACTGCAGGTAAAAATAATTCTTATTCCTTTTACTCTCTTCAACAGTATATTGGTAGTATACCCCCAGTAGCCACTTCTTACAACCCTTATACTAATTAGGCGTAATTAAAATCAATTGTTTCATTCCTTTGATAATGAGCATCTCATGTCCTATTATGGAGGCATGTTTTTCAGCCCCAATTCCCTCTTATAATTTAGGGATTGATATCATTTACCCTTTCTGTTACAAACTAACATTTTTTAATACCTGTGCTGGATTTGTTAAACTTGGTACTTATCTCTGGATTTTGTTTTTGATCTTTGTAGCGCTTGTCTACCTCCATCTATGCCCTGCATGGGGCTGGGTTGTTTTTAGCATTTGATCCTGTCACCTAATTCTTGCCATCTATTTCACCATCTATTGGCTTGTGGGTTGCGATGCCGGGAATGATTATACCTGGGTAAGCATTGTACCTCCTTGAACTGAGCAAATTGAGACCAATTTCATACTTAATGTTCTGAAATTCATGTGTATCTAATTGTATGGCATAAATGTATTTTCTGTATTCTTAAACCTCTTTTTGTGTTTATGTTCATGTTAGTTGCATACTCCCCTGAAGAAGCAAAAACGCGAAACATGTCGGGAGGATATATGATCATTCTCAGCAACTAACAATTTCAGGATCCCCTATACTCTGTGTCATGTAATTTTTTGTATAAAAAGTGTATTTGCTATTATATTTTTGCTATTTTGGTTTTTCCAAAATAATTTTAACATATTTCCAACATTAAAGCTATGAATTCTTTTTTAAGAAATCTCTGTCTCTTTATATAGTGTACCGTAAAAAAATCCCCTGCCCCCCCCCTTTTTTCCTATTCTTGGATACAATATTTATAGAATTATTAGGGGATGAGGTACCTTTAACAGTAATGTGTCTCTGGGATAGTGTGGACCAACTTATTTCTATCATACATAGTGATTTTACAAACCACATTTTTCAACATATTCAGTTAGCGATTACTTATACTTAAAAAATTTAGAGATCTTCACCCAAGAGTCACACATTTTTCTACTTGACTCATAGGTGAAAATGTGTCATTCTTGTGTGATAGTTGTGTAAATATTTGATAAAAATTCTCTACCACCTATAGCCCACTAGTAATCCTTCTCACCCAACTTTGAAGCAAATGATTGGAGAACTTAATTTTCACTTAGAAAATGGGTGATATTTAATTTGAGTATCATAAACAACTGCAATTTTTTTTACTTTCCTATAACACTTGTTTTGCCTGTTATTATCTCAGTTTTTCTGATCTCATCCATCATTCTCAGCCACTTTCTGATTATATGCACTCATTCCAGCATTGGATGTACATTGTTGCTCTGGACCAGCTTCCTGATATTGACAATGGTGGACAATGCCTGCACAATGGGTATCAGCACAGCTGATTGTAGCATTCACTAGGGACACATGTGACATATTGACAACGCAGATGCACAGTTGGGTGATGGTTTTCACCTCATATTAGGAAGTACTTGAACAAGGACCTTCATGGTAGGACCACCAGGTATAATATTAATAAAACCTGTAGATAAAAGAAAGACAAACCACCTTTTGAAAAACATCAACTTGTTAAAGCTTATAGAAATTTTTATTGTTGGGGCTTACATATACTTTATGGAAAAACTTTTTTTTGTAGCTGCTGACTTTAAAAAATCAGGTACTTACCAGTGCCTGGACTCCAGTGCTGTCTTTCCACAGCCAATTCTTCTTACCACTGCACCTCTATCTTAGATATGCAAGCCAACTGTGGCTTCCTGAGAAACCACAGCTAGCTTCCCACTACTCGTGGGCAAGCAAGCAGTACTCTGCAAGTGGTCTTGTAACCTCCTGGAAAATGTGATGTGTCCAAGGGAGGGGTGAGAAAGGGGTATCATCCTCGTCTACCCGAAGATTGCGAACGTGGGAGTGGGTACCCATAAAATTCGGCACTCACACCCCCAACCCTCAAACCCCAAAAAAACTGTAACTTAGTTATGAGTTATGGGCTGGGGGGGGGGGGGGAGCGGACCAGCGGAATTTCTCTTTTTGAGTGAAGTTCTGCTTTAAGAAAAAATATTATGTAGAAACTAATCCTGTAAGTCATAAAATACCCACAATTTTAATGTGTAAATTCCAACATCATTACAAAATGGTTCAAATGGCTTTGACTTCCTATTTAGAAATCTCTATGAGCACAAATTTAGCAACAACATTTATTGCACATTCACAGATATGTCATCCACCTTGTTGTGAAACGGTACATTTTAGGTAATGAATATAAACATATTTCTACTTCAGTACAAAACAGTGATTTTGCTTAATGCTTAACAGCTTTGCTTTAGAAAAAGAACATAATCAACTACACTACTCATGTATGAGGATAATGGAGACATGACCATGGAAAAATAATAATAACTGAGATACCTTTAAACTTCAAAGGTAATGTTTAGAAGTGGATATGATGCACACGTTTGGTTTTAACAATTATAGTTGCGACCTTTTTTCTAGAGAGATATTGTTATAAAAAAAAGTCAATGATTACTTAGAGAACAATACAGGCTCACCTTTTTTTAAAAACCTATGCCTATCTCATTGGGTCAGACGACCAGTATCTGTCTTGTTAATTGACAAAGTTCTCAAATAAACATTTATAAAAAGGTCAATGATGAAGCAATGGATGGCTAAAAAATAACTATTTTCAGAATGAAAAACTATCTAAGGAGGAACTTGTGGGACAGAAGGACAATTCACACAAGTGTCTGGGAAGGTTAAATGGTTATTAACACAGTGAATTCTGAAATCCATAAGCTACATATAGGCCTGGTATTAAGGTTACAACTAACTTAAGCCTAAAAGAGCAAGGAACATAAGATCAGAACAGAATGCACAAATAAATGTATTTTCAATGCTGTCCATGGCAGTTGAAACTAGACTGAATAAAACCAATGAATTGTGTGTGGTGGAAAGCAGGCTTGTTCAGAAAAGTCTTATAGAACTCTTTTCCTTCTGCAAATCCAGTCTGATTTCTTTTTATCACTCATAATCCATTCACTGGCTCTTCAATAAAAACTATGACTGAAAGAACAGCCTCTTGACCCACACACTAGGGTTTCCCCTTTCCCTGCTGAGTCGTCTCAATGGAGGACAAGATTTTTAGCTTTCCTTATTCTTGCCTTGCAACCACATGGCAGTGACATGCCAGACAAGGAAGACAGGTGATGGCTGACACATGGGTTCCTCTTTCATACAATTCTGACTTTCAGCAACCCACTGAGAACTTTTTCTTTTCATTTTCCTTCTCCTCACTGAAACCCTATTTTGTTTCCTGACTTCTGATTGGTAGGGAGTGTTGACAGCGGACTGTGATTGCTTCAGAAATGTAGTTCTAGCAATTGTTCAAGGAAGTGGTGTTGACTTAATAGTAGTTAATTAAGTAGCTTATGGCTTTTGTGTGTTTGAGCAAATGGGTAAAGCAATGATCATTGGGAGTAGACCACCCAAAACCTAGCAAAATCTCTGCATTCACTAGATCTTATTGCAGGATTGTGTAAATAGGGCCTGAAATAGTTACTGAACACCCTGAATGTCTTACTTTGTAACTAAGCAATTACTTCCCTGGTACTGGAATTGCAATACATTATGGCAGGCATTGAATTAAATCAGACAGGGGAGTGTTAAAAAATAATTCTAATCAGGAAAGTTAAAATGAATTTACATTTTTTTTTTAAGTTTTGTTTAAAAAAGGGAGGTGTTACATCACCTGTTAGTTTATTTTTTTTTGCCGTCTCATTGGGCAGTTTATTTTTTTGCTATCTCATTGGGCAGCTTATTTTTTTTGCTATCTCATTGGGTAGTTTACTTTATTGCTGTCTCATTGGGCAGTTTATTTTTTTGCTGTCTCATTGGGGATTTTTTTTTTGCTGTCTCATTGGGCAGTTTATTTTTTTGCTGTCTAATGGGTAGATTTTGTGTTACTCACTGTCCTGAAGGTGCAACAAAAGAAATCTTTACAAAGTGAGGAAAATTACCCTCTTAGACAGTTGTCACAGGAACAGGAACCCACATTGGACAATTTCTCCTCACCTCCTATTCTAGTGACAACTGTAAAATTATGGAATTCCCTTTAATTTCTGTCTCGGTAACAATGCCCACCAGGACAAATAGAGAGGGGATTCAGACAGAAATAAAAACTTGAGGGGGTCTAAACCTTCCCTAATCTATCCAAAACTATCCAAATATACATAGACTTAAAAATTTATGTATATGCAAATAACATACACAAAAAAAAACATAGGGGGAGATTTACTAAAATTGGAGAGTGCAAAATCTGGATCTGCATAGAAACCAATCAGCTTTCAGGTTTTTATTGTCCAAGCTTAATTGAACAAGCTGAAGATAAAATTTGATTGGCTGCACCAAATTTTCAACTCTTCAGTTTTAGTAAATCAACCCCCTATTTAGAACATCTCTCCAAACATGTACATTTCCCCATGTTTTGTCTCTTTAAAGAAAATCCACCAGAAATCCAGTGAACTTTTAACTTCCAATTTGAGGTGACAACAATTCCTGTGCTGCACTGAAACTCTGAGCAGTGTTATTAACCCTATCTTATTTGCCACTGCCAACTGCAGAACACGTGCACTAGTGTTGTGGATATGAGGAGAGGGGAATGTGTTCTGTAGTAGACATGTGCATGATGAAAAAATGTGTTTTGTTTTCGTTTTGTTTTGCTTTGTTAATCTAGTTATTTTGTTTAGTTCAATTCAGTTGATTCGTTCAATTCTTATTCGGAATTCGTAGTCAGAATTCGTATTTAGAATTTTCAAATCTTCTTTCGAATTTACTGATTTTTTTGATTCGAAACGTTCAAATCGATAAATTTTCGAAAACGAAAATTTTATATAGTTTTCGATTTGAATGTAGCAAAGTGAACAATCAAAAGAAAAATCTTCATCAAATGATTACAGTGACTCTCTAAATCACCTTTGGCTTAATAAAAACAGCATTATTTTGAAATTGTACTCTAATAACACACAGTCTTTGATTTCAGCAATATGTGTACAGTTATAATTCGACTGGAGTTCAAATGTAAAATTCAAATCAAATTTTAGTCTGAATTTCTGAAACTCAGACAAATTTTCATTACGTTAGTCAGAGCATTTGGTAAAATTAGTTTATATTGTAATTCAGGTATTTGGATATATCTGAATCTCAGAATAATGAAAAATGTGTCCAAATATTAATTCGGAACTAAACAAACTGCACGTCTATTCTGTAGGCCCAACATACTTCCTGCCCAATGTTGACAGCACTGCTCCACCATAAATACGGTAAAGTGAGGTAACATTGTCACCCTAGGACAGGAAGTGTGTTATTTACGGGATTACTAGATGAAAACAAGGGGGAAAAACCTGGAAACAGAAAATTAATACAGACATCACATCCAAAGAATAGTAAGCTGCAACATATTATATTTTAGTTCCTAAGGTTTAGATGCACTTTAGCACTATCCAATGAATTTTAAATCTTTATTGCTGGCTGTACTTCTAGCAGCATGGCGGTGGGCTTTAAAATCTGAGCTGCCACATATATGCGCAAAGGAGGCGTTGCTGTTCTGTGCTGGGGGTGCGCTCACTCGGCGTCTCTAGCACTGTGACTGCACTATCACTAACAGCTACCAGTCACTTTTTTTTGTTGAGACAGGTTTGTGATCACTGTGTCAGCCAATCATGGGGATCACATTGGCTGTCTTTAGCATTTTAATCTTTTAAAAAGCCAGCTGCTTGAAATAATTAACATTGTAATTGAATTATGAAATAAATTATTATTTTTTCTGCTACATAAACAAGGCGAAAGAAAAAATAATGTGAGAACATGCTCTATGGTGGAGGGTCACTCCAATAACTTTATTATAGAATAAAGCCAAAGTAAAATTGTATGATAGTGATGAATTAGGTAAGACATGACTCAAGGCATAGGTTGCCTCTCCTTGTGCTGATTAAGATCACCACATTGACATCAAAGATATACATTGGAGGACATTAGAACATGTTTGTTGAATTGCATTAAGTATATCTAAAATCATATCTTGTTGGTTCAATACTGTCCAACTGAAAATATAAAAATTAGCATTTCTGAAAGCTCTTGAATTTCTGAAAATATGTTTAATTCAGAGGCTAGGCAAAATAATTATTTCTATGCAGCCTGACACCCCTTATGCATTGTCTCTAATTTAATTTGTAAAAGTATTTTTTTTTGTTTTTTTTGCCATTTTAGAAAATGATAAAGGAGGGCTGGGCTGTTTTATTTATTTTCTCATAACAAAGCTCTCTGTGATTAAGTGCAAATCTTAGTGACATGGAATACATTAGCTCCTCACAGATGATTAATTAATTGCAAGAGAAATATACAGGAACTTCATATTTAAGAAATTTGCAACTACTTAAATGTAGAGTTCAATTTGCAACTATGTGATTTATACAGGTTTCTCAAATGAAAAAAAATCATTACACAAATACATTTAAAAAAATAATTTGTATTTCTCATTAAAAAATTGTCTTTTTCCATCAAAGCCCAATCATATCCTCTTAATGTATTACTGTAATGACTCAGGCTGCATATACAGTAATAAATATGCCTCTTTTTCCCTGCAACAAGGGTTAGAAAACCTTGCGCTGTCAGTGTGAGAGAGTCAAAGCCATGAGACTTACATATGCAGCTTTCCTGTGGTCCAACTTCATACTGCTCTAATTAATAACACTCTTGCTCCCTGAACAGTGCTGTTGATTATAGCAGTGTTCAGGGGAAAGGGGAGGTCAGGGAGCTGGACTGATACTTGTATGTGAGAACAGCAGTCTGACTCTCCTAGTGCTACCAGCATAATGTATTTCAACCCTTGCTAGTGTGTTTAAACACTTAACATAGTGTATATAAAAACAAGGAAATCAGAGGAATTGCTTCAAAAATATGTTGAAGTCATTACTTCAGTGTTCATAATTCTACAGCTAGACTATACCAAAATGGGAAAAGTAATGGTCCTGCCAGAAGAAGAGCGTAACTTGTTCACACACAGATTTGTGATAAGATCATAAAGTAATGCTAGTATTATACTAGTTTTGTATATATCATTTTAATTGCTGATCAAAAGAAGTGATGTTCTAAAGCATTGGTTCTCAACCTTTCTAGTGCCGTTACCCCCTGATAAAATTTCCAAAGTTGTGAGGACCCCTAATAGTAAAATTATATTCGTAGCATTGGTTGTCAGCACCCAAGGCAAGACAATTTGCACCCCTAACCCACGGACATTTAGCGCTCCCTGAGTCCCTGCCACTCGCACAGTATTAAAACCCCTTATGGTACATTTTAGGATGTACCACCCTCTTTGTTCTCCTTTCTTTCCCTTTTATCTCTCTCTATGCTAATTTCTTGTTTTTTTCCCCTATCCATCTCTCTAGCCGTCTTTCTTGTTCTTTCTCTTATTCTCCCTTTCCCTTTTTTTTGTTCCTCCCCCTGTTTTCCTCTCCCTTCCCTGTATTCTCTATTTTATTCCTTCTCTTACTCCTTGATGGGAGGGTGGGGAGAATGGGATGAGTGGCAGTGCTGGTGAAAGATGGGATTAGTGGGGGGAAGTTCTGATGAGCCACCTTAGGTGCCCTTTCTCAAGATCATCTGCAGATCTGAGAACTGTAGTGTTGACTTTTTTATAAAGGGGACTTTTAATGGCAACTATAAATCACAGGTAGTGTTACTCACTGTCTCTCTGGATTCACTGTGTCCCTGACTTTGTGGTGTCTCGTAGCAGTGACACCTCTGCTAAAATCTGGAGAAAGGGTCCAGCCCCTCCCACTTCACATTTCTCACCAGTCAGCTGACCTCTAGTCTCTGCCCCCCAGCCATGCTGTGAACTGATTGGGCAGCTGCGAAGAGGCTGAGTGGATGGCAATGGGCTAAAGGAACAGCCAAGTTGGGCGGCCACAGGTTCCAGGGACAGCCACATAAAGGCTGGGAGGGCCTTCAGGAACAGCTCAAGATTCGGTGACCCCTGGCAAATCACCATTCAACCCCCAGGTTGAGAACCACTGTTCTAAATTTGAAATCAGTCTATTTTCTCCACTTTCCTCCTAACTTCCCTGGGCATGCAAAGATTGTTTCTTGTTTACATTTTTTTTTATTTGTATGAAAGCATTAATAAAGACAATTATCAATTATTAGGCAGTATTGCGTACAATAATGAATACACTAATACTGTATATTCCGTAAAATTGATGACACACAACTTATTTAACAAAGTTTGTGTTTAATTTTTGAGTTTTTTGCTTTATTTAACCTAAGAAAAGTTTGAAAGTGACACATTTTGTATATTCACCTTCCTATTGAATAAAAAACACAGTTTAAATCCTAAAAAAAGTTTTAAATGAAGAAGTCATTTTATGTTATAATCGTCTCTTAAGTTTTGTAACCAGTTTTTATGTGTAGATAAAATATATTTCTATTAGTATATACATTTTTATCAACTGATTTTATTACAATTGATTTTACTGTTTTCTTGTTCAAATATTTTATTGAAATGCTACAAAGTTCAATTGACAGAACAGAAAATACATCAGTAAAGGGGAGTTACAAGTAACATGTCTGATTTTACTGTTTTAACAGTACAATTCAATTTGGAAAACAAAATGATATTAGACCATTTATAAGATTTCACTTTGTGTTAATTTCTGACCATTGTGGCTGTTCATTATTCAACATTAACAGGACCAAGCCATAGTGTTACTTTACATTACAGTGAAATGATATGTATAAATAATAAATATATATCTCTAGGTGGGTTACTATACATTTGTTATATTGTTTTCTCTACAAACACCTAATCAGGTTGAGGGGAAGGTTATGAGGTTATCTTTATAGGGAAGATCACCATCCAATGCTTTTCCACTTTCCCACTTGTCACGAAGTTTTTTTTTTTTTTTTACTTTTAGATTTTTTTCTCAATACTCTCGATTTCTTCTCAATTTTACTCTGGATTCAGTCTAGATTCACTGTGGATTTACTATGTTGGTAGAACAATCTTTATTCCATTTGTAAAGCAGCCAATATGTGTACTTCTCCCAAAATTGGATTTCGATTCTTGGTAACTATTTATTGCAGACGTATTTATTTTGTGTTGATTTATCTACATTATGTTTGATTTTTGATTTTTACATTTTTTTTACATTATGCTACCAAATTAAACGTCCTTCTTGTTATAGAGAGACGACACTTGGTACCTGCCTCCTGATTGTGCTTCTGCATTATTACTATGGGGTTGATTTACCAAAACTGGAGAGTGCAAAATCTGGTGCAGCTTTGCATGGTAGCCAAAGCTTCTAACTTCAGCTTGTTCAATTAAGCTTTGACAAAAAATTGGTTTCTATGCAGAGCTGCACCAGATTTTGCACTCTCCAGTTTTAGTAAATAAACCTGTATGTTTTATAGGCTTCCAGTGGAGACTACAAGTGGTTATTCCCACATATATTAGACATGTATGGTCCATTGTTGTTACTATCAGGAAATCCACCTTATGAAATATCATAGAGCCATCACAGTACTGAATGCATGTAAACAGGATGTGGTTGCAAGCAGGCTGCAGGTGTTCAGCAGCACTGAAATGTAACCGATGATGAAAAATGGTGAAAAATAATTGTATTTAAAAAGGCAAATGAAAGCAGAAGCTTTCTTTGTTTAAAAGGGACAGCTTTGCACTCTGTGCACTCTGCACTCTGTACACAGCACACCCCTGAACTCTGCACTCTGTACACAGCACTCCCCTGAACTCTGCACTCTGTACACAGCACACCCCTGAACTCTGTACTCTGTACTCTGTAAGTAGCGCCCCCCTAAACCCTGCACTGTGTACATAGCATACCTCTATACTCTGCACTCTGTACGTAGCGCACCCCTAAACCATGCACTTTGTACATAGTGTACCAAGTAATTTTGCACTCTGTGCACAGGGCACAAATGGAACTGCATTCTGTACATAACGCACACCTGAACTCTGCGTTCTGTATGTAGCACACACCTGAACTCTGCTCTCTATATGTAGCGTACTTCTGGACTCTGTACAAAAAAGAACTAATGAAACCTGTACTCTACGTAGCGCACCCCAAAAACAACTTGCCCTTTGAGGAAAACCATACTACTGATGCTGCCCACAATGAAATTGAGGTTGACACTCCTGTCATAGATAGTGCTTTTGCAAACTCTGTGTCATACAGTTGGGAGTTACATCTACGTTAACTCCTTATGTAACAGTCTACACATTTGATTTCAGCAATGGCAGATAAGCACTGTTAGTTTTTGATGCAGAGTTAGGGGTTAATGCTATGTGTTAAGGTTTGAGTTAGGGTTTCATTTTCATTGCGGTTACTCATTGGACCAGTGATCCTCAACCTCAGTCCTCAAGTACCCCCAGTGGGCCATGTTTTCAGGTTTTCCTTTACTTTTTACAGCTGTTTTAAATCAAAATTCAATGACATGGTATTGATAAGAGCTATTTTATCTAAGGGAAGTTCCTAAAACATGGCCCGTTGTGGGTACTTGAGGAGGTTGAGAACCACTGCATTAGGCCACTGTATTCTGCAAGTTTTCACACTACATGACTATTGGCTGTAGGCTCCATTGGGAGTCCATGTGACAGCCTGAGAGTGCAAGAATACAATGGGAAACCGGGACAGATCATTGTCACTTTGTATTACCACATATTATTTTAATGCAAGCTACAGATTTACAAAACTTCAAAAATACTTTTTTTAAATTACATTTACATATTAAAGCTTTTTTTAGATTTCAGTGATTGGGTTTACATATACTTCTAGCAGAAAAGTGTTGCTACTCTTCTGTTTATGCTGTCGAACAGAAGTAAATCAATTACAAGTAAATCAATCACAAAAGAATTACAAATTATATATAAAATGGTTCACATATCTGTTATTAACTGTGTATTTGGCTGTTTTCCTTGCGTTTCATCCAAATGCAGTCCAGTGCATTTTTTTCTGCATCAAAAACACATGGAAAGTCTATTATTTGGTTTTCAATGGTATAGTCCACACCAGTGCGGTCAGTTCCAGGGCTTTCCAGTTTTAGAAAAATAGTAGAACATGCTGCATTTTTCCTATACTGGACTGTACTGGAACACAGTAAAATGCATCAAAAACACACTGGAACACATCAAAAATGCACTGGCCCCACTACAGTGGAAAAAAAACAGGAAAACGGAAGAAAAAAAATCTGGAATGCATTCAGAAATGCATCAAAACCGCATCGGAATGCACCAAAAACATGTTAAAAACGTGCATGCAAAAACACATCCGTAATGGATCTGGAGTGCATTTTTGTGGTGTGAACCAGCCCTCAATAAAAGTGCACCTTTGGGAAAAAATTGACAGTTAGGGCTGGTACAGCAAAATCCATAAATACAAGAAGAGTGGGACCCAACTATACAACCAGCCAAAAAACACAAAAAGAGAACATGCAGGTTCTAAAGAAGGGCACAGAGACCTTTTAGGCAGCATGAAGAGACCAGTTTAGGCAGCATGAAGCCATCCATACATTTGAATAGAAAAACTACTTAAAAAACTGACAAGACTTTATCTCTAGTAACATATGACACAATGGATTAAGCCTTTTTAAAAGAATATCATTCTACACATGGGCAGCATCATATTTAATGATTGCAAAGGATATTATACAAAAAGCAAACAGTGGAGCACATTATTACTGCTCAGAGCAGTTTCTGAACTTAAAGCGGAGTTCCGCCAAAAAAAAATGACCGTCAGCAGCTGCAAAAACTGCAGCTGCTGACTTTTAAAAAAAGGACACTTACCTATCCTAGGCACCCACGATGCCCTCACCTGAAGCCGCCCCACGGGGGCGCCGGCATCTTCAGTAAGGATATCAGGAAGTGAAGCCTTGTGGTTTCACAGCCAGGTTCCCTGCTGTGCATACACAAGTCACGCTGCACATTCTAAATGGTCCCTGCTGTCTTCTGGGACCTGTGTGTCTCCTAGAAGAAAGCGGGGGGGGGGGGTGGAGGAGGGGCTGGACATGGCATTGATCACCACGGATTCTTCGCAGAAGTGGGAGCAAAGACCTGTATTAGACAGGTATCTGCTCCCCCCTGAAAAGTGGCAAACGTGACACCGGGGGGGGGGGGAGGGACTGGATAAGCAGAAGTTCCATTTTTGGGTGGAACTCCGCTTTAAATTTAACCCATTATTTAGTATATTTTGCATACTACATAATGTGAATGTGTACAGGTATTTTTTACCTTTTAGAGATTACAGCGCTCCCCCTGACAAGGCCCTTATCTGTTTTTTTTTTTTTTCCCCGGAAGGATCTTACTTGCTAAACCCAGCTGCTAGCAGGTGCATTCTTCATGTAAATCATGATGTGTGTGCAGTTTTTGGCTGTGTTCACAAATGTCTGACATAGATCACCCTCTGCTGCAGCTTTTCATCTTGCTACAAAGTTAAAATGTCACAGTCAGATCATGCGGGATGGAGGGATAGGAGACCGAGGAACTGCTCCCTCCTGCCTGCAGCATACTGATTACACTTTAGTCTAAGCAAAACACTGACTGGAGCCCTAGGACTGCTTTTTATTAATAAAAGGTTGAAACATTTTCTAATGAAGATTTGTAGCGTTAGTATACTGTCCACCTTAATTACAAATTCTCATTAATTATCCCAAAAAATGTAGAGCCTCATTGTGTAAAAAGAATACAATATGAATACATGCACTTTAGAATGCAAAGGGCTTTAATTGCCCAGATTGTTTTATAAATGCCTTACAATGTTTATGGATCGTCATCCACACTTTATTGATAATGTATTTCAATTTGCAGTTTTACATACATTTTACATATATTAGTTTATTTACAGATTGTTTTTTACATAACACAACCAATATCCAATTTTAGCTATTTAAAGAGTGCTATTTTCACAGTGTGATTTTACAGCATACATTTAAACAATCATTCATACTTGCTAATGCTAATTAAGAAATGAAAACCACACAGAAGTCTGTTTTTGATTAAACTGAACACAACAGGCAAGCACCTTGACACAATTTGTCAAACATCACTTCAGCTGCATACTGTGAGTTATGTAGAAGAAATCATTTAAATCCTTGTGATGCTTGCAATTACTGTTTCCTTCATTATTCTTAATGCACAAACAAAGTTAAGTTAATCCTCTCCATTAGTCTGTGATTTAGCTATGATCCCATAAAGGCAATAAGCCACTGAAACAGGAAGTGACATCACAGAATTACATTTCAAATTGCTGTTGCATAGTTGGTAAGGTTGAAAAAAGACACAAGTCTGTCAAGTCCAATGTGTGCGATTATATGTCAGTATTACATTGTATATCCCTGTATGTTGCGGTCATTCAGGTGCTGATCTAATAGTTTCTTGAAACTATCAATGCCCTCCGTTGAGACCACTGCCTGTGGAAGGGAATTCCACATCCTTGTCGATCTTACAGTAAAGAACCCTCTACGTAGTTTAAGGTTAAACCTCTTTTCTTCTCATTTTAATGAATGGCCACGAGTCTTGTTAAACTCCCTTCTGCAAAAAAGTTTTATTCCTATTGTGGGGCCACCAGTATGGTATTTGTATATTGAAATCATATCCCCTCTCAAGCGTCTCTTCTCCAGAGAGAATAAGTTCAGTGCTCGCAGCCTTTCCTCATAACTAATATCCTCCAGACCCTTTATTAGCTTTGTTGCCCTTCTTTGTACTCACTCCATTTCCAGTACATCCTTCCTGAGGACTGGGGCCCAGAACTGGACAGCATACTCTAGGTGTGGCTGGACCAGAATCTTTTAAAGCAGGAGAATTATAGGTTTTTCTCTGGAGTTGATCCCTTTTTAATGCATGCCAATATTCTGTTTGCTTTGTTAGCAGCAGCTTGGCATTGTATGCCATTGCTGAGCATATCATTTACTAGGACCCCCAGGTCCTTTTCCATCCTAGATTCTGCCAGAGGGTCTCCCCCCAGTGTATAGATTGCATTTATATTTTTTCTACCCAAATGCATTATTTTACATTTTTCTACATTGAACCTCATTTGCCATGTAGATGCCCACCCCATTCATTTGTTCAGATCTTTTTGCAAGGTTTCCACATCCTGCGGAAAAGTTATTGCCTTGCTTAGCTTAGTATCGTCTGCAAATACAGAGATTGAACTGTTTAACCCATCCTCCAGGTCGTTTATGAACAAATTAAATAGGATTGGTCCCAGCACAGAACCCTAGGGGATCCCACTACCCACCCCTGACCATTCCGAAATACTCCCCATTTATCACCACCCTCTGAACTCGCCCTTGTAGCCAATTTTCAATCCATGTAATCACCATATTGTCCATGCCAACAGACCTTATTTTGTACAGTAAACATTTATGGGGAACTGTGTCAAATTATTTAGCAAAATCCAGATACACCACGTCTATGGGCCTTCCTTTATCTAGATGGCAACTCACCTCCTCATAGAATGTTAATAGATTGGTTTTGCGAGAATGATTCTTCATGAAGCCATGCTGATTACTGCTAATGATACCGTTCTCATTACTAAAATCTTGTATATAGTCCCTTATCATCCCCTCCAAGAGTTTAAATACTATTGATGTTAGGCTAACTGGTCTGTAATTCCCAGGGCTGTATTTTGGGCCCTTTTTAAATATTGGTGCTACATTTGCTTTTCTCCAATCAGCTGGTACTATTCCAATCAGTAGACTGTGAGTAAAAATTAGGAACAATAGTCTGGCAATTACTTGACTGAGTTCCCTAAGTGCCCTCCGGTGCAAGCCATCCGGTCCAGGTTATTTATTAATGTTAATTTTCCCAAGTCTCATTTTAATTCTGTCCTCTGTTAACCATGGAGGTGCTTCCTGTGATGTGTCATCAGGATAAACACTTCAGTTTTGGTTACTGAAGCCCCCTGTTCCCTAATGAAGACTGAGGAGAAGTCTTGTGTTGATAATGATAAAAAATACTTGTAGTATCTAAATAAATTGAACATATTATTCTGTATAAAAAAGGAAATTAGGAGAAACATGAGTTAATTTCACTAAATTGTTAATTTCACTGGGCAATAGAAGTTAAAAGGATTCACATTTTTATGAGAACTATGTTGTATTGTTGCCCTCTTCTTCAGACCTCTCAATGTAGTCCTCCTTTAATGAGACCTTCATGAGCTGGCCATAGATGGATAAAAATGTTTTAGTTCAGCTTAGACTGGCCAAATTATGATCTATCGATGGCTGTTCCCACTTGACAGAAGTTGATCTAATGATCGACTTCTGTCGAACAGGAAGGTTGGAAAGCTTTTCTTGATCATTGGCTGCAGCCACCGATCAGTGTAATCTGACAGTGGGGGAGTCTCGCTGTCACAATACAATGGCACTGCAGGGAAGATTGTGTGGATGGTGAAATTGATTTTTTTTTTAAGTTTTAAGATCTTTACAAAATGCGAAGTACTTGAAATCTTGTGACACTCCGACACTGTGCAGAAGCATTATTTCACAAGATTTTGAGTACTTAGCATCTACCTGGGATCTTGCGAGAAGAATGGTAAGGTCACTGTTGCCGGAGTGTCCTGGACCGAAGACAGGGTAAGTATATTACTTTGTATTTAACTTTTTCCCTACAGATGATTTCTTTTAATGCTGCAATTTATAATGGGGAGAGGGCCCTATTTTATTTTGCCAACCTAGTTTTTACTGCAAGCTCTGCTTTAAATTTTCCTGCACATTATAGGTTTTCAAGTAAACACAGCTCAGCTTTATTTACTTGGCTAAGTGAACTGTCACCTTGCCAGGTGAACAATTTCTTATTTTTTAGTAACTTAACCCCCCTGAATCACTGACTGACATAAAATATGCAAATAAGGAACTCAGATTTTTTTTCTGAAGCCTGGCACACACAGGTTGAATATCAAAAAGCATCAGCTGGTTTAACAGAAACCGCCCTACATTCGACCCATGTGTGCACCAGTCTGTTGGAAAGAAGCTTCCTTTTTAATGGGCATGCTGGAAAACCAGCATCCGATCAGCGCAGGCAGCCAATGACTGTGAGCACTGACCGGTGTGTTCTGGCGGGGAAGCAGCCCCCCTGTCAGAACACAATAGCCCTGTGGGGAGTGCCTAGCATAACATTCCTGATCTGCCCGCTTGTTCTAGATCAGTGACTTAAAAAGTATGAAGACCAGAGTCATAATGCCAGCCAAGCAACCTGCATCCCTAGATAGAGGTCATCACAGACAGAGAAATGGATTATGTAGTTCCACTCAAGAACTTTAAAGTTAGTCATAGATGGATCTTTTTTCATTTAGCCAGAAGACTGAACCAAAAGAAAAACTAAAGGGATTCCTCCATCAACACAATTGAGGTGTATAGATGAATCCTCCCTGCTGTGACATTGTAACCTGACAGCGGGGACGCTTCACTGTCATAATGTCTGAATGTACTGAATGTCAGAATGTACTATTCAGTAGCTACAGCCCATTGGCTGCAACCACTGATCGAGAAAAATTCTCTAATAAGCCAGTTCGACAGAAGTCAAACGTTAGATCGACTTCTGTCGATCAGGAGCGGCCACACATGTATAGAAATTCAACCTATCCCTGCTGAATTTTGTCTATTACTTAGAATCAATCTATGGACAGATTTGTCATATTGTATTACAACGTAGATAAACTTCATTGCTTAGTCATTGCCCGTTATAAAAAAAAAAATATATATCATGCTTGTTTTGCAACAAATGTAATTTTAGAAAGAAACAGTCATTAGAAAAAAGAAAAGGAGGGACTAATTAGTGCTTTATTTGTATCATAGCAACTGGGAAAACGAACGTATATGCTAAGAAGTGCAGATTAAAATGACTCTTACTATACAGCAAAACAGCTGCTTTTTATTCAGGGGAAGCCTAATCAAAGACAAAGGGAAACTTAATTGTAGGCCATTCAGCTTTGATGATCTGTAAAATAAATAAAAACAAACAATTAGTTAAATAAACTGAGAGTAAAAGCATTGCATGCAAGTAAAAAACCTTAACTGAGACCTTTTGACCTCGATGCATTTAAAGGGTCCATCAAAAAGACCCCCCATGCCCCACTTAGTGATGTCTATCACCACCTACACACTGGTAGGAGAATGACTAACATAGCTCACCCACCTTAATAACCGATCTTCTCTCTT
Organism: Lithobates pipiens; assembly: GCF_037356315.1. Taxonomy (NCBI): domain Eukaryota; kingdom Metazoa; phylum Chordata; class Amphibia; order Anura; family Ranidae; genus Lithobates; species Lithobates pipiens. The sequence goes on along the minus strand of NW_027507791.1, from coordinate 100,244,508 downwards.
CTGTCCCTTTCTGCCAATCCCTCCACTGGCTTCCATAGCTCATCGTAAAAATCTCAATACAACATACAAAGCCATCCACAATTTTGCCCCAAGCTACCTCACTAACCTCATCCCGAAGTATCACCCAAGTCTCCTGCTATCTAGCGCCCTCATCACCTCATCCCATGTTCGTCTCTAGGATTTCACATCCTTTTATTCTCTGGAACTCCTGATCCAAATCTCTCTGGTTATTGCCTACTCTGTCCCCCTTTAGGTGATCCCTGAAAACTCATCTATTCCGGGACTAAAGATTTAGCATCGACCTTCACCATCAGCTCATCCTCCACAACTAATACCTTTTGCATTCCACTTCCACATTTAGATTGTAAGCTCCACAAGCAAGGCCTTCCTAATTATCTTGCTTTAAATTGTATTGTAGCTGTACTGTCTCCCTTTATTTTGTAAAGTGCTGCACAAATGGGTGGCGCTATATGAATCATTTATAATAATAGTATCATAGTATAGTATGATAGTATCAAGAGTATCTTCTCAAGATATATACTTATTAACAGGGGCGGAACTACCAGAGTCGCAGCAGTTGCATATACGTCTGGGCCCTGGCATTCCGCCACTGTCAGGGGCCCAAAAGCCTGGTCTGCGGATCCATGGCGGGGTTACTGGCTGCAGTTGTAAGCGAAGAGTGTCTGTTACATTCTTGCTTACACTGCCTAGAAAGAGCCAGCACTGACAGCCCGCTCACCCCCCCCCCCCCATCCTCACACAGACAGGAGAGGGAGAGCTAGATCTACTCCTCCTCCTGCCCCTGTCCTCTTGTGTGTGCCCATCCCACCACTATTTCAATCAGATTGGAGTGTGGGCAGGGAAGCTGGGGATGAGTGGGCGAGGAAGCCGGGGATGAATGGGCAGGGAGGCCCAGAAGTTGAGAACAGCATGGAGAATAAACGTGGAGGATATGCAGACTGCACGTGCCTCCTTGCTCCTTGGGGTGAGTGAGCTCACACCCATCCATTCACCCCCTCCCTTATCACTCCTGCCTCTGAATTAGTACAATAATGTAAGGGAACCTCAGATTTAAGGGGTGACTCTTATGTAAAGGGGGCTTTGGTGAGCAGAGATCCTTACATCAGAGTTCCACTTTACACCAGAGTCCACAGCACCCCCTTACATCAGTACACCCCCTTAAATTAGGGTTCCCAGAACATCACTTCCATCAGAGTTCCCCTTTACATTAGAGTCCACCGAGCTCCCACTTACAGTGAAATTCTGCAGACTGTGATGTAAAGGGGGGCTCAGCGGACTCTTATGTAAGGGGGGCTCTGCAGACTCTGATGTAAAGGGGGGCTCTGTGGACTCTGATGTAAGGGGGGTTCTGCAAATCTGATGGAAGTGGGGGCTCTGCGGACTATGATGAAAGGGGGGGCTCTGTGGACTGTGATGTAAGGGGGTTCTGCAGACTCTGATGTAAAAGGGGCTCTGCGGACTCTGATGTAAGGAGGCCTCCACAGGCACTGATGCAAGGGGGGGCTCTGCAGACTCTGATGGAAGGGGGGCTCTGTAGACTGATGGAAGAGGGCCTTTGCAGACTCTAATGGAAGGAGGGCTCTTCAGACTCTGATATAAGGGGCACTCTGTGGACTGTGATGTAAGGAGGGCTCTGTGGACTCTGATGTAAGGCACATTGTTATGTAGTGAGGGCTTTGCAGGCTCCACTGTAAGGGGGATTGTGGTGTAAGGGGGGCTCTACGGACTCTACTGTAAGGGGGACTCTACAGACTCTGCTGTAAAGGGGGCTTTGCTGACTGTGATATAAGGAGAGCTCTGCAGACTTTGATATAAGGAGTACGCTCTGGACTCTCATGTAGAGGGGACTCTTGGATCCCTGAAAAAAGGGGAATGCTGGGAACTATGATGTATGTTGGGGCTCTGGTTACCAGAGACCCTCTTATATCAGAGTTCCCCTTTACACCAGAGTCTGCAGCGTTCCCCCTTATATCAGAGTTCCCTCCTTACATCAGAGTTCTCAGTGTTCCTCCTTAAATCAGAGTCCCCAAAGTTCTCCCTCACATCAGAGTCTGCAGAGTCCCCCATTACAGTGTAAGTTCAGATGTAAAGGGGAACTGTGCAAGTTCAGATGTAAAAAGGAATTCTGTGGATTCAGCTGTAAAGGTGAACGCTGCAGATTCAGATGTAAAGGGAAAACTCTGCGAGTTTTGATGTAAAGGGGAACTCTGCGGATTCAGATGTAAAGGGGAACTCTGTGGATTCAGATGTAAAGGGGAACTCTGTGGATTCAGATGTAAAGGGGAACTCAACTCCGTGGATGCAGATGTAAAGGGGAACTTTGTTGTCGCTAATATAAGGGGGGATACTTGTCATTAAAACCATATGATTAGAAATATTATTTAATGAAAAATATTTGTATAGTGTATGTCACAAAAACATTTGCTGTAGTGCTGCTAAAGTGATCGGGTTTGGCTTAAAGAAAAGGTAGCAACCCTACTCAAGGCAGCAGGAAGGGGGTCTGCTGCAAAACATGTTTAAGGGTCCCATTGTGGGACCATAATAAAGGACCCTAGGCTCAGAGGTCAGGGGGGCCCTTCTTGGTTTCTCTAGAAGGTTCTAGTTAAAGGGGGTGCTCTGATGTAAGGAGGAATGCTGTGGACTCAGGTGTAAAGGAGAACTCTGATGTAAGGGGATCTCTGTTTACCAAATCCCCCTTTACATCAGAGTCTGCAGAGCACCCCTTAAATCTAAGGCCCCTTTATATTATTTTAATAATTCAGAGGCAGGAGAGATAAGGGAGTGGGTGAAAGGATGGATGTGAGCTCACTCACCCCAAGAAGGATGGAGGCTTTTACAGGCTGCATATCCTCCACATTCATTCTCCATGCTGTTCCCAGCTGCTGGGCTTCCCTGTCCACTCATCCCTGGCTTCCCTGCCCACACTACAATCTGATTGGAATGCGGGTGGGACCACGAGCACACACAGGAAGACAGGGGTGGGAGGAGGAGTATATCTAGCTCTCTCTCTCCTCTATTGTCCATGTGAGGAGGAGGAGGGGGTGAGCGGGCTGTCATTGCTGGTTCTGTCTGGGCAGTGTAAGTGAGTATGTAACAGACACTCTCTGCTTACAACTGCAGGCAGTAACCCTGCCGTGGATCTGCAGACCAGGCTTTTGGGCCCCCACAGTGGCAGAACACCAGGGCCTCAGTAGCATGTGTGACTGCTGCAACTCTGGTAGTTCCGCCACTTTCAGGTTTTTTTGTCAAAGCTTAAAGCGTTTGTTAACCCCCCCAAAAAACAGATCCTGTTCCATTAAAGCATGTTATACAGCACAGTGCTTATGCTGTGTCCTTTGGCCCCCTGTAACACCTCACTGCCTGGCTATGCCCTCTCCTCTGCAAACTGACCATGGTTTATCATGGCTTCTGAGCCCTGACACCCTGGTCAGTTTACATGATGCCATAATCTGAAGCCCTACTATGTGTCTCCTGTGTCTCCTCTGTCTTCCTCCTCCTCCCCTCCCTGCCTGCCTGCTCATACCAACTACCTGCCCCCCCCCCCCACTCCTGCTGCTCTCAAAATTGCAACTGAATCATCTTATCCCCTCTGTACCTTAATTACAAGTGTCCCTGTGCCAGTGTTATCTAGAAAATCTTACGATCTGTACCTATATGAGCTACGCTCCCAGTGCTCAGCTGACTGTCAGCTCTCTCTCTCCTCTCTTCCTCTCTTACCCTCCCCCCCCGGCTGACATCAGCAGGAGAGCTCGGACCTGTCCACTGCAGCTGTGAACCCGAGAGTGAAGAGAGCCAAGGAATCCGCTGAGCACCCAGAGTGAAGCTCATATAGGTACAGATCGGAAAAAGATTTTTTGCATAATACAGGCACAGGAACACTTATTTTTATGATAAGACAATTTAGTTGCAGGTCAATAGCAGATTGACGTCGGGAAGTGGTTCAGTTATCCTGACTGGGCATCATATCACGTCCTTCAGGAAGGATAAGAGCCGCCGCGTGCCTGTGGGGGCACGCATTGTGGCGATTGGTGGAGAGGTGTGCCAGCCTCCGGCGGAGGCTCTTTACCACGTGATCAGACGTGTCCAATCACAGCTGATCACAATGTAAACACTCACTCGTGTCTGACAGATGCGAGTAGAGGAGAGCCAACCGGCGGCTTTCCTGACGGGGGTCTGCACTGATTGTCTATCAGCGTAGCCCCCCTTCAGATGCCTGCACTAGACCACCAGGGAAGCTGCCTGGATCACCAGGGTAGGGGGCAACATGTGGATGGCCAGGTATGTACCCCATGGCCATCCACATGTGCAAATAAATGCCCAAAAGATTGGACCCATAAATGCCCAATCTGTGCCAATGGCCACTGACTGGCATCATTATGTAACACATGTGAAAATGTGTAAATCAGTGATGCCCAGCAATGCCACCCATCAGTGTCATCAGTGCCACCCATCAGTGTCCAGCAGTGCCACCTATCAGTGCCCATCTATGCCCATCAGTGCCCACCTATCAGTGCCCATCAGTGCCCATCCGTGACCCCTATCAGTGCCACCCATAAGTACCCATCAGTGTCACCCATAAGTACCCATCAGTGCTGCCTATGAGTGCCCATCAGTGCCGCCTATAAGGGCCTATCAGTGCCGCATACCAGTGCCCCCTATCAGTGCCCATCAGTGCTGCCTCTCAGTGCCCATCATCAGTGCCCGTCAGTGCCACCTCATCAGTGCCACCTCATTGGTGCCACCTCATCAGTGCCCATCAGTGCCACTTTATCAGTGCCCGTCAGTGCAGCCATATCATTGCCAGTCATTGAAGAACAAAAAAATTTAACAGAAACAACATTTTCGGTCTTTTTTTATTTTAACGGAAAAATACAATTCAAAGAGGTGATTACCACTAAAAGAAAGCTCTATTTGTGGGAACAAAATGATAAAAAATTAGTTTGGGTACAGTGTAGCATGACCACGTAATTGTCATTCAAATTGCGACAGCGCTGAAAGCTGAAAATTGGTCTGGGCAGGAAGGTGTCTAAGAGCCTGGTATTGAAGTAGTTAATTGAACTATCTGAAGTTATAATCTGATTGACTACCGTGCATAGTTGCACCAGATTTTGCACTCTCCAGTTTTAGTAAAACAACACCATAGTGTTCAGTTCTAATGGACAAATGATTCTAGAGACCTGGAGGCACAGTGCAAACAGGATTGATGGTGGTACATATTGCGTGAGATTTGCTAAAACTAGAACACACATAATCTGGTACAGCTCTGCATAGTAACCAATCAGCTTCAGCTTTTTCAATTAAGCTTTGAAAATAAAAAATAGGAGCTGATTGGTTACTTTGCACAGCTGCACCAGATCCCCAACCCCCCCCCCCCCCCCTCTCCCAATTCCACAACCCCCTTGCATTCCACAGGAAAATTCAGTTTAGGAGTGAAATTTAAGAGAAAGTAAAAAGCTTTGCAGAACATTTTAAATATAAATTATGCTATGTGCATGAGAACATGTAACAAATATAAAGTAGGTATCATGCCAATTTGGTTGCCAAAGTGAATATATTAACCCCATGACCAACCAACTTTTTTTTTTAATAGGTTTCTATTTGGTGTGCTGTTTTAATAAAGACTTTGCTCTGTTTGTTATTATTGGCTGACAAATGTGTAAAAGATAACAAATTGTACATTTTAGAAAACTACAGTATTAAATTCTTACAATTACAGTATTAAATAGATGCATTAAATCAGGACAACTACATCAAAGCAATCCCTCTCTCTGGCCACTCCAGTCCCTCTACTCTGTGAGATGCCAAATGCTTACCTGCTTACACAATATTTTAGTGAGCATAAAGTGCCAAGAGAGAGAGCTACAGACTCAGGTCTTGTCAGACCTACACTATAAAACAGAAATGGAGAGATGTCTGTGCTTTTATCCAAACAGTTTTTAAGGCTTTAATTTGGTACCCTGTTGTAATGTAAAGCATTGTTCTCTTTGTTATTAAAGGCCGACAAATTAGCAAAAATATAAAGTGCACATTTTTTAAAAATTACAGTATTATAATCTGACAATTAAGGTAATAAACAGCTAAAGACCTATTTTGAGACTCAAGCCTTGAGCCTGCATGCGGTCATTATGTTATAACAGACTTAGTGATGATGACATTATTGGGATCCCATGTATACATTTATATAAATTATAGCATGTATTAATATAATAATATTATATATATATTATAGAATAACTACCTTCCTGCATTATAAATATAAAATGAAGTCCAGCATTATAATGTAAACACCGTGCAGTTGCTTAATTTAAAAATTATCCTCAGGAAAAAGAACTTGCCAAGGCTCGATTTGCCGTTTGACACAGTAGGCCTGAATAATTCAATTTTTTTTGTCCATTATCATTATTAATAGTCATTGCATTTTCACTATTTACACATTGCAAAAATGTATCTACGACAGGATAGAGAAAAATTAAGACCCCTGACAGTTTTTTTTGCCATCTGTGTCCCATTGGGGGGATTTTTCTTCACTTTTTTTCCAACACAATGGAAAAGGAGAGATAATCTCCCCAAAGTGGGGGAGATGCCTTCTTAGACAATTGGCATTGCGGCAGTTGTGCACATTGGAAGATTTCCCCTCTATTCCTGTCTTAGTGACAACTCAAAAGCTTGGATTTTTCCCTTCATTTTTATGCCCGTTGACAAATAGAGATACTGAATCTCCTGACATGGACAGCAATAAAAAAAATGATAGGGATTCTAACCCTCCATCGCTCTAGCCAATATTAGTCCAAAAAAAATTTTTTTGCTAGACATACACCTTAACCCTTTAATTATTGCAACAACAAAAAATAGCATGAAAATTGCAGAATTACATTGATAATAATGCAAAAATTATTGTGAAACCCTCATGCCAAATGTCAATCCACCACATCCTGTACAGCAATATTCCAGAACCCAACCTTTTGCCTCCAAAACCACTGATCCCTTTGGGCTAAATGGTAAAATTTCACTTTCCAAATTCCTAAAGCAATTAGGCATGTCTTGTAAATCTGCTCTACTAATAAAGGTTGGATTGTCACTGCCAGCTATGGAGCTTTCCCCGCACACGCACTTGCTAGCACTGCATGACTGCTCTTGGGCCTTCTAAATAATTTACAAATGATACAATGTACAAGTGGTTCATGCAGATTTTGAAATGCTCCAGTTCTGTAATTAAAATGAAAGTATAATAAATATAGTACTATTTACTGCGCTTATTAAGAGTTTATCCTGATTTTGCTATTCTGATCAACACAGCGTACACTATTCATTCAGTCTTAATTAACTTTGAGCACCATAGAGAAGGGACTACATCAAAATAAATGGGAGCTGATGATGAGAAACACATTAAATAAAATCTGTTTTAGGTTATCATTTTTTTGCCACGTTAAGATTAATAGGAAAGTGCTGTTTTGATTGCTGTTTTATAATAAAAAGCAGAGTTGTGTTATAATTGTTCTGTGATTGGACACAACCAGAGTCTTTAAAGTAGGTGTAAACCTAATCACTAATATTGTGTATACATGAACATGTTAATGTAATTAAAAAATGTACAATCTGTTTAATTCTGAAGAATTAATTAAAACAATATCTGGTGATCCTGCCATGAAGCTACTTCATGTAACCTCCTGTTATGGGCTGACTACGCTTTGTTCTGCTCTCTCAATTTCTCTCTGTTGTCACCCTGTCACATTCATTTCCAGTGCAGGGTATAAACTGCCATGCTTTCACACATTGTACAGTTATGTTCCACTGTTCCACAATCACAATGCTGATGGGCAATGACATGTATCTACCCCATGTAAATATAAAGGAATAAACATACACTGTTTATGATATACCGCAGGGTATTTCTCAAAAACAAAACACTAAAATTAACCAAAAAAGTGTATGTGAACACGCAGAAAAAATGCACATGGGCGTGTCATGGTCCCTTCCAAAGAGGAAGAACCACCCCATGGCACCCCAGGGTGCAAGACTCCTGACAGCGGCAAGGCACACTCAGGTCCACCTAGTGGAATGGCCTAGTGGACCCCTCTGCTCATGATTAGCTGTAGCCAACCAACAAGTACTGGGTGGGGGATTCGCTCTTGGGCAGGGGAGGTAGGTACCTAATAGTCATACAACCTCCCCCTACACTTCAGGGTAGGTCTGAAGACCCATGTCCTTCATGCATATGTAAAAAGAAACCACACTTGCACTAAAAATAAAAATAGGTGCCAGTAAGAATACAAATGTGATAGAAGGGGGGCTGACAATGGGTCAAATAATATGGCGAGGTGGTTGCATCCCTTATAGATTATGAAAGAAGAAAAACCCCCTAATTGGATGGGATTTTAAATAACCACCAACGTCAAACATATATTAAAACATATACATACTTTTATTAATGGTTACAACATAAATACAAAATACAAACAAACAGGCACCCAGACCACTGGTGTCTGCATGATTTGTCTACAAATACATAAACAAAACAAAAATGAATGATGAAAATACTCTTCTTATATCACCAATACCGACGCGTTTATAGTTGCTGGTATCACAGAACTTTCATCAGGGGTGAAGAGCACAAATTCGATGACATATTGGTAATTCTGCAATGTAAAAAACAGTCCTTTTAAAACAAAACAAAAAAAAAGGGGGAAAAAAAAGAAAGAAGAAAAAAGAAAAAGAAGAAAGTATATTCTCCCTCCATATGTATCATATGGCAACTAAAAAGCCCACCTGAAATCTTGTATTGATTAAATATCTGCTTGAGGAACGACTCAGAATGTATATAGATGTGTCAACGGGCTGATGTTTTCATACATAGGACTTGTGTATGTCTGTATTATCCTGTATTTGTCGTCTAGGAACACCTTGCCTAGACCAGTAAATAAAAACTCCAGTATAAAACCTACATTGTCCATAAGACTATCATACATACCTTAATGTGAGGGAGTGGTTACAGGCCAATAGATACAGATAGATAAAATCCAACCACGTGCAAATATATAAAAAAAAAAAAAAGGTAACGTGATCCTAACTTGGTGAAGCTTAGCCACACAGAGCCCATAGATAGAACACCGCTTTATCCCCAAAGGATATGAGGGGATATATAAGTAAAATATATTAAAAGAAAATGGAGTATATAACAAGAAGAGGGATGAAAAGATCTAACGCCTATTCTTACACAAATAGTATCCATGAAGGAGAGAGGGTTGGGCACGCGGGTATCACAATTTGCTTTCGCACTCAGATAAAGCTACAGTAGCATACACATTTGCTGGATCCCAGGGCACCTCAACCAATCCACAAGGGATAAGACAGAAAAAGGGGGGGGGGCAGGAAGTAGCATCCCTCAACCTATTTCCCTAAAAGATAAATTGCAAAAAAGTCCTTACAACCCCTGTATGGGGGGCATAATGGGGCAGAAGCAGTATGTCATATAAGTACTCACTTATTAGCTGTGTGTTCCTCTGTGCAGGGAGGACCACGCAGCTAATAAGTGAGTACTTATATGACATACTGCTTCTGCCCCATTATGCCCCCCATTAGGGAAATAGGTTGAGGGGTGCTACTTCCAGCCCCCCTTTTCTGTCTTATCCCTTGTGGATTGGTTGAGGTACCCTGGGATCCAGCAAAGGTGTATGCTACTGTAGCTTTACCTGAATGCGAAAGCAAATTGTGATACCCGCGTGCCCAACCCTCTCTCCTTCATGGATACTATTTGGGTAAGAATAGGCGTTAGATCTTTTCATCCCTCTTCTTGTTATATACTCCATTTTCTTTTAATATATTTCACTTATATATCCCCTCATATCCTTTGGGGATAAAGCGGTGTTCTATCTATGGGCTCTGTGTGGCTAAGCTTCACCAAGTTAGGATCACGGTAACTTTTTTTGTTATTTTTATATATCTGCACGTGGTTGGATTTTATCTATCTGTATCTATTGGCCTGTAACCACTCCCTCACATTAAGGTATGTATGATAGTCTTATGAACAATGTAGGTTTTATACTGGAGTTTTTATTTACTGGTCTAGGCAAGGAGTTCCTAGACGACAGATACAGGATAATACAGACTTGTACCACATGTCCTATTTATGAAAACATCAGCCCGTTGGCACATCTATATACATTCTGAGTCGTTCTTCAAGCAGATATTTAATCAATACAAGATTTCAGGTGGGCTTTTTAGTTGCCATATGATACATATGGAGGGAGAATATACTTTCTTCTTTTTCTTTTTTCTTCTTTCTTTTTTCCCTTTTTTTTTTGTTTTGTTTTAAAAGGACTGTTTTTTACATTGTAGAATTACCAATATGTCATTGAATTTGTGCTCTTCACCCCTGATGAAAGTTCTGTCATACCAGCAACTAGAAACGCGTTGGGTATTGGTGATATAAGAAGAGTATTTTAATCATTCATTTTTGTTTTGTTTATGTATTTGTAGTCAAATCATGCAGACACCAGTGGTCTGGGTGCCTGTTTGTTTGTATTTGTATTTTGTATTTATGTTGTAACCATTAATAAAAGTATGTATATGTTTTAATATATGTTTGACATTGGTGGTTATTTAAAATCCCATCCAATTAGGGGGTTTTTCTTCTTTCCTAAGAATACAAATGGCCTAGCTCATGAGTTGAGGTGCAGAAAAAGTCCAATTAGGTCATATACCATCACTGCAGATAATTATAAATGAACTTATAATATATTGAACTATTAATTGTTATAGTTCCATATAGTAAATGTGAGACTCATCCTTCAAGAATTATATTTTAACCCTCGAATTGTTAGTTTGAGTAGTCACTGGATCCACTTCTGTGAGTAACCTTCTTTTTCTCCCATCCTGTTATTGCTAAATATCCATCCTTAACCACTTTAGTACCACGCTATAGCCAAAAGACGGCTACAGCGTGGTACTAAAGTTCCAGAAGGGAATCAATAAATGTCCTCCCAGAACCCCCGCCTCTTGCACACCCCCTGCGATGGGCATCGGGCACACTCTTTGATCGGTGTGTCCTTCATACACAGCTGATCACAGATAAAGGGTAAAGGACCAATCACAGCTGCCCTTTACCATGTGATCAGCTGTTCCTCAACAGCCACAAAAGATATAAGTCCACTTCGTGTGCAATGAATGCCTTTGAAAACCAAGGTCTTATCTTGTAAAATTAGTAGTGACATAATTGCTGTGACATTACACGTACTGAGAGCCAAGCTGTGGAGGGACCCAACAGCTCCACACACTACAGGCTGCCTGCAGAAAACCAGTCACCTTTTACTAAGATAGAGAGCAGCATTGACCAGTCTTTATTACAGCAAGCTCCTGCACAGATGGAACGTTTTCAAACTAGACTACTTAACAGATCCTGAAAAAATACACCAATCACACCAAGATTCAAGTAAAAATGCACACGCCTCTTGTATTCAGGCAATATTTGCATATCCTGGTGTTCATCTGTAAATATACATATGATGCCCAGCGCAGCAGACATGTGTACCAAGAAGTGGACCCTCTGAACAGAAGCCTTTAAAAAAGCTTACAGAATCTGAAGATTTATATAGAGTTCAGAAATAAATTGAGCATATATACTGCTTCTATTCTGGCATCAGGACATGGAGGTGAAATTGTTATGTCTCCCCCCTCTGCCCCCCCCCCCATTATTCTTTTGAATATTCCTTCAGCCAATAAAAGCAAGGGAACCTAGAGAGTATTTTCTATGAACCTGTATAAATTATTTGCCTAGACATGTGTGGTTCATTTTATTCTGAATCATAATTCAGACTAAATTTTAGTTATTTGGAGATTCAGATGTATCGGATTTTCCGAATTACAGTAGTAAGGAATTTAAATTAATTTGAAATAACAAAACAAAATTTTGTCAGAAATAACGAATTATCCGAATCCCAATCGAATTCAAATCAAATTTAAAACTAATTTGAAAACAATATTGAAATGTAAACATATTGCTGACTATTGTTGATTTCCTTTAAAGAGTATGTATATTAAAATATATATACGTGTAGGGGTGCTATAATACAAACTTTAATCACACACTGTAAAACAGGTGGAAATAATGTGCAAAATTCATATGTGCTGAAACAAGATAAAATACAAAATTCATATGCTGTGGAACAAAATAAAGTGCAAAATTCATATGCTGCAAAGCAAATAAGAATAAAGAGCCAAGTGCTAGATTTCAATCAATACAAATAGTGACAGTAAATAAAATTCATTTTTAAATGAAGTTCATAAAATCTTCTAGATCAATGGATTAGTTCTTCAACAAGGTATGTTGTTATAAACCATCACCAACTCATTGCTTGTTCACCTAATCTTGCTCAATTAGATGTACACCCACCAGTAGTGATGAACGAACTTCCGATGGGACGTTTCGCGAATGTGAACCGCAAACCTGGCCAAAAGTTTGCAAACCGCAAAGTTCGCAGCGGACCCCATTGACTTTAATGGCAGGCGAACCTTAAAAACCTCCAGGTCATATTTTCAGCCACAAAATACTTACTAGCTGTGCAAACATAGTCCCACAACATGAACACTGACATAACAAAAGTATTAAGTGAATCTGGGATCGACAACGACAAGCATTCTTTTTTTATCTGTGAAATTTTGACAATTCAGGACTCAGGAGCACATGAAGGCCATGGAGGAGAGGCAAGGTCAGGGCAGGCTATGAAGGGGGTGCAGGAGATAAGCAGTGCCACAGTCAGGGCAGAACTGTGCCAGTGTCTCAGTGTGCCAACCTCTTCTTGAGCCCTTCCCTCTGCCCGGCCCTTACCCCCACCTATGCAGGGCTCCACTGCTGTGGTCCGGAGGTGCCAGTACAGTGTTGATCCTCAGCCATGGTGCTGGCACTGCCTACTGATGGGCTTCTCTGCTGCTATCTCCCTCACTGACACCAGCACTGAGATAGAACACTGACACCAGCACCGCGATAGAGACTGAGCACTGACACCAGCACCAAGATACAGAGCACTGACACCAGCACAGAGATAGAGAGCACTGACACCACCCCCGAGATAGAGAGCACTAACACCAGCACTGTGATAGAGAGCACTGACACCAGCACCGTGATAGAGAGTACTGACACCAGCACCGTGAGAGCACTGACACCAGCACCGTGATAGAGAGCACTGACACCAGCACCGAGATAGAGAGCACTGACACCAGCACCAAGGTAGAGAGCACTGACACCACACCAGCACCATGATAGAGAGCACTGACACCAGCACCGTGATATATAATATGCTTTCTATATTTGAAAGAAAGTATATTATACGTGGACAACCCTATATACTGTACACCTATAAAAGGACCTTTGTGGACCTAATAGTAATAGCTAGTGATTAAACTGACTGTCCCTGCTCCACACAGCGTCCTGTCCCTACATTGACAAAAGACAGAATGTAAAATGGCCACCAAATCAGGTCTATTTATAAGGTAGGGGGTATGTCCAATTGTCCACGTGCTGAAATGTATCAATTGGCTGCCCTGTGCCCCATGATGGATGTGTCATCATGGGTCAAAGTTCTTTACAATGTAAACGCATATGTCCGCCGCGCGAACAGCGGCAGAAGTCCGCAGGTTTGGCGAATCGCGAACAAGCAAAATTCGCCGCAAACCGACCGCCGGGCGAACTGCAAGGCCATCTCTACTCACCAGATGGCCATGACGCCTTTTACTAAAAAAAGGGTCAAAAAACGACCCGGGATAATACGTCTCCGTTAAGATCATCTTGTACCTTTTGGGGGGGTTCTAAATAACTCTCCTCCTTTCCACCATAGCACCGCATAATATAAAAAAGGGAACTAATATAGTGTAATAACATTTATTACTCACAAATATAAAACAATTAAAAAGCTTCTTACATTATAGAGTGCCCTTGCCCGGTACTAGAAATACCCGCATATACTTTTACTCTGATCATGCTCTAGGGCCGGTGTGCGTTCCACTAGCTGATTAGTAGAAACCGGAAGCCAGAGGCCCAGAAGTTGCGTGACCGGAATAATGCACCCCAACGTACATTTCATCGTCTGACATCATCAGGAAGCGTATTAGAATATAGCCGTCTTAAAGTGGTTGTAAACTCGAATTTTTAACTTTTACCTACAGGAAAGCCTATAATAAGGCTTACCTGTAGGTAAAAAAAATATCTCCTAAACCTGTACGGTTTAGGAAATATTCCCCTCGGTATGCGCCGCTGACTGCAGCGGCGCATGCACACAAGGGGATTCTCGGCCTGAAAATCCGGCAGTGGCCGGCCGGCCGGAATGAAATCTCCCGCGCGCATGCGCGGGAGTGACGATATCGTGGCTCCGGCCACTCACAGCGCCGGAGCCGCGATACCCGGAAGAAACGCAGAGGGAGCATGTCAGCTCCCTCGGCGTGGATCGGGCCAGATGTCGGGGCCTCGTTCTAAGGTAAGTATTTCATAATGAGCTAGTATGCGGTGCATACTAGCTCATTATGCCTTTTGCTTTGCAGGTTTAAAAAAAATAATAATAATTTGCGGGTTTACTACCGCTTTAAGAAATCCAAATTTCAAAAATAAAAAAATAAAATGAAACAGAACAGAATATAAATTAAGAGAATAGAAAATGAAAGAATAGAACAGAATAGAAAAATAATAGAAAAAAAGTAGAATAGAAAAAATAACGCCATCTTTGGAATTTCAAATAGAATACAACCAGCTAATCTTCACAATGTATTTGGATCGATGCGATATTTGCAATTCAATTTCGATTGGAATACTTTGAATGCATTGGAAAAATTTGAATCCAGTCGAAAACGAATAAACATAACTAATTTTGTTACAAATGTTACAAAACTAAATTAGTAACTTCAATTAGTTGTAAAGTCTAAGCCCTTGTACACATGGTCGGACGGATTTTGTCTGAAACTGGTGTTGCATACACACGGTCGGACAAAGTTGTCGGAAAATCCGATCATTCGGAACGTGATAACGTTCGTTCGTTACGATGGGACTACGTTCAGGCTAATAGCCAATAGCTTTGGTCTCATAATTTGATCTGAGCATGCATGGCACTTTGTCCAATCAGAATTCTCTACAAACGATCGGACTAAGTCCGATCGGATCATGTTGTCAGAAAATTTTATATCCAGCTATCAAACTTTGTTGGTAGGACATTCCGATGGAAAAAGTCCGATGTAGCCCACACACGGTCGGTCATCTGACAACACGGTCCGATCGGACATTTTCCGTCTGAATTTCCGACCGTGTGTACAAGGGCTAAGAGGTTTTGCACCTTAAAGTATTTTATGCATTAAGGTGAAAAACCTTCTGTGGTGAAGCTGCCCTCCAGAGTCCCCCATTTCCTTACCTGAATCCGATCGTTCCAGCGACGAGAACAAGCCCAGCAGCTCCAGCCACTGTCTCGGGTCCTCATTGGATAGATTGATAGCAGTGGGAGCCATTGGCTCCCTCTGCTGTCAATCAAATCCAGTGACACAGGAGCCGGAGGCAGGGCCGAGTCAGCTGTCTGTGCCCGCATGAGTTCCCAAATGGAATGCAGCTCTCCCTGGGGGCACTCTATGAAGAGGAGGGGCCAGGAGCGTTGCTGGGAACCCCAGAAGTGGAGAATCTGTGCCGCTCTGGGCAAAACCTTTACACAGAGCTGGGTAAGTATAACATGTTCGTTATTTAAGAAAAAAAAAAAATGATCCTTTACCATCACTTTAACGAATCGACCCGAAATGAAACAAAACTAATTTTTTGTTCCGCACATGTCTAGATCTGCCTTTTCTTACAATGGAAACATATCAGAAACCAAAGAAATAGGAACTGTTCACTTAGCAAAACTAAGCAAAGTGATTGTTTATTTAGTGAATAAATTGAAGTTTTGTTTACTTCAATCATCCAATCATGTGCAAGCAAAAATCCTGTTTTTTATTTCCCTTGCACATGATTGGTCATTGAGAATGAACAAAGCTTCTCCTTTTTGTGAAGTGTGAATTACTTTGTTAATTGAACAGTCTTTGCTCCTTTAGTAAATCAATCCAACTGTTTTTTATCCTGCCCTGCTATTCCCCGTTTTCCTCCTCAAAGACCTTGTGACACTGAGAAGAAGACTGTCTAAAGCTGGGTAAAATTTCATTTGACAATCATTGTAAGAACGTTAAAAGAACATTTGTTCATTTTTCTAATCACTAGTGGTGTTGAAACAAAAAAAGAGCAGTATGAAATTTTTGTCCTGAATCGATGAATTTCTTATGCCGCGTACACACGACCAGATGTTCCAGACTAGGTCCGATGGAATCTGTCCGTCAGACAATCTGATCGTGTGTGGGTTAATCCGATCATTTTTCATTTTAAAAATCCGACGGACCTAGAAATAGACCATGTTTCAAATCTGTCCGATGGACTAAATCCTATTGGGAAAACCGTTCGTCTGTATGCTGGTCTGACGGACCAAATACAAAGCAAGGGATGCTATTGGCTATTGAACTTTCTTCTTTAGTCCCGTCTTAGGTCATCACGATCAAAACGAACAGACTTAGTCCGTCCGTGTGTGGGCAAGTCCGTTCCTTCAGAAGTCTGTCGGAACTGCGCTGAAAAGTCCCTCGGGAAGACCGTCGGACCTAGTCTGCCGGAAAGACCAGTCGTCTGTACGCAGAATAACAGTCTATTTTTGTTTGCTAAGATCCTTTCATCCCAAAAATCAAATGTTAAAAGCAAACAAAATCTTTTGAGTGACATTCGAATATTCTGAGAATTTTCATATGAATTTTCCTTAAGAATTTTAGTACAAGTTTTCATTCCGAATTCTACTAGTGTTCGCCCAGCTTGTATTTGTTTATGATCTGGACACAGAAAATACTTTTTTACACTGTCGGTGCCCTCTGAAGAGCAAACTATGGTCAAATGATCTTCAGAAAGCGTTTGATATGCGGTGAGCCTGTTTTAGCCCCTAAAAAGCTGCACTACAGCGTAGCATCTATGCGTATTCCACACAGTCCCAGGGCAGTTGTGGGGCAGCCCCATTCAGGTGAATGGTCACCGTTCAGAAGGACAACCCCGTTCACTGCCTTTGCAGCTTAAGGGTGGGCAGTTGGGTGCAGTAAAAACACAGCTCAGCCATGTGTTGTTTTTTTTTACATGCATAAGCTGTAAATGAAGCCTTATGCATACATTTTTCTTTGATTTGCACAATGTTTAACCTTTGCCTGGTTGAAGAGCTTAGTATTTTCACAGCCTGCTTGTCCACGGTGACAATGGTTAGGGTAATATTAAAATTGTTGTTTTTTTAATTCTTTTTTTTAAAGCACACATACTGAGCATGCAGCAGTGCATATGATGAATAGCACTACGATTTAGGTATTACAAGGTCTTTTTTATCAGCACAAATAGGTTAAAAAGATGATCAAGGATAACCATACATTATAAAAGCAAAAGGAACACATTCATGAAATCACACATTAATGTGCACAGTTATCATTGGCAACAATAGATGAGGTTACAAAACAAAGTGTGCAGAGAAAATTCCCATGCATTGTTCTTTCCTCTTAAAGGGAACCCAAGGCCTATGTGAAAGAAACAAATAAAGCATTGTTATTATCATAATTTACACGGGATGTTTTACTTACATGCTAAAAGACTGAGCTCATATATATGTAATTAATCACATTGGACCAAAGCCTAATTTAGAAAGATCAGAGGCTCGCAAATATACATAGTAACACTGTGCTACTATATAACTATGTGGTGTACCTTAATACCTTAAATAAGTGCTGCACACAAATTATCTTCAAATGAAAAAAAAAAAAATAGCGATGGAAAAATAAACTTTTTAACCACTTAAGCCCCGGAAGAATTTACCCCCTTCCTGACCAGTGCACTTTTTGCGATACGGCACTGCGTCACTTTAACTGACAATTGCGCAGTCGTGTGACTTTGTACCCAAACAAAATTAACATCCATTTTTCCCACAAATAGAGCTTTCTTTTGGTGGTATTTGATCATTTTAAATTTTTTGCACTATAAACAAAAAAAGAGCGTAAATTTTGAAAAAAAGCAATATTTTTTACTTTTTGCTATAATAAATATCCCCGAAAAATATATATAAAAAAGTCTTGTGAAATAAAAAAAAAAAAAAATAAAAAAGTCTTTCACAGTTCAGGCTGATATCTATTCTTCTACATATTTTTGGTAAAAAAAATTGCAATAAGTGCATATTGATTGGATTGCGCAAAAGTTATACAAAATAGGAGATAGATTTATGGCATTTTTTTTATTAGTAATGGCGGCGATCTGCAAATTTTATCATGACTGCGACATTATGGCGAACACGTCGGACACTTCTCACACCATTTTGGGACCATTGTCATTTATACAGCGATCAGTGCTATAAAAAGGCAAATTACACTGGCAGGGAAGGGGTTAAACACCAGGGTGCGATCAAGGAGTTAAGTGTGTCCTAGGGAGGTGTTCTAACTGTTGGGGGATGGGCTACCACTGACATGATAGCGATCACTGCTCCCAAGGACAGGGAGCTGTGGATCTCTGTCATGTCACTAGGCAGAATGGGAAAATGCCTTGTTTACATAGGCATCTCTCCGTTCTTCCACTCCGTGACATGACCGCGGGCCCCAGGCAGACATCTCATATTTAAGAGGTATTGTCATGCTGTTTTTCTATTACAAGGGATGCTTACATTCCTTGTAATAAAAGCGACCCAAATTTTTTTTTAAGTGTCAAAATAAAAAATAAAAAGTAAACTAAATAAGAAAAAAAACATTTAAAGCGCCCCGGCCTGGTGAATTTGCGCGCAGAAGCAAACGCATACGTGAGTAGTGCCTGCATATGAAAACGGTGTTCAAACCACACAAGTGAGGTATCGCCGTGATCTTAGAGTGAGAGCAATAATTCTAGCCTAGACCTCCTCTGTCGCCTTTGGAGATTTTTAAGGGTAAAAGTTTGTCACTATTCCATGAGCAGGCACAATTTTGAAGCGTGACATGTTGGGTATCAATTTACTTGGCGTAACATTATCTTTCACAATATAAAAAGAAAATTGGGCTTTCTTTATTTATGAATTTAAAAAAGTGAATTTTTTCCAAAAAAAAGTGCTTTCAAGACCACTGCGCAAATGCGGCGTGACAGAAAGTATTGCAACGATCGCCATTTTATTCTCTAGGGTGTTAGAAAAAAATATATATAATGTTTTTGAGTTATTTTCTAGCAAAAAACAATGATTTTAATTTGTAAACATTGCATCTGAAAAATAGGCCTGGTCGTTAACTGGTTAAATACAAATAATATCCATATATATGAAAATATCTATGAATAAGTGAATCTTGAAAGATTAACAATTCCACACATGTAAAAAAGCAGTCCTTTTGTAAAGTGCAAAAAAAATGCAAAATAATATGTGAATATACACCGATATCCTCCTCCAGTGATGAATGGGGGATCAGCCTCCTTAAGAAAAGCGCTCCCTGAATGCTGTTGCCATTCACTCCCGTGTTTGGCAAAATAAGCTCAGAATATATTGAAAAATCTCTTTCAAATGCCACACTTTATTCAGATGACTGACTATAAACTCCACATACAGGAAATAAAAAAGAGATGGAAGCCTCCAATAGTGTAAAATCACTTAGGATAACGGATTTATTTAAAATATATGTTGCACGTACATCAATTCAAATTCAAATCAGCTTTTGTTACATATTACAAGCCAGGAATCTCTGCGCTGTGTTCTCACCACTCCTTTACTCGTTAGACACCAGATTGCCATCCGAGACTCAGCATACAGTTGTTGTGTAGACACGCTCCGACGCGTTTCCTCACTTCCAGCTTAGTCCCAGGAAAATCACATTGCACTAAATTGCACGGGAATGTGGAGCATGTTCCTGTGTGATTCTGGTGTGAACTGGCACATTCAGTGCCACTGGCATCAAGTATGGCATTGTGGGCAGCACAGTGGCTAAGTGGTTATCACCTCTGCATAGAAACACTAGGGTCATTGGTTTAAATCCCAAACATGGCTCTACCTGCACAGAGTTTGCATGTTCTCCATGTGCAGGTTTCCTCCAGGTACTCCAGTTTCCTCTCACATTCCAAGTAGATGTCAGTAGGTAAATTGGCCTTAATATATGTATGCTAAATGTGAGTTAGGGACCTTAGATTGTAAGCTCATTGTGGGCAGGGACTGATGTGAATGCATAATAAATATGTAAAGCGCTGCATAAATTGATAGTGATATATATATATATATATATATATATATATATATATATATATATATATATATATCTATAATAAATGTTAATAAAACATTAGTTTGAACCTTTATGCACAATCTCCAAAAATCCAACAGTATCTATTATTTAGTTCTCCAGGTGCAGGCCCACCACTTACTTCACTCATCACATCAAAATGACCAGCTATTTACATGTAAGTTAAAAGCACTTCAATATTGCTTCTCCATGAAATCAAACTTACATTCCTCTGTGATTTTGAACTCCATTTAGATAGATATACCATAGACAAATCCGCATGTTCTTGTACGAGTATATAAGTTCAACCAGCGGGCTATTGTATTCTGACAGCAGGGAGACTTCGCCATCGTCAGAATACATTTATCGCCGGTGACGCTGATCGAAGAGAAAAAATTTTAACAGGCTGGTTGTACATAAGTTAACTGATAGATCAACTTGTGTACAACCAACCTTCCCATACATGGAACGAAATTCAGACAATCCCTGCTGAACCTATTTGACTTTTGATTCATGTACGGTCAGCTTTAATGTACAATTTACGGGAAAGAGAAAGGAGGCTTCTCATACTGCAATAGGGTTATTATAAACATCAAAGCAAAAAACAGCAAGGAACATTCACAGGACATAGGTGTATCCAACATTATCAGATAATCACTTGTGTATACAGAGCTTCATCATGCTAGTACCAGATCACAGACACAATCTCGATCTCCAATGTCTTCCTTACTGTCAGAAATGTCCCTATGTGTCTTCAAGCCCCTTCTAATAAAATAAAAGATGTCTTGCCAACACATCTTAATCTTCTGGGAAAAAAACTGTATTGATGTCTGTTCAGCATGTCATACAGGATAGGTGTAATTTTTTAGGAACCACTATGGGTTACTTCATCAGTCAAGCCTAATGAACTAATGAAGGGACCCCTGGTGGTTCCAAAAAGTTGTATCTATGCTGTACAACATGCTGAACAAATGTCAATAAATATGGTTCTGTTCAACAAAGATTATGGTCTGCTGGCAACAAATCTTTTATTTGATTACCCTGGCACCATCCACCAGTTGCTCCAGCACCCTGAATTTGGTTTGACTGTTGTGCAATAAAGATATCTTTATGACCCAAGCCTCTTTTGATGCTTTTTTACCTTTATCAGATGGCTGGAGTATAGAGGGATACACATTGGTGGATTGCACATAGACCCCCAGAATAATGTTTTATTTTGTTTATTTGCACATTTTTTTTACCCATTGTTATAATGTGTGCTGCCTATTATTATTTGTTTTCTGTCAAGATTAGAGGTTGCTGGTAACAAGTACTAACAAGCTCTCACTGACAATGTACTTACTTGAACTTAAATCTGGTTTACAAGAGCTTTAGTACAGGTGAAGTGATCATCATTTACAGAGTCCCTATTGCCAGCTTAGAAACGTACAGGAAAAAGAGAAAAGTCAAGTATTGTAAATTCTTTTATGCTTCATTTTCCTTTTTACAAATGATTTTTATACACTTTCAATGTAGCTTTGAATTTGCTAGAAAATTGACTTGAGGAGTCAATTCCCTAGCACAGCCTCATCCTTGCTTACACGTCATAGCCCTCTCTAGTAGGGCCGATGCTACCACTAGTCAAACTAGGCAGCTGCCTAGGGTGTACTGCTGCCTAGGGGCGCCCGGCCACTGGTGTTCCTACTCTCTTCTCTCTGCAGCAAGCAACTAAGTCTCAGCATCTGCAGGCAGCCGCCGCACATAGTGTCAGAGGCGGCAGAGGACTGTCTGTGCTCTGACTCGGAATGAATGGAAGCAAGCAAACATTCATTGATGGGCACTGGTAGGCTGCATTGATGGGCGCTGGTAGGCTACATTGATAGGCACTGGTGGGCTGCATTTGATGGGCACTTCATTAAAAATATGGGGTATACATTAACAGGGCAAAGGGAGTGGAGTCAGCAGTGGAGCCAAGGGGGTGGAAAAATTAGGTTTTGCCTACAAATCCCTGCACCAGCCCTGCTCTCCAGTGCCTAATTACTGCCTGTGCTGACCAAGCTCCTTCACACACGCCTTCACTCCCCTACATAACCTTTTATTTTGCTGCCAGGGGAGAAGCAAAGCAGAATACTATAGTGTCACTTGAGTGACAACTGCTGATATCACATCCAGGAAGGCGACATCCAGTAGCAGTCTCAGGGCTTTTGGTTGTCTACACAAATTAAGCTTTTACAGGTAAATACGCTTCATAAAAATGTTAAATGCAAAT
Source organism: Lithobates pipiens (assembly GCF_037356315.1). Classification (NCBI taxonomy): domain Eukaryota; kingdom Metazoa; phylum Chordata; class Amphibia; order Anura; family Ranidae; genus Lithobates; species Lithobates pipiens. The sequence goes on along the minus strand of NW_027507791.1, from coordinate 100,221,959 downwards.
ATCTTTTATGGGATAAACAATAATCAAAAATTGAAAAAGGAAATGCATGTACATCACACAGGTTACAACATAATGTTATACAGAGCATAAGCGCTACATATAATCGGGAATAGGGATGAGCCCCCCCCCCCCCCCCCCTGTTCGGTTCGCACCAGAACTTTCGAACGGACCCCAAATTCATACGAACGTTAGAACCCCATTAATGGCTAATATGCAAGATACTGTCCTAAAAAGGGTTTGGGGACCTGGCTCCTGCCCCAGGGGACATGGGTCAATGCAAAAAAAGTTTTATAAACGGCCGTTTTGGCGGGAGCACTGATTTTAATGGGCATTAAAGTGAAAAAAAAAAGTGAAATATTCCTTTAAATATCGTGCCTGGGGGGTGTCTGTAGTATGTCTGGGAAGTGCCACGTGTTTCCCGTGTTTAGAACAGTCCCTGCACAAAATGACATTTAACGGGAATAACGTAATTTAAAACTGCTTGCGGTTTTAATGTTATATCTGGTTCCTGCAATATGGTTGAAAATCATTGAGAAAAATGGCATGGGTAGCCCTCCCTGCCCATTACCAGCCCCCAGGTCTTGTACGGATATTAAGGGGAACCCTGTACCCATATTGAAAAAAGGAAATATGTGTGGCCCCCGGGGCCTATATACTCAGAACAGCAGTAAACAGGCGGTGCAAACAAGACAGGGATTGTGTAGGTTTGTTGTGTTAAGTAGAATCTGTTTGTAATTCAGAGCACGCAGACAGCACGCACAATCTCCTACCGCTGACTGCAAGCTCTATTTAAAACTAGCAAGTTAGTTAGCTATATAGGTGGAATAGCGGTGTATACTGGGTTCAGAGCACGCAGACAGCACGCACAATCTCCTACCACTGACTGCAAGCTCTATTTAAAACGAGCAAGATAGTTAGCTATATAGGTGGATATAGCGGTGTATACTGCATTCAGAGCATGCAGACAGTACGCACAATCTCCTAACACTGACTGAAAGCTCTATTTAAAACAAGCGAGATAGTTAGCTATATAGGTGGATATAGCGGTGCATACTGGGTTCAGAGCACGCAGACAGCACGCACAATCTCCTAACACTGACTGACAGCTCTATTTAAAAGGAGCAAGATAGTTAGCTATATAGGTGGATATAGCGGTGCATACTGCGTTCAGAGCACGCAGACAGCACGCACAATCTCCTAACACTGACAGCAAGCTCTATTATAAAAGATAGATATATCGCTAGCTATATAGGTGAATATAGCGGTGTATACTGCGGTCAGGGCACGCAGACAACAACCACTACAGAAGAGCAAGAACGAAAAATCGGCCGATAACAATCGGTGTATACTGTGTTGAAGGTACACAGAACACCCACTAACTGCTACAGACGCCAACACACTACACAAGGCCGCCGCGCTGGCAGCCTTATATAGTGTGGGGCATGTACTACACAGCCTGAGCTATGATTGGCCACAGGCATCCTGCCTGTGGCCAATCATGGCTCTCCTCGCTGCCAGCGCTGTGATTGGCCAAGCATGCGGGGTCACAGTGCATGCTTGGCCAATCATGAGCCAGCAATGCACTGCGCCATCGGAATTCGCCGAACGGGCGAACAGCCGATGTTCGAGTCGAACGTATGTTCGACTCGAACACGAAGCTCATCCCTAATCAGGAAGGTATTGTAAAGTCATTTAATGCAGAACAGTATATACTGTATAGGTTGTAAAAAGGATTACTAGTAATAGAATAGGCATACGAGGGTCATGTATAATCCAAATCTATTGCTGTTAGAGCAAGTAATCAAGAAAATATGTTAAAGGGTTTGGAGTCAGGGTTGTAAAGCATAATAAATTGAATTATTGCATAACATCTTCTCAATATGCAAATATCACCTTATGGGAAATATTTTGTTAAAATGAATGGCCTGGCAACAAGGTCTCATTAAAGTGACTTGATTAACTTAAAGAAAAAAAAAGCTGCTGAATGATACATAGTACATGCCAGTGTCCCAAGAGGAAGTCACTTAATTTGTTAAAGTATATACTGTATATAAACAGGGCCCTCTGATTCCTCCTGTATTGAATTGTATTGTAACTGTACTGTCTGTCCTCATGTTGTTGGCGCTACAATTCTGTATAATAATAATAATAATTATAATTATTAACCCTAGAAATTGACATATCTTACTTGTTCCCTATTGGTCCATTAAAGCATTTTATTTAATTTGTTCTATAAATTTAAAAGGTGCTGATCTTGCAATAAACCTTGAGAGCTGATAACTTTTGGTACCTTCTGTCAGTATGGCCTAAACCCAAACACAAAAATTAAACTTATAGCAGCTTAGCGGTACCTAAATGTAGTGGCTGCATTTATTTTCTTTTTCCTCAGGATTTTTTTTGGTGTTTATTTTTATCTGATCCTGCAAATTATACCTTTCTTGTTCCTGGGTGACTACGTTCATTCCTCCGCTGTATCTATAGAGGCAGCCATGGTAGCCACCTAGGCTGAACATTAAACATCTTTTCCTCTCTTCATCTCTAATACATGGATATAAGGTAGTGCCTCAATCTAAAAGATAAACAAGAATAGGAGCGGGTACCATCCTCCTTGAACTTGGAATGATGAAAAGTGGATGTGTCAGGGGCTACCCCAAAAATTGCCCCACGACAAAATAAAAACTGTTGTGGACTATCTCGGTACCCAAGGATTTAGATGGAGATTAGAGTATCACGTTTGGACCTACATCTTTTCTCCCCATATACTTGTGGGCTTTACCTGTTCCTTGTTTGTATAACCTGTGACAGTATGCAATAACCATTTAGTAAAACCTTGGTTTGAGAGAAAAATGGTTTGAGAGTGTTTTGCAAGACAAGCAAAATTTTTCATAAAAATTATGACTTTATAAACAAGTGATGTTTTGATATACAAGTAGCGTCACGTCACAACTGTCAGTATAAAAGAGAAGAGAGGCACCTCTAAGTTTAGCAATATGGTTACTTTTAATGAAGGTCCAACATTTAGCAACTCACATGGTTGATGATTAAAAGAGGCACATCTAAGTATGCAGGCATCCAGGGTAAAGCTGTCCCCATAGACCGCCCTCTGGAGGAAGGTCTATATGGACAGCTTTACCCCGGAAGCATACGTAGATGTGTCTGTTTTAATTATCAACCATGTGAGTTGCTAAATGTTGTACCTTCATTAAATGTAACCATATTGCTACACTTAGAGGTGCATTTCTACTCTTTTATACTCTGTAGCTTCTGCTGGATTTAGCTTCTAATCCCCTTGTGGAGGCTTCCATTTGTGAATGGCCATTCTATGGTTACACAACCTATCACATTCCTATAATCTTTTTATATGGACTATAAACTGAAAGACCTATTAATAAATGGTTGTGAAACGAATGATCTGAGTTTCCATTATTTCTTATGGGTAAATTCGCTTTAATATACAAGTGCTTTGGATTACAAGCATGTTTCCGGAACAAATTATGCTCGCAATCCAAGATTTTACTGTATATATTGTTGTATTTAATGGTTTTTATTTTTGTCCTTTTTCAATAATCTTTTTTTTTTTTCACAATAAAGTTTATTGAGAATAAAGAACAAAAACAGAACATCTTAAGTCAGTTTACAGAATACATTGATGTATAAGAAATAATTCCATAAAGTTCCATAGTGTAAAGAAACATAATATGACAGATAAAATATAATAAGTATCACCAAATCATTGTGAGTTGCTGTCTATAGGTGTCAAATAGTAATAAAAAACAATTGTGAACCAAGTTGCAATTGCTATTTTAGTCCGGGATCTACCTAAAGTCGTGTACCATCACAAGCAGTCAGTTGTTGGTTATAGGGGTCAAATGACGTTTTTTAATCCAGGTTGTGGAAGGGACCGTGATCTAATTCTTAAACCTTAAATTGTTTAAGCATTTAGAGTTCTAAAGGTTTCTGAGTTAATAAAGGTAAGCCAGGGTTTCCACCTCTGCTGGAACTGCTCAGTGTTTTCTCTTTTGATGGCAATAACTTCTTTCATACCAAAAATAGAATTTATTTTTGTGAGCCATTCTTTGACAGATGGGGTGCCTCAATAATCTAATACATGGAGATGGAAGGATTAGTAGTCTACAAAGAAAGATCATCTTTTATGCTTCCGGGAAGTTCACAGGAAGTAAAAAGAATGCTGCATTTCTGGCAAGATCTACAGGTAATTTCTGTACTTGCTGAAAGTGTTCTTAGGCTACATGTACACTAGCCAACCCTGGTCGTGACCGTAGGAAGACGCAAAACATTTTGCTTTTTCTCGCAGTTGGTGGTTAAAACATTCCTATCCTGATTGTGATTTTTCCACGTTCGGGAAAGGGGGGTTTAACCTCACCTAAATGCGGCAGCTCCTAAACTTAGTAAATGAGGTAAAACTGCACTTTGTAAAGAATACCCAATCACATGCTAGGAAAATAAAAACACATTTTTTTCTTGTACATGATTGGATGAAGGAACTCAGCAGAGCTTCTGCTTCATTTACTAAGCTCTGGAGCCATGATTCTTGCAGAGTGCAACTGCACTTTGCAAAGTGCACAGTCTATTTGCCTTTAGTAATTCAACCCCATAGGCTTTTATGGAGTTGAGTTTTCGGAGCTTTGGCAAAAAAAAATGGCAAAAGCTCCTAAATTCAAGTTTAGGAGCTGCCAGTGTAAATGAAGCCTTAGTCTGAAAAACAAAAACGAATGCAGCCACCACATCAAAGAACTGGTAACCTACAATATTTTACATTTGTGTTCTTGGGTTTAGCTATCCTTAATACATCTGTTGGTTTAATGGTTCCATTTACAGTTTTTCTCTAGCAAAATAATAATTTTCAAGACATGTTCTATGAAAAGAAAAAGCCGTGCTCTATATGATATACTGATGCTGTATCCATAACAAACATTCATCCTCACTTAAGTGCCTAAATTAAATGCCTCAGTAGCTGAAGCATTGACGGCAGTTATGAGACAAGAATGAGATGTCTGTGCGTGTGAATTGACTGCTTCATAAAAGATTTGTTGTTTGTTTTTGCATAATAATGCTGTGTACAGGACTCCATTACTATTCAATAAATGTATTCATTAAGCAAATTGGGCTCCAATCTGCAAACTCCAGCTCTGTGATTTTAGGATTGGATTGCTAACTGTAAATTAGTCACTTTTTTAATTGGCTGAGAATTCCACAAAGACTATAATCTTCAAATTATGACTGTAATTGTGAATTAATATTTATGGAAAGTTTATGCTAGTTAAAGAAAAAAAAAAATCAAGGCAGCTTCCATGAAAGCGGGGGTATTTACATGTGCTGCTTCAGCGAAATTGCTTTGCTCAGAGTGTTAGAAATTGTCCTTTTGAAAGCACTGATAGAAATTGTGTAGCTAGCATTTGTTTCTCATCTTGTCGGTGACCCCACTATGGCAACTGAGCTGCCTGAGCAGAAAACCTGTTTGTGATCTAGCAACTGGATTAAAGGAAGTCAAATTAGCATTAATAGCATCTTTTTGTATCCTAGTACCCACTCCCTCCTTCGTTCCTTCCCATTCCCCTCTTTAAGGCTCATTCTCCATTCCCTCTCCTATAAGAGCCTCTCAGTCTGTCTCTTTTATTCCAAAGCTATCCTGTTTGATTGATCAGATATCTTTTTATCGCTTGTCTTTTAACTCTGTTTATCTATATAGCTTTAATTAGCTTTTCCTTAGTTCATTCTTTTTATTCTCAATATCCATAGGTTGACTATATATATAAATAATCTTTTTTATTAAAACAAACCATATATATAGATATAGTACATTAATATTGATATCTGCGGACCCACTTCAGGATTCAAAATGATTGGGCTGCTTAGGAAATGTAATCCTATTTCCTATTTCTTCTGCTCTGATAAAGAACTAAATACAGATCAATCAATAGCATATAAATGTGGGGTTGATTTACTAAAACTGGAAAGTCAAAAATCTGTGTAGCTGTGCATGATATCCAATCAGCTTCTAACTTCAGCTTGTTAAATTAAGCTTTGACAATATAACCTGGAAGCTGATTGGGTTCTATGAAGAGCTGCACCAGATTTTGCACACTCCAGTTTTAGTAAATTAACCTCACCGTGTCATATGCAATGCAGAAATTACTCAATATGCTGTGTGGTTCCAATAATGGTAATGGATATGTGTGTCAGGCGGACCATCCAGGCGTGTGATCTTTTAAACTGAAATAATCAAGCCATTAAGACTATGGCCAAGGTTTATATTTATCTTGTTATTTGGTCAATTCTATTTAAAGGGTCATTCCATCCAAAACTAACATTCTGTTTTAGTAGATGTTATAGAGTTGCCCTATGTTGCAGTTCCTTATATCCCTCAGTGACTCTATAGGTCAGATATACACATTGAGTTTCTGGTCTGCATCTGTTTGTTATTTTGAAGGGTTCCCATTCTCCATTTTTGGTTTTTAAATATTATGCATAATTCAAGAGGAAATTCCAGAACTCTCTTAGATTAATAGAAAAAACTAAAGCATCTCAAATAGGCAGGAAAAAAGTTGGGAATTATAGCAGGAAAATCTCACTGTTGGAGTACCCAACACAAGAAGCTTGCCTTAAACACAAGAAGGTTGCCTTCAACACAAGAAGCTTGCCTTCAACACAAGAAGCTTGCCTTAAACCCTATGCACACGATCAGAATATCGCATACAATAGTGATAACAATAATCTGATCGTTAGTACACAGCTGTCATCCAAAATTTTATGAAGGAACAAACATGAAAAATTTTCTCATAAGATACCAGATCAAACAATTTTAATTTAATCAGTACAGTTTTGTCTGAAAATACAATACAAATATACTACAACACATTACATCATTTCTGAATTTTTATTCTGTCGTATGAGAATTTTCGTACTTTAGTAACCTATTCATTTTAAATATGGAGATTAGCATTAGCACTCGTCTGTTAATATCATCATGTGTACTAGGCTTTAGTCCACCAGACACCAACTGATGGAAAGACTACTGAGAAAAAGAAACACTCATCCAGGTTGGTCAACCACACTGCTGTGATTGCACATACAGGTGCTGGCCCAACTTGCATATTATATATAGATGCAAATGAAGAAATGGTGGCCCCACTACTGAAAAAAACATATTTTTTAGAAAAAAATTAAAAACTAACGCTAACAAGTTTGTGCTAAACCTAGCTTTTATTGATACCAGCCTAAATTACCATGGTCATTTATATATATATATATATATATATATATATATATATATATATACATAAAATAATGAACCAAAGATTTAAAAAAAAAACTTATATATGAACATGCAAGGATGAGAGAAAAAAAAAGGAATACAATTAAACTATAACCACTTAAGGACTGAGCCTCTTTTTGAGATTTGTTGTTTACAATTACAAGTTTAAAACATTTTTTTTTTACTAGAAAATTACTTAGAACCCCCAAACATTCTAAAAAAAAATTTGAACACCCTAGAGAATAAAATGGCGGTCGTTGCAATACTTTTTGTCACACCGTATTTGCTCAGCGTTCTTACAAGCACACTTTTTTGGGAAAAAATACACTTTTTTGGATTTAAAAATAAGACATCGATGAAGTTAGCCCAATTTTGTTTTTATATTGTGAAAGATAATGTTACATCAAGTAAATTGATACCCAACATGTCATGCTTCAAAATTGCGCCCGCTCATGGAATGGCATCAAATTTTTACCCTTAACAATCTCCATAGGCAACGTTTAAAAAATTCTACAGGTTGCATGTTTTGAGATACAGAGGAGGTCTAGGGCTAGAATTATCGCTCCCGGTCTACCAATCGTGGCGATACCTCACATGTGTGGTTTTAACACTGTTTTCATATGTGAGCACTACTCGCGTATGCGTCACTTCTGCACGCAAGCTCGGCAGGACGCAGCATCTTTAAAAAAAAGATTTTTATTTTTTATTATTTATTTTACCTTTTATTTTTGTTTTTTACACTCTTCTTTTTTTTTTTAATTATGTCACTTTTAGGAATGTAAACCCCTTGTAAAAGAAAAAAGGCACGGCAGGACCTCTCAAATATGAGATCTGGGGTCAAAAAGACCTCAGATTTCATAGTTACACTAAAATGAAAAAATAAAAAATGCCCCTTCAAGAGCAATGTTATGGAGATGGGTGGGGCCATCTTCCCCTCACTAGTCTCCATACCCAGCAAGGAAGAGCATCCGATGGCTTCCGCCATTGCCGACGGCCCCGGTAAGTGGTGGAGGGCACCGGAGCGCTGCAGGAGGGGGGGCCTCCTGCCGCTGGCCAAAGAAAAGAGGATACCGGGGTTATGGCAGCCATTACAACAATTTCCTCTTCAAAGTTAGGACATATATCGGCGTGTGGCAGTCCAGAAGTGGATCATGTATGTAATCTATATAGATGGCTGAAGTCTAACCAAAATAATATAAATGATTAAATAATACTCAAAATAACAAAAAGAGAGAGAGTATCACTCATAAAAAATGAGTGATGTCCCACTCATAATTCTGTCATATAGGATTCCTAGTTTGCATTTGAAAAATCAAATACACCTCTCATTTACAAAGGACTCCAGACAGATCACCTCCTCTCCTCGGACATCTCACTCTTTCAATAGCCTGAATCGGGATTGCTGAGGTACCCCCACCATGATACTCATTAAAATGTTTTTCCACATTATGTGAGTTCTTATTCCCAGTTTCATATAGATGCTCATGGTGGTGATCCTGCAGTCTCCTAGTAGTCCTACCTACATATTGTACAGAGCAATTACCAGTAGTGATGATATATACTACATGTCTAGTATTACAAATAACAAAGGAAAAGATTTTAAATTCTCTCCCACTATTGGTCGATCTAATAATGTCAGCCCCAATAATATGGAAACAGAAACGATACTTAAGGGTTGATTTACTAAAACTGGAGAGTGCAAAATCTGGTGCAGTTGTGCATAGTAGCCAATCAGCTTCTAACTTCAGCTTGTTCAATTAAGCCTTGACAATAAAACTTGGACGCTGATTGGTTTCTATGCAGAGCTGCACCTGATTTAGCACTCACCAGCATTAGTAAATCAACCTCTTACTGTCACTACATTTAAAATTGCCCTTGAAATGCAACAAGCTCATCATTCTTCCACTCTCACTGGAAAAACAACTTGGGAACAGATAACTACCCAAAGAAGGAACTCGCCAGGACACATACCTTGATACCTTTAGATATTATTTTTGAATAAGTACTGTCATTATATAGTACTGGTAAATATCTAAGTATTATAGACTTAACCTTATTGAGCTTCAAGCTGTAAGCAGTGGAAAACACATGTACAGTCTCATTATGTTTGCTCTACCTCCTATATACCAACATTTCCTCTCTGTTTTTTGTTCTGCCAATATTAAAAAACCCTCATCAAAGTAGATGCAGGATAACCCTACTGCTGGAACCGTTTCCACATCAACTCAGCCTCATTATTAAATATATTATCATTGCTGTAAATATGGCAAAGCCCTAAAAATTGGCCAGTCGGTTTCCCTTTTATAGTATGAGAAGAATATCCCAAATCCACTCACAGCACATTATTGACAGCAAAGGGTTTCCTATAGAGTTCAGAGACAACCTGTCCGTCTACACCACACAAAGTTACATCCAAAAAGGAAATAGAAACAGCCTCCATCTGACCAGCAAGCATTACATTTAACTCACTGTCATTAAAATAGATCAGGCATGTCCAAAGTCATGGACATGCCTGGCCAACGGCCCACCTGGTAATTTGGACATGTACATCTTTTGTGGCCCTCAATGAATCCCCCAGTACCGGGGGCCACAAAAGATATTTATGCTGGTTGTCTTGGAGGGGAGGGGGCGGGACAAGTGCCGTTCACTCAGGAGTATTTCCTGTTTTTATGAGGCAGCCTCTGTAATAGGAAGTCCCGTCTCCTGCGCTGCCATTGGATGACTGTTCTGTCCCGCATAGGTTGCAGGACTTTGTATTAAAGATGCAGCCTCTTAAACAGGAAATACTCGTCCCACCCCTCCCTCTCCCCTCCAAGGCAGCAGATGGGCATGGCTAAGGCTGCACTGATGGGAATGATGAGTTTGCATTCATGGCAATAGGCGTGCTGCAATGGTGGTGCTGCATTCATGGCAATGGGGGTGCTGCAATGTTGGTGCTGCATTCATGGCAATTGGGTGCTGCATTCATGGCAATGGTAAGGCTGCATTAATGGCAATGGAAAGGCTGCAGTCAATGCAATGGTGGGGCTGCATTCATGGCAGTGGTGGTGCTGCATTCATGGCAATGGGGGTGCTGCAATGATGGTGCTGCATTCATGGCAATGAGGGTGCTGCATTCATGGCAATGGTAAGGCCGCATTCATGGCAATGGTGGGGCTACATTCAGGGCAATGGTGGGGCTGCAAATGGGCACCTGATGATCCTTATTTTGCTTCACAGTTCTTTATTTAAAATTTACGTTTGTTTCCTGAAACTTCCCTCTTAAATTGAAGGTACGTGTTATACGCTGATAAATACAGTATATCCAAATAACACACCCAAGCTCATCTCTTCTTGTTGGGCAGTGTATTTGTGCTTGGTTGAACACACTTAGACCAAATTTTAATGGTTCAAAGAATGTCAGGCAAAATGGTTGGCCCTCAAGCATGTTTACTTCATCAAATCTGGCCCTCTTTGAAAAAAGTTTGGACAGCCCTGAAATAGGCCAACCAGTTCTCCAAACTCCTAACATCTCTGCAGATAACAGCAACCTGTCCATTGGGGTAAAACTGTCATTAATAACAAAACCTGAAGCAGACACTTTGAAGCTAGGCATGTGAGATCTTGGTCAACGAGCCTCAGGTACTGATCCGTTTCTTTTCTCCTAGTACTAATATAGAAGTCAGTTCTTTATTTAAATTGTATACTAATTTTGCATATAATAGGCTCATCTGACTTACGATCAAACTCAAAAGTTAGCTCTGACCGCACCTGCATCATTATTACATTTAAAATAATGTTTCATAAAGTGTAATGCTCTGAGCATATGTATTCACATCTAAGATTGTATCAAACAAACTAAAGTGTCTATATAGACAAAAATGTAAACCCCTGGAATGTATGGATTTCTCATTACTGGATAAATGTCTCTGGGACAAGCTTAATACATTGTCCAGTATTTCTGTAGCTGGCACCTGGCCCGGGGGGGGGGGGGATTGTCACCCCTGAGAAATTTGTTCTGGGCAAGCCGCGCGTGAGTGAGCGGGCAGCTAAGCGGGTGAGCAGCTTGGCGGACGGGTGAGTGAGCATCTCGGCGGGCAGGCAGCTCGGTGGGTGAGCAGGTGGGCCAGTCGGCAGGTGAGCGGCGGCTGGCCAATCAGCAGGGGGCAGGTGGGGGGAGCAGATAGATGACATCATCTCTCACCGCCCAGTGCCCACCCTGCATTGCTGTAGTTCCGCCCCCTCACTGTGCAGGCAGCCGCAGGCAGCAGAGAGATTACATCATCTCTCTGAAGCCTGACTTCACTCTGGGACACAGAAAGTGACAATCCCCATCTTAGCAGGAAAGTGACGGGCAAGTGACAATCTGCAGCATGTGGCAGATGACGTGGCAAGTGACAATCCACAACGTGTGGCAGGTGACGTGAAAAGCCACAATCCACAACGTGTGGCAGGTGACGTGGTAAGTGACCATCCGCAACATGTGGCAGGTGACGTGGCAAGTGACAATCTGTATCTGGTGACAGGCGACATGGCAAGTGACAATCCACAATGTGTGGCAGGTGACATGGCAAGTGACAATCCCCAATTTGTGACAGGTGAAGTGGCAAGTGACAATCCACAATGTGTGGCAGGTGACGTGGCAAGTGTCAATCCACAGCGTGTGGCAGCTGATGTGTCAAGTGAAAATCTGCAATGTGTGGCAGGTGACGTGGCAAGTGACAATCCGCAACTTGTGGCAAGTGACAATCTGCATTTGGTGACAGGAGACATAGCAAGTGACAATCCGCAACGTGTGGCAAGTGACAACAAGCAACTTCTGGCAGGTGACATGGCAAGTAACAAACCACATCTGGTTGCAGGCGACGGTGGCAAGTGACACACTCAGGGCACCCATTGATTCTGCATTATGGTGAGTTGAGCTATTTCATTTTATATAACAATGTAATAATAGAAACAATGCGCTTCAATCCTCCTGACACCATAACAACCATGGTGCCAGGATGATTGAAGTGCCAACACCAGTCATCCCCCCGATAAATTGCCTGCAAAAAAACATATTTTCTGGCAGTGCCCCTCCCAAGACTAGACTCTGGATCCGCCCCTGCCCCTGAGGAAATAGATTGCTTCCATTTGTGCTTTTTTTCCTCCCTGTCTTGTTTTCTTAACATTACTACTCTCTTTTAATTCTTTTTTTTGTTTGTTTTGTGCATCTCTACGTTTTACTAGCATACATAGTTTCACATGGATGGAATATGACTTAGCACTAAACAATCAGAAACTTTCAATAGCAACCAAAGATCACTCTAGTTGGCTGCTTAGCATCAGCTAATAACTGTGCATATCTACAGTTCAGTGAATCCTGGTTATGCACTGCTGTGTAGGGCATTCCTTAAAGGGATCCTGTCATCAGACCATTCATTTCAACAAAATCTTCTCATAGGATTATATGTGCATTTAACATATTTTATGCACGATATACAATACTTTCTCATTATATGGACACAGCTGTTGTCTTCCTTATGTTCATAATAAAAAGAGGCTGCATGAAGCATGATGAAGTGTTGTGCCATGATGGTTCAAAAAGTCTCTGCCTCGTCCAAAATTTTCTCCTGGCTCTTGGCATACTAAACCAACCCGAAACTTAGGGTGAGCTCAAGACTTAAAGGATATGGCTACTTTTTTTTATTTTTATATAGAATCTGGAATGATTAGAACCCCTTGCAAGTTTTTGCTGTGTCTTGTTGGGTGATTTACCTTCACTTCCTATCCTGGAGACACAACAGCAAGTGAGAGGAAATCTCTACAAAGTGAGTGATGGATTCTCCCCAACAGAAACGCAGGGAACCTGAATACCTGACAGGAGCTATAATAGTTGCTAACCTTATCCAAATTTTTTTTTTTAAATGGCTAAACAGCCAACCAGTTTAGAAGGGCTGAGTTGCTTAAGCTACTCAGATATTTAACTATATTATGTGTGAAGCCAGCCATAGACAGTTCGAATCTCGGCTGGTTTAGCAGGGGCCGGCAGAGATTTGAACTATGTATGGTCAGGCTGATTGTACCCTAGTTAATAGATCAATCAACAATATTGCTCAAAGAGCATCAGTATGACTAAGTCCCAATAATAACCTTCATCTGCTGGAAGAACTGCAGGGATATCTGTTGCAGCTCTCAGAGATTTGTAAAACAGCTCCTTTCATATGCATTTCTTCTAAGCTACCTATAGGCTTTAGAGAGTGGCAGGCACAATCTGATTGTCTTCATGGCTGGCTGTGAGTGGAGCACTGCAAATTGTCTGTAAACCTTATATTACAGTATATGTCAATGGGGAGAAGATGAACAGGAAATGGAGAGGAAGAAGCCAACAACAGGAATAGGAATAAGAGATCAATAAAATAAAACTGTAGCGTGCTAAAGTAGGAACCAGACATATTGAGTAATGATCAACCTAAGTGGATGAGAGCCTATACTATGACCTCACAAGGCATGTGATAGGCATGCCGCTCAGCAGCTACCATAGTCTATGTCTTGCCTATCACACCCCAGATCACAAATGAATGTCAAAAGCAAGTACTGACTTTCCGAAGTTTGGTATTTGTTTAGTACAAAGTAGCCACTCACATAACAACATTGAGTACAACATTGTAAAAGGCAGAGTGGAATATACACATATGCCCTATATCAAAAGGCATGGATTTTTCTCATGGAGACTGGAATGTGTGGTAAGGGTAGAACTAGACATCTCATGGGAGCCCCTATGAGGCACCTGTTACTTTGCTTCATGAGGCCATGGTACAGATAACTTGATGAAGGATTTATTATAAGGTACTCTAGACAAGAGAACTTATATTTGCTGCCAACAGATGATGAAGTTTAGAGGAAATGCAGTTTTTTCCTGTATCCCAACCGGGGGTTTTGACCCGCATTCAGTATCCTAACATTTTTACCCCCTTCTCCCTGTCCCCTTGCTTGCTATATCTGTACCTACTGTTGCTCCAGCTCCATCTCTTTTACAGCTTCTTTCTTAATCCTTAATTAAGCACCAGATCAACCAGGCTGAGACCTAAATTCTTTATTAAACCTTATATTTTAACTAGATGTGCCCTTGTGGTGTAAAAATACAAGCTCTGTAAAGTTTGCTGCTTGTATTTGGCTTTTAAACTATTTCCCCTTTCTGTATTTTTTCATGCTATGTTATCTTCATGCCTTTATGTGTGTACAGTGACTATTCAAAAATAGATGTCCTCCCAATTCAGCCTTACCAATCCAAGTTGATCCCAAACAAAACAAAAATTAATAAAGCTTCGTCCATTTTGCCTTAGAAGATTCCTTCCCCTCCAGTAGGCCATTTAAAAATGCAAGATTCACAAATAAGAAAATATATATTTTTTCTCGGCTTTTCATTTTTCAGATTTAAGTTTTATAAATAAATTGCATATTCATGTGGAATAATTTCCATGCATAAAGCTGTGTTCAAAAGTCCGCTTGTAGGCAGAAAGGTCATCATCTGCAGAGGTTTGGAAAATATATATATAGTATACTGTATCCTATATCCCATGTGTCTCAGGTATATAAACATGTTTTTAAAGTGTGTGAAAATAGAAAAGGTTAGTGGAAATAAGATGATTTCCAATGCTAATGACTCAACAGCTCAAAATGATAAAGTAGAGTAATCCACTACCCCGCTTTACCATACTGTGATGCTTCTTGACTCTCAATGATAATTTGGCTGAATCTTTGGATTTGGATGTGTATTTCTGTCAAATGTTTCTTTGTTTACCTGTCATGAGAGAAATTGTTAACCTTTCCTTCTAAAAATGCCTATTTTAGTTCACGCTATGTTAGGCTGACTGGATGCTTTTAGCTAATGATCTGGAAAAGGTATGCAGGTAAAGACCTCTACCTTTAGTGATCTTCATGCTTGTTGCAAGTCTATGAAATATTGAAGCCAAAGGGTCAGCATAACAGCCTGGTAACTAGCATTTACAGAAGAAAGCCAGCAATGACAAACCCTATTTTCTACCATAACAGCTTTTTTTAATTACAGCTCCAAAAATGTTGCTTTCTGAGAAGGATGAAGAGCCGTCTGAAATGTCTAATTTCATATTACTATCTCCTATGTCTCTGTGTAGTTTTACAATAATAAAAAAAAATTCTCTGCAAGAAATTCAACTTCATCCCATCCAACCAGAAGGGGTACACTTTATTCATTTTAGTCAACGGTAAAGCATGACTGTAGTCAAACAAAAGTTGCTGAAGTGCCACTGTTAGCCATAGCAAGTACTTGCAGGTGCACCCTCGAGGACATGAAACCCAGGTCATCTGGTTTGCAGATTTTAACAAGCTGCCATTGTTAAGATCCTATCCCTGCCCCCTCCAACCTCCTGCACCTCTGTATTAGTCCATCACTGCGATGAACAACCTCCCTGGCCAAGATCCAGATAAATGAGGAAGGGTATGGAAGGTTGGGGGCTAGCCACTGTACTAAGGGAAAATGTTAAAATATACAGAGCTAAGCAGATTTTAGGGTTCCTAGGTCACTCAAAAGGGGGGCTGATTTGTACCTCTAGGTGACTGCTCTGGTACCCGGCTGGTGGCCTCATTATTTGTATCTGAATACGGGTACACTTCAAAGTACACAGCTTGCTACTAAATTATTAGGGTTATTTTCATGCTAGCTCCTGCATGCCTCTTTTAAATTGAGTAAATTGAATTAAGTTAGCCTTTCCCCATAACCAAAATCTTTCACCATTTATAATAATCTAGTTGCCTCTTTGCACTCCAAGGCATACTTGTAATGAATTTGTGCCAAGAACTGAATTTTATATTCAAGATGCTGTCATACTAATGTTCTGTACAATGAGAAAATTATTCCACTTTGTCCTTCATACAAGAAACCTATTTACTACATTTCAAAGTTGCAGCCTGACACTATGCTGTTATAGAGGCTATTATCTCAAAAACATCCATATACTTCTCTATCCCCTGAATCCATACTCTTGTGTTGCTGCTTACCTTAGCCCCCAAAATGTGTCAACTTTATACCCTGAAGATATTTCATGCCAAAGTTTAAATGTTTTTCAACCAGTAAATATAAGGCTGGATTGGTGGTGCTGGATCCCAAAATGGAGTTGACTCCAGCAAAGTAAGCTGAGGACCTTGCTACAAGTTTTTATTACCAAAAGGGATTTTCATCCATACTTCTACAGTTAAACCTTTGCTTTCACCTACTATTTGAGCCCTGAAGAAGGGGACATGTTCTAGCCCCCAAAACATATGGGATAAATGTGTGAAATGAAAAGAAATGTTTTAGCTTTATATGGACTCCTATCTTTGGGCTTGCCATTCAATCCTTGCTTCTCCATGTTGTCCAACCAATCAGGTTCTTTATTTCACGTGAAAGAAATATAAACCTTTTTTTTTTTTTTGGATGACATCTTTATTTCTGCTCCCCTTTCCTTAATTTTTTTTAAATCAGCTTATGCAATGCAGATATTTTTTCATAGATGAAATAATATATGTTCTGAGACCCTTTTCCATCATTCCCTTTTCCATCTTCTTCCTTGAGTCTTTTCATCCCTGGTCATTTCCTATGCTCCATTCACATTGCTTTCACTCTTAATCATCATGACCCCTTTATTATTTCACACACTCAAACTTTATCGCCTCCAGAAGCTTATGTTGCCATCAAATAAAATGTCAAATTTTCCTACATTTTTTCCAGCTTACTGCTTTTGGCGTAGATCAGAAAAATTACCTGATAATAGGTAATAAATGGTGCAAAGCACAGCAAGCTCCTCACTTTACCAACAGCATACAGCAGTGGGGTTTGCAGTGTGCCTTATGTAGCCTACAGTGTAATCATTCCTTATTTAATACAATGCAGAGTTATATAGTGTCTTTATATAGAAATGCATAAAATGAGGGATATCCTGTGGCTTCTCAGAGGGTCATATATGATAACCATTACATTTTTTTTTTGCTATAATACTATTTTACTACAAAAAAAATATTGCCCCTATATTATTTATCTGTATGTCATGAGGCTATAGAGGCAGCTAAGAATTGCAGTCCCCATATAAGACCTGTATTTTTAGTTAAGAAAGTTGTTTAACGTTCAAAAGCCCCCAAAAATAATATCTTGAATACTATTTACACATTAGTCATTAGAATTGTTAGTTATTATTATTTGTATAGTAATACACCCTGTATGTTTTATTCTATTCTTCAATAAAAAGTTATTAAGGAAAAAAATAAGTAATACTATTGGTAATATTAGAAATTACTATTAATACTTGTAGCAATAGGAGTAATTGCAGCTAGTTGTTTTTTTGTTTTTTTATAGTTTTATGCTTTGCTGCCCTGGTCCCCCAAACTATTGTTGTGGTCTTTTCTCTTATAAAAGAAAACCACAGCAATACTGATATTTACAAGGTATTTATTGTTAGGCCTCATTCATACTGCCATAACACAGCCATACAAATTTTAATGATCATTAGGCAAGGATCAAAAGTTCCAGTGTAAATGATTAGTAAATAGATCCATTTGTTTAATGTGCCAAAATTGTCCTGTTCTTTTTTTGTAATGGTATATGTATATACATATGTCCTCAGTTGTAGATATTTGGATTTTGTGTTGCCGATCTAAATGCAGTGCCTCTTTATAAACCTGTGTGGTAGTTTCAATAGAAAACAATGCAGCTGCGTTCAAATCTGTAAATACAAAATGTTTGTAAATGCATTTTTTTATGTCCATGTGAAAAAGGCCCTAACACTAGTAGTACTTGCCACCATTTTTTAATAATTATAGAAGTGCAGAATAAACTGGCCCACCTGAGCACAATGTTGTGTTTATTTGCTGGTATCTACTCTACCCTTAAAAAAAAAATAATAATACTGTTACTAGATAGTGATAATGGAAGAACTACTTGTAGCATTTGCCACTCATTTTACTTTTTTTTTATATGCCACCACCCTGAGCCCCAATACACAGACTTTTACTTAACATGTTGGGATCTGACACAGACCAGTATTAATAATTATTTCAAACTATTCTAGTTATTATAGTAATACAAGTAGTAAATAGTATTTGTATGTTTTTTCTATTTAATCTTGGGGCACGGTATTAAATGTGTATCCCTCATAAACCTCAGGATCCTGTACACTGTGTCTCTACTTGCTGGAATATATCCTACTAGCAAAGTCAACATAGCAATAGTAAAAAGGATCTCACACTACTGAATTCATAGTAGTAATGATGATATATATGTATATATATATATATATATATATATATATATATATATATATAATATACATAAGCAAATAAAGCATTGTGTGCAGATGCATCATGAATCTACACCTCTATTAACAGTAAAACAGTAAAAATAAATATAAATATATATATATATATATATATATATATATATATATATATATATATATATATATATATATATATATATATATATATGTATATATGTATATATGTATATATATATATATATATATATATATATATATATATATATATATATATATATATCTTAAATGATTTACTGCACACTATACACTGTGTCTCTACTTGCTGGAATATATCCTACTAGCAAAGTAAACACAGCAATAGTAAAAATGATTTAACACTACTGAATTCATAGTAGTGATGATGATATATATATATATATATAAGCAAATAAAGTATTGTGTGCAGATGCATCATGAAACTACAGCTCTATTAACAGTAAAACAGTATATATATATATATATATATATATATATATATATATATATATATTAAATGATTACTGTTAATAGACCTGTAGTTTCATGATGCATCTGCACACAATACTTTCTTTATTTGCTGGATCTATTTTCTTAAAATAACAAGCACACAAAATGAATCATAATTATTTTAATAGTATTCCTACCAAATGTTTTGTTTTTTATTTTTACTGATCATTACAGTTGTATCCCTGTACACACAATCTTGCCTTTAGGAGTCTATCCTTGTAGCTGAAGTTGCAATAATCTCTTTTATTTTCTCCTGCTGCAGAAAGACATTGCACAGATCTGGCTGCAAGCAAATCTAAACAGACTTGACACGAGAGCTTCTCTGAATAGATCCTTAACCATATCACTCCACAGCAGATTGGAAAATAGAGAATAAGTTCAAAATCCCCCCTGAAGGATCGGAAACACGAATACATATGATGTGCTTAATGTATAGCTACGAAATCATTAGCCTGCTGTAGGGTGATAGCAGATGGGAATACAGAACTCCAGTCCCTGACAATCTCAGATCATTATCTTTGGCTGTCTCCTTCAGAAAATGAGAACTAAACTAGACTGCAATGCGACCTTGCGTTTTTCAGTTGCGACTTTTTTTATTATTATTATTTTATTTTATTCAAACGTTAGCATACATACATTTATTAAAACGGTTCATTCAGTACAGCCCTCTAAGTTGTTGGAGCACAAATACTCAAATGAAATAACTTCACCTTAAGAGATCATAAAAGGACAATCAAAGCCTGATTTTTAATGAATTAAAATAGTCTGGAGCTTGAACTTTCATTGGGGAGTTCCCCAGTTCTCCCAGACAAAGAGTTCTGAGAGCAATTAAGTCATATTCTCCCTGTGGTTGAGAATAAAATCGTTATTAGTACACTAAAAAATGCCAATAAGGATAGTTGGAGGAGTGAGCTGCAGTATTTCAATATTGAGTCCCTGGCTGCATATTCCAAGACCTGTGTGCACCCCCCACCACCCACCACCCCCCTACTTCAAGTCTCCAGCTCGAGAGGCTCCTCTCTTTTTACACTGCAGCCCCTGCATGATTGGAAATGGAACTGTTTTCTGATGGAAATAAGGCATCCGACTGATTATGTGTATTGAATCCGAATCACTCACCAGATCCTCTTCTTAGAAATGAATTGAAAAGGGATGATGGTTGTAGACCTCTGCAGGCAGGTCCTTCTAATATCCGAGGTCGATGTATTTTGCAACTTTTTTTTTTTTTGTTCGTTCCCATTTGAAATGGTTCAGCTATATAATTACATCGCTATTGTACAGGGAGGTGCCATAGAGAGAAAGAGCCCACATCGGCGGAGCGCTCTGCAAGGCTGCGGCAAATTAAAAAAAAAAAAATTTTTTTCAAGAATCGGCTAAAAAAAAACAAAAAACATAAAACTACCTCGGGGTCACGGATTGTACAATGTATCCGATGTACTGAGATACTGCGATCATCCGGTAATTATGGCAACTGTAGGCAGAAACCTAACAAAAACATAAACAGACAGTACAAACCACACACAGCATAATGATACATAAAGATTTGTGTCCGTGTGTAAACAGAGATAAAAAAAACAAAAGTTTGAAACTACTTTGATAATTATTATTCTCATGCTGGTATGTGGAAATAAATGACAATTTTATTTTTACAATATTTGCTGATTATTTGATTTTTATTGGGGGCTTTTCACTTTCAATTGCAGTATTGAATGCTTATTATGGTACTTTAGTGCAAATAGATTTTTGTGACATATATTTTGTGTGTATATTAACTTATATTTTTGCATATTTTAAAATTGTATGTGTATTCATTTTTAGTTTAATTTTATATTTATAATTAAATTCTATTTTTTTTCTTTTTTTAAATCAATTTTTATTGTAGTTTTTACTGTTTACAGTACAAAGTCTTAAAATAAAAGAATTCTATTTTTAAGTTTAATATATATATATATATATATATATATATATATATATATATATATATATATATATATATATATATTAAACTTAAAAATGTAAATGTGTCATGTATATATATATATATATATATATATATATATATATATATATATATATAAAAATATATAAAAAATATATAAAAGTAAAATGCTTGTGTAGATTTTTGAATTTGAATACATTACATTGTTTAAAAATGTTAGTTCCTCTATATATATATATATATATATATATATATATATATATATATATATACACACACACACAAAATTCCTTCTTTATGTTTATTTATTTTTAAATCCTTTATATATATATATATATATAGTGCAAAGCACAGAGATAAATAAAGAAAAAGATAAATAAATAAATACAAATACATAAAGTATTTTATGTGTGTGAATATAATTCAATGCACAGAAAGAAAGAAAAAAGAGAAAGGATTTAAAAATAAATAAGCATAAAGAAAGGGTTTTTTGTATGTGTGCATATATATATATATATATATATATATATATATATATATATATATATATACACATGTATATATGCACACACACAAAATCCTTTCTTTATATTTATTTATTTTTAAATCATTTCTCTATCTCTTTTTTCATTCTTTCTGTGCATTGAATAATATATATGT